>NC_136514.1:5234908-5502408 GCF_053919585.1 Euprymna scolopes | reverse complement strand
ATACAGAATCTCAGCTAAAATAAATTTGATGGGTTAGAAAATTCACTTCTAGAATTTTCTCTGAGCAACAAGAATAAAATGTTAGCAGCTAAAATTATCTGCTGACCATAAATCCAACTTCCAGTAAATGACCTCAAATGTTGGGTTTCTCAGCCTCTTATAGGTATGGCCTTGGGTTAGTTTTCTATTAAGCCGATAGTGATGGGGGCAGTGATCCTCGCTATCCAAATTGGGGGGGGGGCAATATCTTTTCTCAGTGTTTCTCTGTTAAGTATTGAGCCATTACGTTGAACAAAGATGGCAGCAGCAAATCAAGTCGGTAAAGAATCAATGCAGTCACGATCTCGAGTGTTGAATAATTCTTAGTAACAAAGATGGCGGCGAAGAATCAATGCAGTCACGATTCAGTTATTTCAAGACAGCGGTTGACAGTGGACTGAATTGAATCTAAAAATTCTATTTTTTAATAACATTTGAAGCTTCTGATTGATTGATTGGTGGTTATAAAAATGATCGTCAAAATCATTGGAGTCATACTCTCATTAGCAGTCAAAAACATTTTAACATTCTCAGTACTAGGACTTATACTTGGACATACAACTAAGACATTGTCTCCGAGCATCACCAGACCTTTGCATGCCACTGCCTAGGATTGGTCTCTTTCTCCTCATCCCTGTTCCAAACCTTCTCCAAAACAAAACAAACCTCTCCTCCCCTCTACCAAAAAATAAGTTTTGAAAGTGTGTGTGGGGGACAAACATCTCAACGTTTAGTGCATTTTACGTAAGGAAACCAATATCTTCAGACAGCCTGATCTAGTAGCCTGGTTTAATGATAAGTTATCAATAAATTTCAAATTTACTTTTGAATTTTACTCACAAACTTGATGATCCAACTTATAATTTATGATGAATTATACAGAATCTCAGCTGAAATAAATTTGATGGGTTAAAAAATTCACTTCTGGAATTTTCTCTGAGCAGCGAGAAGAAAGTGTTAGTAGCTAAAAAACAATATTTGCTGACTGGAAACCCAACTTCCAGTAAAAGACCTCAAATGTTGGGTCACTTGGCCTCTTATAGCTATGGCCTTGAGTTTGTGGCATACATGCAGTGATGCTAGTGATAAAGTTTTGGGGAACTGGTGTAATACGGTCAATGGACGAAACTTGCATTCATCTTTAATGACAGCTCCATTTGCTTCACGTGAGATTCTGGTTGGATAGCATAAAGAACCTGCATCAATCCCCGTGTCCATTTCCTGATCATTCAAATGCACCAATTTCCAATCGCAGAAAATAGTGATATGCTGGATTACTAATTCCGTGGGCAGCATGTACTGACGGATTTCCGACACTCTGACCGGAAAGTCAAGAATAGATGCCAAGATTGCAATTGCAGTAATTTGTAACCAGATTTTATACTTCTGTTCTTCATTCTACCGAAATATTTTGAAATTCTCTCTCTCTCTCTCTAATATATATATATATATATATATAATGTAGCATCTTTGTGCCACTTCAAACAAAGAAACAAAAAAACACAATCGTAATCTGATTCTTAATAATATTAATTGACGAGATTTAATAATATAAAAAAAAAAATGTTAAAAGTTTTAGAAACAAATTTCGATTTTATTTTTCAAGGGAGATAATTTACAGTAAAACTTCCGGTTTAGTTGAATAGTAAATATGAGTAAAAACGGCCGATGTTGATGAGAACGCATACTTCACTTTGATTTTAGCCAAAATGCCGTGGAAGGATTAAAATGTTTCTACTACTAGGTATTTTTAAATAAATTAAAAAAAAAACAAAAAAAAAACGGATTTAATCGAAAATGCATTGCATTTCCTTTTTATTGGTGTAATATTGAAAATTATCCTCCCAGAAATTAAGGGGGAAGGGGAATTCTGTGTTGAGAAAGGGGATTATGTAGTATCTGTACTCGGGTTTGTATTACTGTACACATAGATTCGAAAAGGTTGTCAAAAAACAAATATATAACAAATAAATGTTATCAAAGGCAAGATAAGTTACTTTTCTGCCAAACTGGATATATTTTTTGTGTTTTTATTCAATGTAACATATTTATTCAGCTCGAAAAACATAGTGTTTACCGGTGTATTCGAAAATTCAAGATGGCGTCTCACACCCTCTTTAACACCGTAAGTATGGAAAAAGGTGTTATAAATAAAAAAACTATACAAAATACTATTAAAAACCCACCGAATATATGTCAACCTATGTCACGGTAACATATATTGAGCGAGTTTTTAACAGTATTTTATCCGGTTTTTTATTTATAACATCTTTTCCCACACTTACCGTGTTAAAGAGAGAATAAGACGCCATCTTGAATGTTCCAATACATCGGTAAACGCTGTATGGTTTTCGAGCTGAATAAACATGTTACATTGAATAAAAACACGAAAAATATATCCAGTTTGGTAGAAAAGTAACTTATCTTGCCTTTGATAACATTTATTTGTTATATATTTGTTTTTTGACAACTTTTTCGAATCTATGTGTACAATAATACAAGCCCCTGTACTCTTATCGAAAGATCGTCTTCTCAAAATTTACCATCTCTATTTTGTGTGTGTGTGTGTGTGTGTGATGGTGGTGGTGGGGGTAATGTAGTGTCTGTTTTGTTGCCATGATATCCTCCCAAGCATAACTCCTTTTTTGAGGGAGTTTATAGGGTTCGTTCACCATGATACTATATTCTCAGGCTAGCAAAAATATGCTTTTCCTTTGAGACCATATTAGAGTGCTTGAATCAGGAAAAAGTGAGTTTACAAAGCCAATGAAATTTGTTAAAAATCCCAAATTAGTCTCTTTCTACTCAGTATACCTCCTATTTTATCTTTCCAGTTATGGATTAAATAGTATTACTGCCTGTGGTAATATTTCCTTTTTGTTTATGATAGACTATTTCAATCTTTGTTTTAATACCTTACACGTAGAGAAAGAGATGCAAATCAGAGTGTAGACTCAATATGAAATGAGATCGGTGATTGCACAACATACAATGAGAGAGGGAGAGTGTGACAGAACTTAGTAAAAGATGAGCCACTTGATGAGTTAATTGCAAATTACGGCTAATTAGAAAAATTAAAATGCATTATTTATTTTTTTTTTTCAAACATAACTTAATCCCAAAACCTAAGAAATATGTTAGCATGTATTGTGCAATTAAAATATGTATAAAACCCTAGGAAAACACTCTCCCCACTCTCTATCTGTGCCTAAATCAAAACGTAGATTTCATGAACACAGTTTCTTTCTTAGAACAGCACGCCAGTGGAACTCTGTTCCGTGCCTGTTTCCCACCTTACTACAACTTGGATGTCTTCAAATCCAACGTAAACAAATTCCTGATGAACCGCCCCCTTAAGTAGACACTTTATGAAATCTCAATACTAACGTACAACGTACTGTATATGCAATAACCCTTATCCCTGAGTGGCTTCCGGGCCTTGATAAGTAGTGACCTCCTTGTAAAAAAAAAAACAAAAAAACCTGCTGATTTCACACAGCTTCATAGATCGACAAGAAAACCGTCTTCATCTATACCAAAGCAATTCCAATGCTTTTTGGTCACCCAACAAAGGAGGGATTGAACCCAGTAATTCACCCCCGTTCGTCCATTCATTTGTTCGCACTTAATACCCACACCTTGTTACAAAACTTATTAAATCTTGGTGGTGACAGATGACGCAATTCATGGGCAGAGTATAAATTTCATCGATAATAGAAAAGGCAAAATAGGCACGCACGTTCATGTATGTCCAAAAAAAACTTTTTTTTCGCGGGGCTTTTCGACAACGTTACTATTTTTTAATACTTTCCTTTTACTCCCTAGATTATAATATCTCCGATTTACGAATGGATGCTTTCGCTATCTTCATTTTGATCAACTTAAAAAAAAAAAAATCCCTGGTTCCCAGTGTTTGTTTGTCTTTCTCATATAAATAAAGCAAAACTAATCAGAGTGAAGGCACACTAACTGGGACATCTAGAAGGCAATCAGCTTTGATCAATGTGGGGAAGCCTTCATATCAGACAATTGCTATTCATTAAGATACTGCCAGAGCTCTCCCCTTTTCGGGGGAGCTGGTTTTCCCCAACATCGTGAGGAAACAAAAAAATAAACTGGCCTCCAGCCAGACGTTCATTTTTGCACCTGCGTCAACTCATTAACTTAACTATTCATTTCTGCAAGTCAACTTTTTGATGGACATCGCTAAATTTGAATGCTTTACACTTCCTGTCCCGTCATGTCGCAATGGTAAACTCTCAGGTTTTCTTTCACTTTCTTTTCCGCCTTCGCGCCATGGGATGGGGCCTGCCTGCCTACTACCACCTTTTCCCCCATCGCCCCCAAACAAATACCCGGGCAACGCTGGGCGCCCCCGCTAGTAATCAAATAAGTCTTGATGGAAACATCAATGTGGACCCTGCTTCAGCAATGATGAATACATGATGAATACAGAAGAAAAAAAAAATTTTTTGCTTTTACTTTTTTTAAATTTTTAAAAAGCATTAATAATCATTATCTCCAGATCATGATTATTAAAAGTCAATTTCATATGTAAAAAAGATTTTTTTAATTAAACTGATGAATCACCACTTATCAAGGCCAAAAGCCGCTCGTAGATAAGAGCTAATGAGATGGAACGGTTGTCATCTGAAACATGAAGAATATTATGGGAGTATTAAAATTGATTAATGGAATGAAACAAATTTGGTTACTTATGGGGGTTAGTCTCACAAGTATTTGCTGACATGGATTTGAAAACAACTATATTGTAATCTGCAGGGAAGCAGTTACATGGTAATGTATTTCATATACGAGAACAAATATTAACCGGAAGGAAAGAGGAAGAACGACAAAAAATGGTTAGAAATGAAAAAGGAAAAAAAAAGAAAATAGAGAGAGAAAGAGAGTAAAAGCAAAAAAAAAAAAAAAAAAAAAAGTCTTCGTTCCTAAAGCATGAGGAATTTGTGAATTTAATTTTTAGATTCGTAGATTTTCTTGAGATTTCTTCTCCCTAAGGATTATATTTATCCATGGAAACTTGTTCTTTTTGTTGTTGTTTTAAGAATTCCTAAAACCTCTTATAGAATTCTGTTCACCTTTCTTCAAATTAAAACAGTTTACTCCAATCCTAAATCCAAACGTAGATTCCATGAGCAAAGCTTCTTTCTTAGAACTGCACGCCAGTGGAACTCTTTGCCGCTTGCCTGTTTCCCACCTGACTACAACTTGGACGTCTTCAAGTCCAACATAAACAAACTCCTGACAAACCGCCCCCTTAAGTAAGACACTCTATCAAAACCCCCAATACTAATGATTACTACAATACTATCTCATTGATTACTGTACACGCAATAACCCTTATCCCTGAGTGGCCTTCGGGCCTTGATAAGTGGTGACCTACATGTAAAAAAAAAAAAAAAAAAAAAAAAAAAAAAAAATCAAAGATATTTAGGGAGGAAGATTTGATCCTCGTTGATAGGTTTGCCACCTTGTAGCATAGTTTACAGTAATAGTAGTAGTTCCTTGTTTCGATGTCAAAACAGTTTTTTTGTTTTGCTAGTCTTGAAGATGTATTAAACCATGAGGCACCATTTATTTTTTTATTTTTTTCATAAACAAGAATACAGGCATGATAAGAGCCTGAAGACGATTGGTTTGTGGCATTAATCTATTAATAGTTCTGAATGCCGTGAGTATTCTTCATCAATGTGGGTTTCTATGAAAAAACTACTTAATCGTATGTGAATTGCTGCAACATTAACAAATGGAAGATAAAGGTTATTTGCGCCTTCTGCGATTATGCGTTTCAAGGTTAGAAGATTTGAACAGTTCAACTATTTTATGAGACTAATGCTTCCACTTAAGCTGTGCAGTCGGTGCATTTATACTGCGCACCCAAAAATGTTGCTACGAATTTTAATTTACAAAAGTGTGGGTTGATGACACTTGTTGCACAGAAAGAAATGATACAGTGGATGTGTAGTGCAAGTCTTAAAGACGGGCTTAGATCTGATGACCTCAGAGGAAGATTAAATCTGGACAGTATAGGGAGATGTGTCCAGGATTGAAAACTTTGTTGGTATGAAATGAAAAAAATGGATGAGTTCTTTGGTTAGATGGAGAACAGTTGAGGTAACAGCTTCAATTCACAAGAGCGGGCCATGTGAGAAAGTGACATACAAAAGGATAAATAAAGACCTAGCTAAAGGTAGATTAATTTGGAAGTCCATTTCTGAGAGCCGTCCAACACATGCTAACGGACACTAAACTGAATATGATAATGATTTAATTTGGGATTTTGAGGGAGTATGGAAGTACTACCTTAATTACTATTATAACTTTTTTTATTATTTACTAGCTGGGGGTACCTGGCGATGCCCGGGTGTCTTGAGGTAAATCAAAACTCTGGGGGGGGGTTAATAAAAAAAAAATGTTTTGGTAGGTAACTATGAGAATCGAACCCGTACCCTTGAGTTGGAAATTAATGTGTGAAAAAAAAAAAAAAATGGGCAACGTTACCCATTAGGTCACCGCGACATACATACGAGATTCCCAGGTTTGAATTTATTTATTGAACTATGAAAAACAGGCGTGCGCAATAAAAGTTAACTCTGCTGCTTCCATTTGACCTAATTAAGAAGGTCAAATAGAAGTCACGCAGTTGTTTACCCAAGTTTGACGGTTTTGTTTTTATCCCACAACAGATGTTGGGGGGAGGGGAACCAGCTCATAATTGTCCAGATTGAATAACAATTGTCTGATGTACAACATTGATCAAAGCTGATTGCTTCTGGACGTTTTTCCCGGCGCAATGCCGAGAAGACGTCGTTTGAGTTTAGTTTATTTATACTAAAAAGCACAATCAACACGCGAGAAGCCAAAATAGCAATAATTTTGTAAAAGTCGACGTAAATAAATCTATAAGCTACATGCGTTCCTAAATCCTACATATTATTATCTAGGACCAATATACACAGTTTTAAACGATAGTAACGACCCCGGGAGCATGTGCTCGAAAAGCCTTTTGAAGACATACACGAAATGGTCACACACATTTTGCCTTTTATATATAGAGATTTTTTAATTTTTTTTTATTTATTTATTAATTTTTTTTTTTTTTTTTTAGGAGACTAAATCTGATAAGAATTATTAGTGTAATTTTATTAAATTATATGGATATCAGTGTGAACACTGGCGGAATATAATTTTTTTTTACCTTAGTAGTATATTCTGAGGGACTTAAGTTAGAATTGCTTGTGTAAACTATAAAAGAAAATAAGTACTTGTGGTCCATGCCTTTTATTTGGTGTTGGGCATGTGTGTATATTTCTATATTTCTACGTACTGGAATTTGGAACACGGTTGCTCAGCATAAGGGTGTGTAATGTAGGCAATATTTAGTTTAATGTAAAGGGGATAAAGAGAGGGTGGAAGCCCTTCACAAAAATTTGTATACCTCTGATTTTTGTGAAATTTTACGAATAGTTATTAAACATCAATGAAAGAATATTCCTCAAATTTCAGATTCTTTGGATTATTTTAAAGGATTTTATGAGAGGACATAACATGAACACAACCTTCTATCTGGAAATTAAAATATTTCAGATTTGCATTAAATTTAATCCATAGTCTTAAACCAAGATTCCTTGAATTTCAATTTCTTATAAAAACTCTCTAAGTTTAAGTCTTAAATTTTAGACATTTTCTAGAATGAAAATCATGTCGTGGGTTTTGATCAAAATTGGAATAAGGATTCTAGACGTGAAGTTCAGTATCATTATATCTTGATTTTAATTTTCATAAGTGGCCATAAATTGGAAAAGATAACAAAATACCAACGTTTTATGTACAACATGAAAAAAAAAACTGGAATCTTAGGAAGATTGCCATCATTCCAGTAATTATAGGATGACTCCTGAAAAAGAATTTCCAAACTATCTGGCACATATATGCGGTGAAGATACCCGGTGAACCAAGTGCAAGTGAGATATAAACAATTGCACTTAAAGAGACGGTTGGAATATATGAGATAGCGGGTGAATCTCTGACATCTGGTAGGATGCTCCAACCCCAATTAGAGCAAAATGATAAGTAAATTAAAAAAAAAAAAAAAAAGATATGCAATCTTTTAAATTGTAATCTATTTTTTTCACAATCAAGTAATGCTTTCCTGACATAAAAAGGTTAAATGCGTTTTAATCCAAGTCTTGAAATTACAAAAAGAAAATGAAGAATTCAAAACAAAAGGTTTCTCACTGCGTATATAATTGGCCGATGGCCTTGGGCGGTTTCCAAGAAAAGCAACTTAAAAAAATTTTTTATTTATTTATTTATTTTTTTGATGCATTCTCATATCTGTGAGTTTTGTGGATAAAAACCTTCGACATCTTTCGCATTAAACAGCATTGTCATCGCTAAGCACACACGGATCGAACAAACACGTTTTTGTTGTACAACCGTTACAAAAAAACTCTGTTCACTTCCTCTGTGTAACTAAAACCAAATGGAACTTCCATGAACAAAGTTTATTTCTAAGAACTTCCCATCTGCAGAACAAGTTACCACGGGACTGATTTCCATCTAAACACAACAAGGTCATCTTTATGTTCAACATTAACAAATACTTGTTGAACCGTCTTCTTAACTCATCAAATTCTGCCGATTTCACCAACAGTGTTCATCCGACATTCGACAATTTTAACCCTTACCCTTGTGACCTTTGGTGACCCTATTAGTATAAAAATCTAAAATAAATAAAAATCTAAAATAGTTGTTGGTATTTATTTTTAAATTGATGCATATTCAAAAAGCGAAGAGTATTTCAATCTGATCCTCTCAGGAAGGAGAAGATAAAGTGATCCTAGGATTTCTTTATCTTCCCCCCCCCTCCAGTGTTATGAGAGAACATTTTCCTATTTAAAATATGAAGAAATTACAATTCCTTACATAAATCTATAAATATAAAAGCGAAAATGTATGTATGTATGTTCGCTTTTTCTGTGTGTCTACAAAAGGCTTCTTTCACAGAAACGGTCGGTCGGTTCACAACTTTTTAAAACTTTTTATATCATATACAAATCGTAATATCTCATAGTTAACAACGAAGCTCGTCTGTCTATTTAATTTGGTCGATTTTGGGAAGATAAATATTCAATATTTGTCACTCGCCGCATATGGCTTAGTCTTTTTCCTATAACATCTTCCGGGGGGGGGGGCGTTCAGCAGTAAATGAATACTATCCCGCAGTCAAAACTTGACCTCATTTAAAACGGGCACCTGCTAAATCCAACTAATTAAATAAATTCAAACGTGTTTCCATAAACATGTCGCGGTGGGGCAATCGTTAACGTCGCACGGTTTTTTTTTTCACAACTTTGCCTCAACGGTTCAGGTTCGATCCTCATACTTGCTTTTTTTTTACACACCTCCAAACACCCGGGCAACGCTGAATATCCCTCGCTAGTCTATATATATAAAAGACAAATGTTTGTTTGTAACGCTAAAACTTGAGATGAAAGATTCCTCTCCCCTAAGAATAAAACATATGTTCAATATCTGCTTTTGTTTTTTCATTGTTTATACGGTCCCGAGCAACGCCGGGTAGCCCTGCTAGTAATCTATATATATAAAAGCCAAACGTCTGTGTGTATGTATGTATGTTTGTTTGTAACGCTAAAACTTTTGAAAGACGGAACCAAACTTGAAAAATTTGGTATCATATCGAAGCCCCATCACCCGGATGACAAATATCGAAATTTCACGTCAAACGGACCACTAGAAGTTGGTCAACTGATCAGTTATCTTCGAGGGGGGCCCCAAAAAAACCTGTCATTATCTATATATATATAAAAGACAAATGTTTGTTTGTAACGCTAAAACTTGAGATGAAAGATTCCTCTCCCCTAAGAATAAAACATATGTTCAATATCTGTTTTTGTTTTTTCATTGTTTATACGGTCCCGAGCAACACCGGGTAGCCCTGCTAGTCTATTATATAAAAGGCAAAATGTGTGTGTGTGTGTGTTTGTATGCCTCACAAAAACTTTCGACAGACGCGTCAGAATGTGGCGAGATCGATATCATTTTAAAGCTCGGTCTCTTGGACAACAAATATCCAAAAATTGGTCAAAAACATTAATTCCTTCACCTTCAACTGGGCAGTTTTCTACAAGGAGGGGTCGTTTTCTTCGTTGACATTTTGCAAGTCATCGTCTCCTTACGATTGATTACTTTTAATTTCAACGCTCGCGACTTACGTTTTCGCAATGGACGCATCAGCTAAGACGTTAGGGTTTTTTTTCACCTTCTTTTCCTTCTTCGCATTATGGGTTCGAATCTGCCAACCTACTACTTTTTTTTTAATACTTCTCTCCACCTGGGCTGTTTACTGTTGTTTCGATCCCCATGCCCGCGCCAGTGTTCCTGATTACACCACCTCTTCACACCCGGGCAACGCCGGGTACCCCCACTATGCCTGTCCGTCTCCATATTTTCAAACTCTATCTCTTCCAAAACTAAAAGTCACAAAGCAGCGCTAGGAGCCTCAAATGATTGGATTTTTTATGGACCATTCTTTTAGCCGGTTAAAATAGTTTTTAAGTGTCAAAATTGAAAAAAAGTCGTTATACATTTTGTACATTTATCTTAGTTTATTTTTAATCAGTTCACATGCATGTCGCATTGGTACAGTGGTAACGTCACCAGCTTTGAATGCTACAGTTTTGCTTTTGGTTTCGATTCTAGCTGATGGCACCCAAGTACTTTTTTTTTTTTTTTTTACTTTTGAAATCACGACTCTATAATAATATATACGAAATCTGGACAAATTAATATATTATATTTAAGCGCATTTATGACCAAGCAAAGCTTGGTGTCTCCCCCCCTCTAGTATAATATAAATCTAAAATAAATATAAAAATATATAAATAATAATATAAAATTAATATAATAATAAATAATAAGAAATGATATAAAAAAAACATTTACTATTAAAATACATTACAATTAGAAAATAAAAAGATTATTTTTAAGCGTTTCTTGAAAGTTCTAAAAATAGAACAGAAAGGTGTTCTTTTTCCAAGGGTTCCAGAAAGTTCCAAGTCATAGTGGTCTATTTTAGAAATTCTAGAATGTTCCATCCACATATAAATAGACGCTAATTATTTAATTATCTCTCTATAAATAATGTATGCTCTTAAACTAGTAAATTATCTTAATTTGTTCTGTAAGCAAATATTTTGTAAATAATCTGTAAATGTTAGATTCTATTCAACCCCAGATCTGGCCCTGGCAGGTACTACCATTTTAGATTAGAGTTGTCTTCGGAATAATAGTAACGAAAGAGATGATCTTACATTCTCAAAATCTCATAAATTGGTGGCTCAACATCAGATATAATTCAGCTATACCATATGGGTTTGGATAAACATTCTAATGGACTCGCTGATTCAAAGAATGTGGATATTTCTTCTAGGTACACAGAAGAAAAAAAGGAACGCTCTTTGCAGTGGTGGTAAAAAGATGAGTTCTTGTTGTGAATGTTTTATAAGGCGGGGAGGCAGCAGAGATTGGATTTCAGTCCAGCACTTACTATGGCAGACAGTACTCTGTATCTCTGCAAAGCCAGCATTCGCCAAACATCTTGCTGCTGAACTCTCTGAATAGTGCCCTTGTAGACATGATCACAAATAGTAGCCCCTTACCCTTAGCATCCAAGTGACAATGTGGGTTGTATGAGGTGAATAAGAAAAAAAAAAAAAAGGAATAGAGAAAGATGGTATAGGGAAAAGAAAAGATTATTTTTTATTGGATTGCATGTAGTAGTCTGCAGTGAAGCAGTCCCTGGTAATGCATTTCAATGGCTTAAAGAAACCAGGGGACTGTCAAAGAATGTGGATATATATATATATATTTTTTTTTTGTTGTCATTGGGAATGTCTGATGGCTCATTATTTTGGACTTGTTATTTGGTAAAGCGCCTGGTTAGCTTATCTAAACATCTTGGCACTTTTCTGTGTGTTGTTTTAGCCATCAGACACCACGACTTGTTTAGCGTGTAAAAATGTCGCAACTGAAATTTTCATGTCACCTGATGCGGCCGTATATAGGGATGAATGTGCATTGCTGTTTAAAGATCCGATAAGAAACCTCGCCCAAAATATCTTTCTTTTTTTTTCTTTTTTTTTTTTCCTTTATTTTATTTTTTTTTTAATTTTAACTTATAAATTGTAAAGTTATGCCAACTTGTATTTATTATTTTTATCCTAATTGGCTTTGGGAATCGCTTTTATTTATATTGTTTTTCAATGGTGCAGTAAAAAATTGTGTTTAGCTTTGTTTTAAACACATTAAATCGACATTTAAAAAAATGACTGAAAAATCGTTGCTTATTCTCTATTTATATATAAACTAGCCTCATTGCCCGGGTGTTTGGAGATATGTGTTGAGCAGAAAAAAAAAAAAAAGAAGTGGTAGTAGGCAGGCAGGCTCGAACCCATACATACATTTAAACAGGTCAGATTTATATAATAGAAGGCACTTTGTGTGCGAGTTTGTTCTCTGTGGACTCCAAAACGGCTGGGCCAATTAAAAAAAAAAAAAAAAAAAAAAAAAATTCACACAAATGTACTTATGTGTCTGGCAGTGTTCTTAGATATCAGAATGCCTCCACTAAGTACCGAAAATCGATATCTGAAAAAAAAATTTGATTAACGAATGAACAATTCAATTTTGACCAAAGTAACCATCCTTATACATTCGAAATGAATGTTTTTGTTTAGAGCACAATTAAACCATGATACTAAATCTTTTTTAAAAACTTTAATTCAAGCCGTTATGTAAACAAATAATTTTACAAAATCAATCGTAGGTTCTCTGCAGTGTAATGTAAATTACAATGTATTGTGGACTAAATCACTGCGGGGATGCATGTGATGTTTCCTCTCTTGAGGGCATGTTAGAAGGCAAAAGTTGCAGAGGAAAGCCAAGGAGAAGATGGAGAGAAAACAGAAATTTGATTGGACATCTCTAAACAGTTGGACATCGATCAACCAACTTTCCCTGGATCAGAAGGAATGGCAAAAACATAAGTCACATGGATTCGCAATCCGCACCAAGCGGAAGATGCAATTCATGATGATGATGATGATGATGATCTATGCAAAAATATATTCAGTTTTATTGACAACAATTTTGAAAATCATGAAAATAAAAGTTCGTTCTACTCTAAACTAACTATCTGCAAATTTAAAAACTTCAAAATCATTTTTGGAATATCAAAGGCTACAATGATGGAGTACTGTTGTCACATCCGGGCAGGAGCTGTTAGAAGCAGCTTATCCTGCCTTGACATAGTTCAAAATAGACTTCGTAGCTTAGTTGGGGAGGGGGTGCCCTTTTCTCTTCCCTGCAACCTCTTTCTCACAGAAGAGACATTGTGAGCCTTCTCTGTTTTATCATTATTTTCTTGGCAGTTGCTTGTCTGAGCTTCAATCTATGGTCCTTCCTCGTCAAACTTTCATGAAAAACACTCGTCTAGCCAAAACCACCATCAATAATTTCCCACACTCTTTATCTGTGCCTAAACCTAAATGTAGATTCCACAAACAAAGCTTCTTTCTTAGAACCCCACGCCTATGGAACTCTCTTCTGTTTGCCTGCTTTCCAGCTGACTACAATTTGATTGTCTTCAAGTCCAATGTAAACAAGTTTTTGATGAACCATCCTCCTAATTAATCCAATTTACAAAATTTCCACTACTTATGTATACCCATCAACCCTTATCCTTGAGTAGCTTACGGGTCTTGATAAGTGTTGACTCCTTTGTAAAAAATAAATTAAAAAAATTCCTGATATTTTTTTCCATTATTATAGTAAACATTGCCTGCCACAATAATTTCTCTGTATTATGTGTCTGGATTTTTGAGATGAGGATTGATTATTTCTCTTCTTAAGACTACTGTTCTCATCTTGAGTGTTATTTTCATGTTTCGGTCAATGTAACCTCCGACCTTCTTCAGGTGTATGTTTGTACATCCTTGCAAGGACTCCTAGTATAGTGAATAAAGTCCTTGGGTACAATTCAGTTGTAAAGTAACACTCTTCTGAAAGTTGAAGGTTCAATCCTCATTGTAGGTAACATTCAAAAATATAATTGTAAATAATTACTTCGGACTTCTACCCAGTCATGGCTGACAGAACGAGAGCATGCTACTCTTGTGGATTAAATAAAGTGCTCCGTTCAAAATTCTGTGCAGATTCCTGAGTTTTCATCAGCCATGACTGGGTAGAAGTCCAAAGTAATTTGCAATTGTGTTTTGAGTGTCACCCACACTGAGGATTGAACCTTCGACCTCCAAAGGAGTGTAACTTACAACTGAATTTTACCAAGTACTCTATCCATCCATCCATCCATCCATCCCTAGCCCTTGAGCCCCTGGGGGTGGGGGGCATAGGCCATCCACAACTTTTGTAGATGCTTTTGTAGCAAGGAGTTCTTTTTTCGGGGTGACGGTGCTGGCCCCATGCCCAACCTTACCAAAAGGCACATAGAGCGCCTAGCCTTCTCAAATGGTCACCCATCTGGTATGTTGCTTAACTTTGGTGATCTGGCGAGAACCGGTGTGTCAACCTGATTATGCCGTGTTAAGTACTCTATCCACTACACCACAAATCCTTGCAGTTAGCACTCAAAATACAATTGTGAATTATTCAGGATTTCTTGTCAGTCGTGGCTGACAGAACGAGAGCATTCTACTCTTGAGGATTAAATAAAGGATTCTGTTCAAAATTTTGAGCAGATTCCCAATATCGACAGCAAGATTTCCGAATTTGACAGAATGCCTCTGAAGAAGGTTGGAGATTATGTTGGCTGAAACGTTGTAAAAATAACTCTGGAGATGAGAACGGTAGTCTGAAGAATCCAAATAACACAGATTTCTCCATAGATTTAAAGAAATAGTTTTGAAACCTTTTTCAATTCAAGATCTTTGGCAAGATATAAAGTTTATAAGTCAAGTCAAGTATGAAGCCTATGGTTTTTCTTTCTTTTTTTTCTTTTTTATTCAATTTTTTTTTTTTTAACCAAAATAGTTTTTCTTTTGGTTTTTGTGACTTTTTTTTATTTTTTTACTACACAACTATTACATCATTCTACCTTTTTCTTTCCTGGTGGAAGAAGGGCCACACATGCACGTAGGGATCAGGGTTTGATCCTGAACTCCTCCTTCAATGCAATAAGAAAGTTACATCCTGTTTTTTTTTATTTTCAGTGCGGAGGACATTTTATGTGGAGAGCATTTATAATTGAGTTTGTTGTGCAATTATTGATCATAATTTCTTAAGCAAAATTCATTTAAGTGATTAATAGGGATATGACAACAGCATATTCTTTCCATTGTTTTTACTCTCGAGTATATATCCGACACAGACACAATTAATCAACCAAGGATTACATCACTCTACATAAAAACATAAGATATCAATGGATATATACCTGAGAATCAAAACAAGGAAAAGAATATGCTGTTGTCATAGCCTTAATGATTAATAGATTTGACTAGAATTTATTTTTAATGAAAAATAAACAAATGGTTAATGTAATGTAGAAAATTACTAGAATACTTGGCATTACCCACATTGAAGAATAACATCTATAATGTAAATCTTACCTGTCTGTTTAAATGTATGTTTCGCAAAAACTTTCGACAGAGACGATGGATTTTCATGAGACCAGTATCGTTTTGAAGCTCGACCCTTCGGACGACAAATATAAAAAAATTGGTTAAAAACATTAATTCCTTCACCATTAACTGAGCACTTTTCTACAGGGAGGGGGTCGCTTGTTTCGCCGATAGTTTCAAAAGTCATCCCCTCTTTTCGATCGACTAGCCTTAATTTAAACATTTGTCTCTTCCGGTTTGGCGATGGGCACAACAGCAAAGACATCACATTTTTTTTTCACTTTCTTTTCCTCCTTTGCGGTACGGGTTCGAGCCTGCCTGCCTACTACAACTTTTTTTTTTTTTTTTGCTCAACACGCACCTCAAACCTCTGGGCAACGCCGGGCACCTAGGCTGGTAAAATATAAGTTAAAAACATTGTGTGTAATCTAATATATAAAACTCACTGTGTCTGGGTGTCTGTCTCTGTTTTTCAAATTGTATCTCCTCCTAAACGGATGATCGTTGGACAAGGTGCAATAGCTCAAAAGATTGCATTTTTGCTGCAGAATTTTATTAGAGGTATATAATCGGCTAAAACAATTGCTAAGGAGTTCAAAAAAGGGGTTAAAACTTGAAAGAAATGACACTTTGACGAGCATAGCGACGTTGTGCGCATGCATACATCGAGTAAAAGAGAAATCTATTTATTTAGATATTTCACAATGCTTTTAACGCCTTTGTCCCACTGATGCAATGGCTATCGTGACCGTTTACTAGCACAAATGTTGCGGTTTCGATCGCCATAATTTTTTTTTTTTTTAACATTCTGATATTCTTGATTTTTAAATGCTATGTAATAAACACACAAGAACGCTTTTATTTAAAAAATACAGAAAAATGTTTTTGATTTACGTAACGAAAATGTCATATTCAAAATATATATGATATATCAGCTTATTTGTTACATTCCAAAAATCATGTAAATAGATCAAGTAATTGCATTTGTATTGGATCTACTCCTAAACTAATTAACCCATCATTAAGAATATTAATTATGTGTATAGGTTTATATATTTCTATGTCTTGGATTTATCCCTAAATTAATTGACAGATCATTATGAATTTTAAATATGTTTCTATGATTATACATTTGTATGTATTGGATCCACTCCTAAACTAATTAACCGATCATTATGAATTTTAATTATGCGTATATGTTTATATATTTTTATGTATTGGAATCACTCCTGAACTAATTAACCGATCATTATGAATGATTAGTATAGTATATACTTATATATTTGTATGTATTACATTCACTCCTATACTAATTAACTGATCATTATAAATTTAATGTATTATATATGGTTGTATATTTGTATAGTCATATTCCAAAAATCTCATACAATGATCAGTTTTTAATGTATTTATGTGTACAAGAAATTCTATCAAAGTAATAAGGTACTTGTGTAGTATAGTACTCATGAAAAAACAAAGAAAATCTTACCTGTGACATACATGGAAGTTATTAAAACCGAAAATCACTTGTAATATTCGAGTAGTATGTTTTACATATGAGAAATAAGGTGCTTCTTCACTATAGCACCCAGATAACAAAACAATCAAATTCTTACTCCTGATGTACAGAAAATGTAACGCAACAGAAAATTACATAAACGTAGCAAGTTTTTTCATTTTTACATTAGAAAAAAAGGTGCTTCTACAGTATCCTACCCAAGAAATAAGGTACTTGTGCAGTATAGTACCCATATGAAAAACAAAGGAAATCTTACCTGTGGCGTACATAAAAGTAATCCAAACCGAAAATTATATAATATATTCGAGTGGTATTACATTTATATAAGAAATAAAGTGCTTCTTTATTTATTTATTTTTTTTTTTTACACAGTGATCACCACTTATCAAGGCCCGGAAGCCACTCAGGGATAAGGGTTATTGTAAGTACATCACGTTAGTGAGGAGATTTTATGAAGTGTTTAATTAGGGGGGCGGTTCATTAGGAATTTGTTAACATTAGACTTGAAGACATCCAAGTTGTAGTCCGGAGGGAAGCAGGCAGACGGAACAGAGTTCCACAGGCGTGCAGTTCTAAGAAAGAAGCTTTGCTCATGAAATCCGCGTTTTGATTTAGGCACAGATATAGAGTGGGGGAAATTTTTCACAGTGGATTCAGCTAGACGGGTGTTTTTCGTGAAAGATTGGCGAGGGGGGACCAGGGATTGGAGTTCAGACGAGCACCTGCCATGAAAATAACGATAAAACAAGGATAGGCTCGCAACGTCTCTTCTGTGGGAGAGGGGTTGCAGGGTAGAGAAAAGATTATTATAGCACTCTATTATAAAAGATTGTTTTTATAATAGAGTGCTATAATAAACTCTCACCTCTGACATAAGGAAAAGTTCACACAACAGAAAATTATGCAAAATCAACGAGTAGTTTCATCTATATATAATAAATAAGGTACTTATACATTATCCTACCCAAGAAATAAGGTACTTGTGTAGTATAGTACTCATGTGAAAAACAAATCAAATCCTACCTGTGACGTGCATAAAAGTCATTAAAACTGAAAATCAAGTTATATAATCGAATAGCATGACTTTTAAATGAGAAATAAGGTGCTTCTTCACTATAGCAATAGATGAAATAAACAAATTCTTACTCTAGACGCACAGAAAATTTAGCACGACAGAAAATTACTTAAAAATATCGAGTTCTTTCATTTTTAAATTAGAAAAAATGCTACTTCTACAGTATTCTATCCAGGAAATAAGGTACTTATACAGTGAAGTACCCATATGAAAAACAAACAAATTCTTATCTGTGACGTACATAAGTTATCAAAATCGAAAATCACGTAATATATTCGAGTAGTATAACATTTATATAAAAAAATCCGGTGCTTCTTCACTATTGCACTCTGATGTAAAAAAAACACACTCTTACCTGTGACATATCGAAAATTTAGCACCCGTCCTAGAGTAGGTAAAATATTTCTTTGCTCAAGATGGCAAATGATATGTAGATATCAAAAATTCCTCTATCCTAAGAATAACAGGCATGTTTAAAATTTTTCTCATTGTTTTATACAGTCCTGAGCAACGCCGAGTGGCCTTGCTAGTGTAGAATAAATAACCTTTATTAAATTCTATTTTTTTTCACTCAAAGAAAAAAGAAAAGGCGTATTGGCATTTGAAATGTAAGAGTCTACTATAATAGGATCTAAATTTTTTTCTTTCTCTTTCTCTCTCTCTCTTTCTCTCTCTCTCTCTTTTTTCTTTTTCTCGCATTCTTTATCCTTTTTAACCCTTTTATTCTGTTTCTCTTTTAGTTTCCCCTTTCTCTCTCTCTCTCTCTCTCTCTCTCTCTCTCTCTCTCTTTATGTAACTTTCTCTGTCGCTCACTCTCGATTTAATTCATTTTTCTCTTGTCCAGAAGTTAGACTTTTTTTTTCTTTTTTTTTAATATTTCACAACATTTACTCCCCAATCCTCACAATTCAATGGGTCAACTCTCTACAACTCCTACTTTTTACAGTCTTGTCCAATCAACTGCTTTCAAGTTCTCTTTGGCTCGACAAACTTCCCGGTATTGAAGACATTCATTCTTCTGTAACGATTTACTCCGGAGGATGATCATACCATCATAGCCAATTCATTTTTAGGAGAATCTTTATGCTTTCAGCAAATCCTCAGGTTAGATTTTTTTCAGCAAATCCTTAGGTCAGATTTTGCATTATCTATTGAAAATTCTTTTTTTGTTTAATGTGTGAATAGTTTAAAAGAATTATCTCCCTCGATTGATTATAAAGTCAAGGAACAGCTTTTAGATTGATTCGATATCACAATGGGATTGTTTAAGTGTAAATATTTCCTTTGTTATAAATAATCCTCAGGATACAATGATTTATAATTGATATAGATTCTAGGGCTGCTATTAGAAAAACTAATAAACAGAGAAACGTTTGTTGTCTTATAAATAGAACATCAACTCGCGTCTCTAGTTAAAATTAATTAGCAAAACTGATGTTGGATTGAGTCCAATTCAAAAAAATGTAAGTAGAAAAACAAGTCCAGCACAAAAGTTACATTTGTTTTTTTTTATCTCCATTTTCGTCTGTACTTCTTTCTTTCATTCCCTTTCTATGTCTAATGAAATTAGTAAAGCAGGGATTAAGATTTTTTTTATGGCAGGGTTTCCCAAAGTGGGCTCCATGGAGCCTTGAGGTTCCATGAATGAGGCTTAGGGGCTCCGGAAGCCCTTTCTTTAATAGGACCAACTACTTTTTATGGAAAAATTAAATGGCTGTAGACGTTTAATTATTGATCTTTTTTACTGAAAATAAAAAAAAAAGATCTGATGCATAACTACAGGTGTAAAAAAGATATGATACATAACTACAGGTGGAAAAGAGATATGATACATAACTACAGGTGTAAAAAAAGATATGATGCATAACTACAGGTGGAAAAGAGATATGATACATAACTACAGGTATAAAAGAGATATGATACATAACTACAGGTATAAAAAGATATGATGCATAACTACAGGTGTAAAAAGATATGATACATAACTACAGGTGGAAAAGAGATATGATACATAACTACAGGTGGAAAAAGATATGATACATAACTACAGGTGTAAAAAAAGATATGATACATAACTACAGGTATAAAAAGATATGATGCATAACTACAGGTGGAAAAAGATATGATACATAACTACAGGTGTAAAAAAAGATATGAGACATAACTACAGGTGGAAAAGAGATATGATACATAACTACAGGTATAAAAAGATATGATGCATAACTACAGGTGGAAAAGAGATATGATACATAACTACAGGTATAAAAAGATATGATACATAACTACAGGTGGAAAAGAGATATGATACATAACTACAGGTATGAAAAGATATGATACATAACTACAGGTATAAAAAGATATGATACATAACTACAGGTATAAAAAGATATGATACATAACTACAGGTGGAAAAGAGATATGATACATAACTACAGGTATAAAAAGATATGATACATAACTACAGGTGTAAAAAGATATGATACATAACTACAGGTATAAAAAGATATGATACATAACTACAGGTGGAAAAGAGATATGATACATAACTACAGGTGTAAAAAAGATATGATACATAACTACAGGTGGAAAAAAGATATGATACATAACTACAGGTGAAAAAAAGATATGATACATAACTACAGGTGTAAAAAGATATGATACATAACTACAGGTGTAAAAAAGATATGATACATAGCTACAGGTGGAAAAGAGATATGATACATAACTACAGGTGTAAAGAAAGATATGATACATAACTACAGGTGTAAAAAGATATGATGCATAACTACAGGTGGAAAAAAAGATATGATACATAACTACAGGTGTAAAAAGATATGATGCATAACTACAGGTGTAAAAAGATATGATACATAACTACAGGTGGAAAAAAAAAGATATGATACATAACTACAGGTGTAAAAAAAAGATATGATACATAACTACAGGTGGAAAAGAGATATGATACATAGCTACAGGTGTAAAAAAAGATATGATACATAACTACAGGTGGAAAAAGATATGATACATAACTACAGGTTTAAAAAAAAGATATGATACATAACTACAGGTGTAAAAAAAAGATATGATACATAACTACAGGTGAAAAAAGATATGATACATAACTACAGGTGAAAAAAAGATATGATACATAACTACAGGTGGAAAAGAGATATGATACATAACTACAGGTGTAAAAAAAGATATGATACATAACTACAGGTGGAAAAAAGATATGATACATAACTACAGGTGTAAAAAAAAGATATGATACATAACTACAGGTGGAAAAGAGATATGATACATAACTACAGGTGTAAAAAAAGATATGATACATAACTACAGGTGTAAAAAAAAGATATGATACATAACTACAGGTGTAAAAAAAAGATATGATACATAACTACAGGTGAAAAAAAGATATGATACATAACTACAGGTGGAAAAGAGATATGATACATAACTACAGGTGGAAAAAAGATATGATACATAACTACAGGTGTAAAAAAAAGATATGATACATAGCTACAGGTGGAAAAGAGATATGATACATAACTACAGGTGTAAAAAAAAGATATGATACATAACTACAGGTGGAAAAAAGATATGATACATAACTACAGGTGTAAAAAAAGATATGATACATAGCTACAGGTGGAAAAGAGATATGATACATAACTACAGGTGTAAAAAAAGATATGATACATAACTACAGGTGTAAAAAAAGATATGATACATAACTACAGGTGTAAAAAAAGATATGATACATAACTACAGGTGGAAAAGAGATATGATACATAACTACAGGTGTAAAAAAAGATATGATACATAACTACAGGTGTAAAAAAAGATATGATACATAGCTACAGGTGTAAAAAAAGATATGATACATAACTACAGGTGGAAAAGAGATATGATACATAACTACAGGTGGAAAAGAGATATGATACATAACTACAGGTGTAAAAAAAAGATATGATACATAACTACAGGTGTAAAAAAAAGATATGATACATAACTACAGGTGGAAAAGAGATATGATACATAACTACAGGTGTAAAAAAAGATATGATACATAACTACAGGTGGAAAAAAGATATGATACATAACTACAGGTGTAAAAAAAAGATATGATACATAACTACAGGTGGAAAAGAGATATGATACATAGCTACAGGTGTAAAAAAAGATATGATACATAACTACAGGTGGAAAAAAGATATGATACATAACTACAGGTGTAAAAAAAAGATATGATACATAACTACAGGTGTAAAAAAAAGATATGATACATAACTACAGGTGTAAAAAAAAAGATATGATACATAACTACAGGTGGAAAAAAAAAAGATATGATACATAACTACAGGTGCAAAAAAAGATATGATACATAACTACAGGTGGAAAAAAGATATGATACATAACTACAGGTGGAAAAAAAGATATGATACATAACTACAGGTGTAAAAAAGGATATGATACATAACTACAGGTGTAAAAAAAGATATGATACATAACTACAGGTGTAAAAAGATATGATACATAACTACAGGTGTAAAAAAAGATATGATACATAACTACAGGTGGAAAAAAGATATGATACATAACTACAGGTGTAAAAAAAAGATATGATACATAACTACAGGTGGAAAAGAGATATGATACATAACTACAGGTGGAAAAAAAGATATGATACATAACTACAGGTGGAAAAGAGATATGATACATAACTACAGGTGTAAAAAAAGATATGATACATAACTACAGGTGTAAAAAATGATATGATGCATAACTACAGGTGGAAAAAAAGATATGATACATAACTACAGGTGGAAAAGAGATATGATACATAACTACAGGTGTAAAAAAAAGATATGATACATAACTACAGGTGGAAAAGAGATATGATACATAACTACAGGTGTAAAAAAAAGATATGATACATAGCTACAGGTGGAAAAAAAAGATATGATACATAACTACAGGTGGAAAAGAGATATGATACATAACTACAGGTGGAAAAAAAAGATATGATACATAGCTACAGGTGGAAAAAAAAAGATATGATACATAACTACAGGTGGAAAAAAAAGATATGATACATAACTACAGGTGTAAAAAGGATATGATACATAACTACAGGTGTAAAAAAAGATATGATACATAACTACAGGTGTAAAAAAAGATATGATACATAACTACAGGTGTAAAAAAAGATATGATACATAACTACAGGTGGAAAAGAGATATGATACATAACTACAGGTGTAAAAAAAAGATATGATACATAACTACAGGTGGAAAAGAGATATGATACATAGCTACAGGTGGAAAAAAAAGATATGATACATAATTACAGGTGGAAAAGAGATATGATACATAGCTACAGGTGTAAAAAAAAGATATGATACATAATTACAGGTGTAAAAAAAGATATGATACATAACTACAGGTGTAAAAAAAGATATGATGCATAACTACAGGTGTAAAAAAAGATATGATACATAACTACAGGTGGAAAAGAGATATGATACATAACTACAGGTGTAAAAAAAAGATATGATACATAGCTACAGGTGGAAACAAAAGATATGATACATAACTACAGGTGGAAAAGAGATATGATACATAACTACAGGTGTAAAAAAAAGATATGATACATAATTACAGGTGTAAAAAAAGATATGATACATAACTACAGGTGTAAAAAAAGATATGATGCATAACTACAGGTGTAAAAAAAGATATGATACATAACTACAGGTGGAAAAGAGATATGATACATAACTACAAAAAGGATATGATACATAACTACAGGTATAAAAAGATATGATACATAACTACAGGTGTAAAAAAAAGATATGATACATAATTACAGGTGTAAAAAAAGATATGATACCTAACTACAGATGTAAAAAAAGATATGATACATAACTACAGGTGTAAAAAAAGATATGATACATAACTACAGGTGTAAAAAAAGAGATGATACATAACTACAGGTGGAAAAGAGATATGATACATAACTACAAAAAGGATATGATACATAACTACAGGTATAAAAAGATATGATACATAACTACAGGTGGAAAAAAAAAGATATGATACATAACTACAGGTATAAAAAGATATGATACATAACTACAGGTGTAAAAAAAGATATGATACATAACTACAGGTGTAAAAAGATATGATACATAACTACAGGTGTAAAGAGTTTCAGGATGGTTCATGAAAACGAAATTAAAAATTAATTTAAAAAAATGCAATAATTTTTGATGAATCAAAGACAAAGAAATAGTTGTAAACATTATCATTAGTTAGTGTTAAAATTTGAAATTAATTCAAGGGTTCCATGGTGTCCTGAAGTTTGGGGAATCCTGGTTTAGAGGACGTGCAAACTGTAATGGCACTAGGAACATTTATACAAAAATAACTAGGGTGAAAGACAAAAATGAATTGAGATCGAATGAAAAGTGATACCATCTAAGCCATGGCATGGATTAACTGCAACTCATAGATTACTTCCAAACAGAACGGAGTGAAAAATCGGAACATATAATAACGAAGACGAGAAGAACTAGGACTATTTGGATAAATGTATGAGAAGAATTTATTGTAACGTGACCGCTCGAACCGTGTTCATTACAAAATATAATATATACTACTTCCAGCAAAGAATGGTTTCCCAAAGTGGGCTCCATGAGTTAGACTGAGGGGCTTCGGAAGCCCTTTCTTAAAGAGAGTCGAATGCTTTATATTGAAAAATTAAATGGCTGCAGACATTTGATTATTGATCTTTTGGACTAGGAGATACGATACATAACTACAGGTGTAAAGTTTTAGGATGGTTCATAAAAAGACTAAAAAAGTAAATTAATAAAAACTGCAACAATTTTTGATGAATCAAAAACAAAAAATGGTTGTAAACATTATCATTAGTTAGTGTTAAAATTTGAAATGAATGTTTTTCATATTTATTTTAGCAATTATCTTGTTAGTTCTCAGTGGAAAACCTTTGCCCTGCTCAGGGGCTCCATGGTGTCCTGAAGTTTGGGAAACTCTGTTTTATGGCACGTCAATCCCAGAAGTCATTTTGTGTCCTGCAATTTCTATTTTATATAAAGTCAAGTATGTGAATATTTTTGAACATAAGTACTTTAATGAAATGTGCTCCGATGAACTCGTAGGACCTGTGCCCCCTTGGTCTGTATCGGTACCCACGTTTTAACATATAGACACTGTCGCAAAGAACCAAAACAATGAATAACTCGACTCCCTTTTTCCTTTAATGAAACAATGGACATTTGTTTACAGGCCTTTTCATGTCGCCCTTAGCCACCGTGTGTAACATGTCTATGTCTGCCCTTCTTTCACTCTTTCAATTACCACTCCTCTCTCTCTCTCTCTCTCTCTTTGAACAGGTTCTACTTTTTTAAATCTTTTTCCATCTTTCCTCGCCATGATGTCTCGCACCCAGCTCTGTCATTTGCATACAGCTACCATACACATGTCTGCGCTCTGTTATAGGCCTACATACTCCTGATTAACCTGACAAGTGGCAAAGTTTCACCTCCTCTTCACTGTTGAGGTCCTTAGATGCTGGAAAGTCTTTTATTCTATTCATTTTTTCCTGCTGACTTCTAGACTTTAGAATTCTTTTCCTGCTTCCCTGACTTCACTAATTTGCAGGTTTAAATGTAATGTGAAAATATCTCGTTGCTCAACTTCCCACCCTTGTTAGACATGATCCCAAATAGTAGCTCTTTATGTTCTAAACGACAATATTCCTTGTTTGGGGGTGAAAAAAAGATTTTCTCTTAAATTAACCGATTAGTATGAATTTGGAAACACAGCTGTTAGGTATAAAACGGAATCGGTAATTCTTTCAACATTGGAGAAAAATACTGGAATCGTCCCATCACTACTTGCAAGTTACAAAAATTGGGGCAATTCCAAACTCCCAGAATAAAAAGTTACTCTTAATGTGGCATTGCCAATTCATTTAAATAAACAGCCATCGGCTGCACACTAAAATCAAACACATAGATGAGAAGCGGGTGGGGGGGGGGGATATTGGAATCATCCCATCTCTAATATATATATATATATATATATATATATATATATATATATATATATAACTCTGTAGACTGTCCGGCAGACCTTGCTTGCTTGAATCTTGTCTTCAAGGATCAGGCAATCCCATCTTTTCAAAAAGGGATGATAGGTGAATATAATATATATTGTGTGTGTGAGCGATTCCACTGTTTTTAAAAGGGATGAGATATGAAAATATATGTGTATGGACGTGGCTCAGAGGCTAAGAAATGGGGATGGAGAGTTGTATGTTTTGGTTTCGATTCTAGTTGATAGCACTCAAGTCATATTTTTAGTTTTGATCTCACTACTATATATTAGGTTCGAAATAATAATCGATAAAGAATTGTCTCTATAATAATAAATACGTAATCTGCATGAATTAAAATAATATGTTAGTATATATATATTCTCAGGTTTTTTTCTCGTCAATTTGCATTCAAATATATAAAGACAATGAAAATATTATTCTTACAATTAGATGTTCCATGAAACTGCAGTACAGTGTTAAGATTATTATTTATTGTTTTACATGCACACACACTGACATTAATCATATTGAAATTACTTTTTGATTATTGTAAAACAGAAAAAAATATTTGAAACTGTTCAAAAAGTCACTGAAGGGTTTTGAACTTATGTAGATTCTTTATTTTTTATGATATCTTTCTGTAATTTTAACACAATCTGACTAGGACATTGGGAAATATATTTTTTTAATTAAAAATTCAAATAATCTTCATTTATGAAAAATAATGTTTTTTTAAATGTTGCCCATTTTCAGCTTCGCATATCTGTGCTATTTCCAAAACATTCATGACAGATTGCAGAATCACTGGGTTGCGATTTAACTCCCTTATTTCATTCCGGATGTCTTCCGCCAATTCTTGCAGGGTTTGGGGTTTGTTAACATAGGATTTTTCTTTAAAATATCCCCACAAGAAAAAGTCGGGGCTTGTCAAGTCTGGGGAACGTGGTGGTCATTTGACATTGCCATGGCGAGAAATAATATGCGAGGCTGAAAATGTGCAACATTTAAAAGACATTATTTTTCATGAATAAAAATTGTTTGAATTTTGCATTTTTTTTTTTTTTTTTAAACTTTGCCAATGTTTTAGTCAAAGTGTGTTAAAATTACAGAAAGATATCAAAAACAAAGAATCTATTTAAGTTCAAAATCCTTTAGTGACGTTTTGGACACCCTCTACAAACTCGTTTGCATAACAAAGCACTAAATATAAAGTGCATTTGACTAATCCTCTTCTGCTACTCACATCAGTAATTTTTTTGATTGAACTTCAAAAGAATTAACAAATACGTTTCGTCATAGTCGCTGCAGTAGATGGATTAAAGGGAGTTGACAGTAGTTAGTAATGGCGATGAAGTAAGAAAAGAAATGGCTGGCTAATGTTAATTTGTCTATTTAAAAAGAAATGGTGATTTTGAAAAGAGTGGAGATTTTTAGATCTTTTTATTTTTGTCTCCGCCTGGGGCGTGTGATGTAAACATGATCTTATTTTGAAGTTTACCGTATTCAATTTATGCATAAAAACAATTTGAATAATCAGAAGGAAAAACTTAATGCATAAATTATAAAACATTTCTACAAAAAAAATATTTCAAAATAACAAACTATTTTGTTAAAGGGTAACATGTGTCCATTGATTTTTTTCTCATATATATATGATTGCGATATATATATATATATATATATATATATATATATATATATATATATATATATATATATATATATATATATATATATATATCGCAATCATATATAGTTTTTTTTTTAATCTTTTTTTTTTTTTTTAAGAAAGACTTTTTAAAAACTTTTTAAAATAAAGTAAACGGGAAGAAGAGAAGAAAAAAAAGTGGGAGAGTCACCCTCGCTTTCTCAAAGCTATATCGAGGGGTTTGGTTCGGAGAAGAAAAAAAAAAAAAAAAAAAAAAACGGGGAATCGAAAATATGTACAATTTAAAATAAAATCACGTTGCGTTAGGTTATGTATCTGTGGGAGGCGGGAGGGGGGGGGCGATAAAAATAAAGCAACGTTAGTCAAAGATCCTAGAGACTAATCACGCTCAAACCCAGGAGGCATTCCTTCTGTTTACAGAACCGAACGTGAACAGTCTCCAAGATCTTTAAATGGAATAATGAGTGAGCACGACTCAGGATTGAAAATGAGTTTGTGCTAAAATTCACTGAACATGACGAGTTTTTAATAAGATGATCAGTGAGATATATCTATATCTTTAAAAGTGAACGTGTCTATATGTCTGTATATGTGCACATTTCCCTGTGCAATAACTCTCTCAATTTTAAGCCTAAAGACTCGAAATTTGATACACAGGGTATTGAGATGGCGGAAAATCTTTGTGGTTAAGGGGTCAAAGTTCAACGATTTGACCTTTGAGAACTCTGCCAAACTCCTCCGCCAATTTTGGGTCTAAACACTTGAAATTTTAGTTATAGGTTCCTTGGACATGGATCTAACTTAATAACTTGATTTGAGCCCAAAACAATAAATTTTAAGGGGTCATAATAGGGGTCAAAGTTAAAAAAAAAAAAATTGACCTCTGCGGTCTCTACCAAATTACTCAGACAATTTCTGGTCTAAACATTTGAAATTTTACATAAAGGGTATTCATAGATAGGGCAAGCTTTTTAATCAGTTTGGATCTAAAATTTGAGCTACAAATATATAAATCTATGTATGTATGTTTGCATGTCTGCCTAAAACTTTTCACAGAGGCGACGGATTTTCACAAGATCAGTATCGTTTTGAAGCTCGACCCTTCAGACGACAAATACCGAAAAATTGGCTAAAAACATTAATTTCTTCACCCTCAACTGGGCACTTTTCTACAGGGAGGAGTCGCTTTTTTCGCCGATATTCTCAAAAGTCATCCCCTCTTTTCGATTGTCTGGCCTTAATTTAAACCTACGTCACTTCCGGTTTGGCGGTGATTGTAACCGCAAAGACGTCACGTTTTTTTCACATTCTTTTCCTCCGCTGCGGTACGGGTTCGAGCCTGCCTTTCTACTACCACTTTTTTTTTTTTTTTTTGCTCAACACACACCTCCAAACACCCGGGCAATGCTGGGCACCCATGCTAGTATATATATATATATATATATATATATATATATATATATATATATATTTCTGTGGAAATATGATTTTTCTTTCAATTATATTTCACCTTCTTTTATATACTAATCCTTAATTTATAAAGCTCAATGTAATTACAGAGCATATAACAAGCAAATGACAAAAGTCCATATTCCAAATTTCATGATGTTGACCATCTTACAATTTATTCTTTTATTTACGTTGACATATACAATTCTTGGCAGTAAGTGTTTCATGATGCAGAATTTTTCATTAAATTATCATATCAATCAATGAATCTATTTTGCCTTAACTCATTTTGCTAGTATATATATATATATATATATATACACACACACACACACACACATCCGTATACATATACAGACATGTCCATATTTATACTAAGTAAATAAGGTAAAGTTAGGATTGTACTACTCGCAGGCCAGCTGGCGTTGCCCGGTCGTAAAATATGCGTAAATATTATATTTTTAATTAATGAAGATTTCTTTTTGACTATAAACAGAAATACCGTAGATATTAAACATAATCTTAAATTCCTTTACAAAAAAAAAATGAAGTAAAAAAAAAATAAATAAAAAACGGAAATAAACTGAGACCTATGCATGCAAGTATTATGTTTTTTCTAAACAGTTCACTTCTTGTAAGTAAAATAAAATACTCGGGCTGAGATCGAAACCAAAACCTAAAGAAAGTGACACAAGTACGATAACCATTAAGCCGACTTGACAATCTTTAAAAAAGTGTTTTCAAACCTACTTATTTTTAACATAATGAATCTGTCATGTGAACCATTCACGCATGCCCATTCATGAAACAGAAAACAGATAAAAATCTGCCGACACCAATGTACCAATTTTTTAACTTTGACCCCTTAGCAGCCCATTTTTTTTTTTTATGAAAACAGATTAAAAAGTTTTCCATATGTTTGAATATCCTATATACCAAATTTCAAGTTTGTAGATCAAAAATCAGTTGAGTATAAAAGTGTCTTCACACACACACTTTTATAGATATACTAGAATACCCATGACCCGTTGGGTTAGTATATGTTATGAAGCTATGAAAAAGTGAGTATATTAATTATGCCAAAAATATGTGCGCTTGCGTGTACAACAATGGCCACCACTTAACATAAGAAATTACATTGCTTAATATCAGGAAAACTACTTATTTGCGGAAAATCTAAATGCGATGTTCGTTTTCAGCATACCGGAAAACCATAAAAAGTCGTCATTTTAAAAGAAAATGTTATGGTGGAAAGTAAGTAAAAGTTTACCAAAACGTCTGTTATATTTTCTTTAAAAAAAAAAAAAGAAAAAAGTTATATTATATACAGTGTTAGTCATCCGTACCTTAAAATTTGTCTGACGTCACTTCCGCTAAATGGCTTTGTAAACAAAGAAGTATGACTCTTAACGAAAGCCAATATGGATTCTGGACAAGATGCACACACAATGAAGACGATCAAAGACTTCGGCTGATGTCACAATGAAGACTCATGATGTTGAGCCGACTCACCATTATTTGATTGTTGGATTAAAAAAAAAAAAATAACAAATACGTTTTTACTGTAGTTACTTTAATAGATGAATGTGTTGGTGCGGTTCAAAAAGCAATGTTCAACTAATGTTTATTATACTTATTTAGAAATATAGAAATGTTTTTGTGTTTAAATTAACCAATATAAAAGAAAATGTTGACTTTTCTATTGTTTTCTAAGTCTGGGGCGTGTGATGGAAACTTGATCTTATTTGGAAGTCAGCTTTACCCAATTTATGCAAAAAAACAATCCGAATGATTAAAAAGAAATTTTAAAATCAAAACATTTCCACAGAGAACACAACTTCTACTGATTAGAATTTATTTATTTATTTGTAATTCTGACTACCCTTCTCATCTTGGTTGTTATTTTCACAACGTTTCGACCAATGTAACCTCAGACCTTCTTCAGGTGTATCTATTTGAACATAGGAAGCTTTATACTGAAATCAGGAACCCATATATAAAATTTTGAACTGAATATGTTATAGGTTACATTGGTGGAAACGTTGTACAAATAACAACCAAGCTGAGCATGGTCGTTAAAAAAATCCAAATAATATGAATTATCAATCTGTGGTGCAAAACTTTCAAAATATAATTTCAATTTTGTTATATATATCTCACATGAATATTGCAAGTTTTAGTGTATATGGGTTCAGATTGTAATAATATGACGTGGACAATGTTTACAACTTTATTAAATCTATAAAAGTGAAAATGTGTGTGAGGATACTTCTCAACCTATATACTCAACGAATTTTTAATCTACGGACTTGAAATTTGGTATATAGCATATTCAGGCACATGGAAAACTTTTTAATCCGTTTTCATCCGGGGAAAAGGGGCTACTAAGGAGTCAAAATTGAAAAATTGATATGTCGGAGTCTTGAATTTTTTTCTATTGACGAATAGTTCCACAAATGCGTATGCGTGAATGGTTCACATGACAGATTCATTATGTTAAAAATAATTAGGTTTGAAAATACTTTTTAAAGATCATGTCAAACCGAAGCCGCGGAGATATTAACTCGGCGGCCTCGGTCAAACTGGCTTAATGGTTATCATACTTGACTCACTGTCTTTAGGTTTTGGTTTCGATCTCAGCCCGAGTATTTTTTTTTATTTTTATTTTTTTTTTAACTCATGAGAAGTGAACTGTTTAGAAAAAACAATACTCGCATGCACACGTCTCAGTTTCTGTATGAATTAAAATATAATATTTATGCATATTTATGATCGGGCAGCGCCAGGCGGCCTGCTAGTAGTGGATAAAGTTCAAAACTTTATTTTGGGACAAAAATTAGGAATTAAAACATTCTGTTCTTCAATTTCTTGTTCTCTTTCAGTGGAGGAGAAATCCTTCGCGACTGAGACAATTTTTATTTTTGTTCCTTTTCTTCACGTTAAAAAACGACCCTGGTGTCTAACTCTGTCCCGCGGGGAGGCATTGTAAATAGGAACATTCCTTTGAAACGCTATTATACAGGGTGTTCATAAAATCCGTGTGTATTAAAAATAAATTTATTTGTATTTTCTTTTACAATTTTTTTTTTTTTTTTGTCGCAAACGCAATTGAAATTATTTTTTTTAGACACACAGACTTTATGCACACCCTGTATAAAAGGAACTTTGTGTGCGTGTGTGTCAGTTCGTTCCCTATGGACTCGAAAACAGCTGGGCCAAGTTTCATTAAATTTCACATAAAGGTACATTATGTGCCTGGCACTGTTCTTCGATAGGAATCTCTTAATATTTACAAATATTTTAATGGAATGTGCTCTGATGAACTTGTCCCCTTGGCGTACTTATCAAAATAGTTGCCCATTACGAAGTAGCGATATGCCTTGTTTGGGGTGACAATGAGTAACCCCCCCCCATTTACCACTAGTCTTTTTCTCTTGGATATGGTCTAAAAAAGAGTCTTCAATCTAATAGGCCCCACTTTGTCAACTAGGCTCCAACCCCTGTCCCATCGCCGCAATGTTTTACAAGTATTTTAATGGAATGTGCTCTGATGAACTCATTGCACTTGTGCTCCCTCGACGTACATATCCCCGACAAACCCGATTAGCAGCAATATCACACCCCTTCACTGTTGATGTTCCTAAATGCCAGAAAGCTTTCTACTCTAATAGCTTCTTCCCTCGAACAGCTAGACTTTGGAATTCCCTTCCTGCTACCTGCTTTCCTGGTTGTACTGATATGCAGAAGTTTAAACGTAACGTAAACTAACATATTATTAATCTTTCTTAGGCATGGTCCCAAATAGTAACCCGCAAGGGGTTACTATTTGGGACCATGTCTAAGTGGCAATATGCCTTGTTGGGGGGTGGGGGGGTTAATGTGAGTAAAAAAAACAACAAAAAAAAGAAACACGTTGGTCTGATGATTTGCTAAAACTAAACGGATGAACCCAACTCAATATCCAAGTTTTTAAAACTAATAATTAATGAACTGAAAGTGTGTGACTGTTGTTTACATTGTGAATAGGATTGGCAAATATAATGTAAGGGGATGGGTGTTCTTCCTGGAAGCCTAGCCCCCACCCAGCCATTCACCTGTGGTTTCAATCTTTGTACAAGAAACAACCCCCATTGATATGTGGTGATTCATATGCTACATAACGTTTACTTCTTCCTCGCCTTTTTATTTATTTTTTTATTTTGTTTCTTTTTTATTTATTTTTTAATTTTTTTGTTTTGTTTTTATTTCATTTTTTTATTTTTTTTATTTGTTTTTTTTTAAGGAAGAGAGTATTTTTTCAGCTTGGAGAGTTTCATGTCAACTATTTCCTGACACTACTTGCCCCTTTCTTTATCATGTCAATGGATGACAATTGTGCTCGGTTTTACCCCAAAACTTATGTGAAACGTTGTGTGTTTTAGCAAATTTACTCATTAATTGATTTTTTTTCTTTTTTTTTTTTTTTATCTTTCCGTCGTCCACTCCACCGGCTGACTTTACTTCCGGTTACAAACCAATATTAATGTGTATTCTGAACAACTGGCCCTTGTTATCAGCACACCCAACAACAACCTCATTGGCTGGGTCAGATAAGTGTAAAAAAGACGGGGGTAAGGGGTATCAGACTATTCGGTAATGAATCAACTTTTAATCATTGTTTATCTGTTTTTGCTGCACGAAGAGAAATATGAAAATGACATGAGAATGATGGATGCGAAACAGGTTCAGGGGAAGATTAAATCTGGACAGTATAAGGAGATGTAAGCAGAACAGGAGACGTTGTTGGTTTGGCCACATTGAAAAAAAATGTATCAGAGTTCTTTGGCTTAGCAATTGAGGTAGTAGCAGTGTTAGTCAGCAGGTGTAGGCCGAGGAAAATATGCGAGTGATATCAATAGATTTAAGAGAAAAGTTATAAATATAGCTCTGACCAGGAATGAGTCAGTTTCTATAAGCTGTCCAACATATGCCAGCATGTAAAACTAACGTTACACAGAATATGATAATTATGATATTTATCTATTTTCTCTGTAAATAAAAGATTTTGGAGGGGGGGGTCTGAGAGGTGAAGTTACCTCCCTTGAACTAAAGTTGCTTTCCTTGGTTGAATTGTTTCTTTCCAGATTTTAACTTTTCAGTGTTGTTATAATATCATCCCCTCCCCTATAGCAAATGCCTGTCTGAGATCCAATTTATGGCCCCCCCTTTGCCAAACTTTCATAAAAAAGCACTCGACTAGTTACAACCATTATCAACAATTTCCCCCACTCTCTATTTGTGCCTAAATCTAAACACAGATTCCATGAGCAAAGCTCCTTTCTTAGAACTGCCTGCCTGTGGAACATTGTTTCCAGCCAACTACAATATGGTAGCCTTCAAGTCCAATGTAAGCAAATTCTTATTGAGACATCCCCTTCATCAAATTTTACCCAACTTACAACCATTAACGATTACTACACTATCACCTTACATTGATTAATCTGTATCCTCAAGTGGCATTCAGGCCTTGATAAGAAGTGGCTCCCTTGTAGAAAACCAAAGTGTTTTATGGACGTTTTGGTTGCTGTAGTTTTATATTAATAGCGGAGGATAATAAAATTGCATGAATCTATATAAAAAAAATTGAAAAAAATCGTTATACATTTTGTACATTCAGCTTAGTTTATTTTTAATCATTTAATATGTGTGTCACGTTGGTAGAGTGGTAACGTCACCAGCTTTGAATGCTACAGTTTTGCTTTCAGTTTCGATTCTAGCTGATGGCACCCAAATACTTTTTATTTTTTTTTTACTTTTGAAATCACGACCACATGATAATATATACAAAATCTGGACGAATTAAAGTATCGCATTTAAGCATATTTTACGGACAGTTCCCCCCCCCCCCTGCAAGTATATAATAATCAATAGAGGATTGATTCTTTGATAATGCATATGCAATCTGCATAAATTAAACTATCATGTTTAAGCGTATTGTACGACCACGCAAAGCTGGGCTGCCAGCTAGTCAGTGATAAGTTTGTTCGTTCAGCTGTGACCTGCAAATTTAAAGCAGTATTCTCTTATGCTTATTGAGATGGGTGGAAGCTTGCCATACCGTTGATGTTTATCCAGTAAATGTATAAGATCGTTTGCATCATGTAGGTGTAGGTACCGTCGAGTTGTTTTAAGGATTGAGAACCATGGTTGAGAACAGATGGAATGACCACTTGCGTGATAGGATCAGACGGAGCGGATTTCCACATCACATTTACATTCAAGCTGTCTAATGCAACCAACACTTTACCGATTTTCACTTTAACGTCAGTTTCTGCAGAGGCCATGGTGCTTTTCTTCATCGTTTAATTAGTTTCTTTCACATCAGATGTGCTTTGCACGTCCATCATGGCAGCATGAAGTGACTTTCTCCATGAAACTCTTATCGTTTATATATATATATATATATATATATATATATATATATATATATATATAAAAGCTGAATGTCTGTGTGTGTGCCTGGTCACGAATAGGCTCCTATATGGTTGACTATTTTAAAAAACTGATTACATATAATGATAGAAGATGTATCGAGACACAGGAGTGGGTATGTTTGATCTGGCAGAACGGTGGTTCATTAAAATTGTGGGGTCTGCGTTCGCGCCTGGTCCACAAAGTATGGAAATAAAAAATTAAATAATTAAAAAAAAAAAAAAACGTTTACAAGTGTTTTTGATATAGATGTACATAGAATACTTTGATAAGTATGCTTTAACTTAAATAGGGATGGTATAATATAATTGTGGGGTATGCGTTCGCGCCTGGCCTCCATAGAATGGAAATAGGCACAAACTTTAATAAAGACTTTTCATATCTATCTGCGTAAGTATACTTCGATAATTATGTTTCAGTTTGAAGAAATATGGTATAATAAAATTATGGTGTGTTCGTTCACACCTGACCTCCATAGAATGGAAATATGTCACAAAGTTTAACAAGGTTTTTTTTAATATAGATCCACAGAATATTGTGATAAGTGTTTCAGTGTGAACAGGTATGGTATAATAAATTATGGGGTTTATCTATTTTATTTGTACTTTCATCATATTTTGCTTTGGTTTTGATGCCCCCAAATTCAACCCAAATTTACAACTCTTCCTTTTCATAACCTATCATACTTTCATAAATCCGAGTCCATTTTCTCTAGGCTTTTTGAACCCAATCAACGACGGGTACTTTTACTAGTGTGTGTATATATATATATATATATATATATATGTATATATGTGTGTGTGTGTGAAACGCCTTCAATAAGTTTCCAGACTTTTTTGTACAGGCATTTAAAATTGTCGTAGACTCTTGAAAATTCAGTATGTTATTGCTCTGCATCTTATGAAATGACCGACCAATTCTTATGATTCCAGATTCAAATGAACAGCTACAGCAGAAATTGGAATACACCCTACTAAAGCCTGATTGTCACAGCTGGTGAATTTCGAAAATTCAATCTGAATGTGAGGACACTTTAGAAGAATGATATGCAATAAAAATTCTGTTTTAAACTTGGAAAAAATGCCACAGAAACATGTGGAATGCTTCAGACTGCTTTTGGGCCATCTTACATGAATCAAGCATTAGTTTTTAAGTGGCATAAGAGATTCAAGGAAAGCAGGGAGTCTGTGAAGGATAATGAGAGGAGTAAGGAAGTCAGAACACCAAAGTTGATTGGCCAAATAAAGACTTTCATGGATAAGGACTGTCGTGTGCCTATAGAGACAAAAAGTGAACATCAGACATTGCTCCCTGTGACTTTTGGTTATTCCCTAAGCTCAAGGAACACCTTAGAGACTGTCGTTATGAGACAACTGAGGAGATGAAAGAGGATGTGACACAAGGGTCATTGACATGCTGACAGAAAAGGACTTCCATGAGGCTTTTCAGAAGTTGTTGAAACGGTAAAGCAAGTGCATTGCAGCTGGAGGAGATTACTTCGAAGGGGACTAGAGTTTCATATGTGTACTATCAATAAGTGTCCATACGAAAAGTGAAAATTTATTGAAGGCATCTTTGTGTGTGTGTGTATTTCGGATTTTAATCATGTCAAATCGCACTTTATTCCCTTTTGACAGATTGATTGTTGCTATTTCTTCTGATGAGTTAAGGGCAAAATAGATTCACTGATTGATATAATAAGTAAGTGATTGATTTTACGCTACAAAACAGATACTGTCAAGAATTGTAAATGTCAACTGAATTAAAGGAATAAATTATAAGATGGTCAACATCATGAATTTTGGAATATAGTTTTTTGTCATTTATTCACTATATTGCTCTGTAATTACATTGAGCTTCTTAAATAAGGATTGGTATATATTATAAGAAAATATATTTCTACAGAAATAAAATATATTTCTGTGGAAATATATTTTATTTCCTTATAATATATACCAATCCTTATTTAAGGAGCTCACTGTAATTACAGAGCAATATAGTGAATAAATGACAAAAAACTATATTCCAAAATTCATGATGTTGACCATTTTATAATTCTTGACAGTATCTGTTTCGTAGCACAAAATCAATCACTTAATTATTATATCATTCAAAATGGTGTCATGTAAACATATAAAAGGTATTTACAACTTTCTCTTCCAATTTTCGGATTTTTGATCATGTCAAATCGCACTTTATTTTCTTTTCACGGATTGATTGTTGCTATCTTTTTGGATGAGTTAAGGGCATAATAGATTCACTAATTGATATAATAATTAAGTGATTGATTTTGTGCTACGAAACAGATACTGTCAAGAATTGTTAATGTCAACTGAATTAAAGGAATAAAATTGTAAAATGGTAAACATCATAAACTTTGGAATATAGACTTTTGTCATTCATTCAATATATATATATATATATATATATATATATATATATATATATATATATATATATATATATATATATATATATATTAGTGATTGTACAATATCAATATTTTCCCCGATTCCGATACAATTACTGATTGCTTACTAAATTCCAGATTCCAATACAATTACCGATTCCGATTCTTTATAAACTCTTAATATTTAACTATGAAGTAGTTATTTTTTCACAATTATAGTAAAAACACGTGTTAAATGGGCAGATATTTTCTCAGGCATAAAAAAATACACTTGTAAGTGATAATTTATAGATTTTAGTTTAACTATTAGTTAAAAATCAATAAATATGTATTACTTTATCATTACTAGAAGCAGTGGAAGATTTTGCTTTTAATAGAATTAAAAAAAAAAAAAATTGAAATATCGTTTATTGGCATCGGAAAGTAGGTACTAATTTGTCCGTTACTGATTTCGATACCACTAAAAGTTCGATTTTTCTGATTAATCGTCCCAACACTAATATATATATATATATATATATATATATATATATATTGGTTTCAATGTACTCACCTATATATATGCATATAGGTTTCAGTGTACTAAGCTATATATATATATATATATATGTATATATATATATATATATATATATATATATATATATATATAGCTAAGTACATTGAAAACAATATATGTATATATACATATATATATATATATATATATATATATTGGATTCAATGTACTAAGCTATACATATATTGTTTTCAATGTACTTAGCTATATATATATATATATATATATATATATATATATATATATATATTGGATTCAATGTACTAAGCTATATATATATTGGATTCAATGTACTAAGCTATATATATATATATATATATATATATATATTGGTTTTAATGTACTATTTTGTGCCTCGAATCATTCCAAGTTTTCTATTCCTCAATTTAAATGCGTGTATGTGTATTTAACCAACCATGGATCAATTCAATATATCCCTATTCTTGTACATGGTTGCAATGCAGAGCTGACTCTAAGCACCTTCAGCCTTATTATAATAAGGAGTCAAAATTTATTCTGTTTTCAAGGCACACACCACAAATCCACTATCATGCTATAAATTTATAAACCCATAATTGAACAAAAGTTTTTAAGTATGAAATTGTGTCCCTTTTTTATAATTCTCCTCTTTAGTTTTCTTCTTTTCATGTTGGAATACAAATTATTTCAATTATCGATACTTATTAAAGACATTGTACTACAAAACCTATCTAAGAACACTGCCAGACACATAAAGTACTTTTGTGTGAAATTTCATAAAAATCGGCCCAGCCGTTTTCAAGTCCATAGGGAACGAACCCACACACACAAAGTTCCTTTTAAATAATAGTAGAAGTGTGTGTGTGTGTGTGTGTGTGTGTGTTTGCTATGTAATGGCAAAATAGATAGTGAGGAAGAAAATATTGACGAATTGATGGAAGGGACAAATGTTAGCATTAAGAGTCGTTGTAGACATTTTACCTGGATATTCTTATAAGTATCGATTTTTGGTTGGTGACTACATGGTTAGTAGAGGTACCTTTCAGCCAGTGATGCCAGACTTTTCTGCACGTCCGAACGAAGTGTGGGTAAAAAATATACTGGTAAGCAAGTAAATCATTTGTGTATCTTCACGTTTCCAAAATAACAAGCCACAAATGAAATATGACATTAAACAAATAGACATGATTCATTGAATACTAGATGTATTTTATTAGTGTTGGGACGATTAATCAGAATCGGGAATCTGAAGATTTGGAGGTATCAGAAAAATTTATGCCTATTTTCCGATGCCAAAACGATTCTTTTAATTGTTTTTTTTTTTTTCATGTGATTTCGTTTAAACCAAAATCTTCCATTGCTGGTAATAATGATGAAATAGTAAATATTTATTGATTTTAAAAATATCAGTAAAGCTAAAATCGATAGATCATCTTCCACAAGTGTATTTTAATGTTTAGGAAAATATCTGCAGATTTAACATGTTTTTTAAGAATCTTATAGTTAAATAATTAGATATTTATTAAGAATCAGAATCGGTAATTTAGTACGGAATCGGGGAAAAATATTGGAATCTTCCCATCACTAGTATTTACTCGACGTTAACCGGGAGTGTAAATCAATAGAATTTTAACTGAGTTCATATGCAAATTAATGTTAGTTATACAGAAAATTCATTAAATGTCTTTAATTGAACAAGAGTTGAAAAAAATACGCTTTTTACACATTAAGTGTTCAGGTGTTTTTGGATAAATCTCCAAACTCCTCAAGTTTTAGCCTTTAGACTCACTATAATTTTTTTATTTATAACCTCTGATATGTATTTGATCGAATTTGTCATTATGTTTGTTTCTTTACAAACTAGCGTTTACATCACTTGACCAATCGTCACCAAATTTGGTTAAAATATCGATTACGTTCTCACTTAGAATCAAATTAATTTTGGGATAATTATATTAAGGTCACAGAAAAAGAGTAACAGATTTTTGACAATAACTTCTGTTCTGTCCGTCATGAAGAGTCGCTACTTGGCCCATATTGTAACCAATGAAGTCTTGCATCTTATCTGACAAGTGACGGATTTTCAACTTCTGATTTTTCTTAATCTGATGTATAGATCTGATGTTCTTTGACAGTGACCAAAATTTGTAAAATTTTAAGATAATCAAATAGTTTTTGTGTTATCAATGTTTCCATGGCATAGCTTGGATAATGTGTCATACGATATGAACTAGTCTTTGTTTCATCTTAGGTATTTAATCATCATCATCATCATCATCACTATTCTCTCACTCTTAGATGGGATCCAAAATAAACAAGTCTCAAATCTAATAGGTCCCACACTATCGGCCAAGCAAGCTCCAGCCTCTACTGCATCTCTGTGCTTGTTTCACAAGTACTTTAATGGAATGTGCTCTGATAAACTCATCTCACCTGTGCCCCCCCTCGATGTACATGCTCCCAACTAACCTGACAGGTATCAAAATCTCACCACTTCACTGTTGAGGTTCCTAGATGCCAGAAAGCCTTCTACACTAATATTTCCTTCTCTCAGACTCCTGGACTCTGCAATTCACTCCATGTTTCCTGCTTCCCTAACTATACTAACCTACAGAAGTTTAAATGTAATGTGAACAGACATCTTGCTGCTCAGCTCTCCATAGTCCTCTGTTAGACATGAACCCAAATAGTTGCCCTTTATGTTCCAAGTTGCAATATGTTTGAAAAAGTAAACAAATATGCAGTTGCAATATGTTTGAGGTGAAAAAGTAAAAAAAAAAAAAATAATAATAATAATAATTTGGTGTAATGTCTGTTTTACATGCTAGCATGTGTTGGACGACCTTAAGAAATTGACTTATAAAAACTAACCTATCTTTGGTCAGGTCTTCATTTATCCTTCTTTCTCTTAAGCCCATTTTTATCACTTATTTCGATGTTTTCGCTGACCTTCCCTGTGAACTGGACCTGCTCCTTCATGTGATCTAAATGTCAACATTTCCTAAGGCAGTCGATCGATTTTGAACGTGTAAATATTTTCAAGCAAACAATCAAGAAAAAAGGGTGGTGTGAGGGAGCAAACCAAAAATGAAATTAACAATAGAAAGAAAAAAAAAACTCCTGGGTAACGCCGAATAAATACATCTAATATTTAATAAAATTATTTCGGTTTGTTTATTGGCGTATTTCATTTGTGGCTTTTTATTTTGGAAACGTGAATATGCACAATCGGTTTGTTTGCTCACCCGTACGTTTCTTACCCACACTTTGCTCGGACGTGCAAACATAGTCTGGCATCACTGGCTGGAAGGTACATCTGCTAACCATGTAGTCACCAACCAAAAATCGATACTTATAAGAATATCCAGGTAAAATGTCTACAACGACTCTTAATGCTAACATTTGTCCCTTCCACCAATTCGTCAATATTTTCTTTCTCACTATCTATTTTGCCATTATACAGGGTGGCCACAAAGTCACGCACCAATGTTAATTAAAAAAAGTTATAGTAGTAACATTTATTCAAATTCAAAGTTCTTTGGTGCGTGACTTTGTGGCCACCCGGTATAAAACACACACACACACACACACACGAGAGAGAGAGAGAGATGCCTTCAATAAGTTTCCAGACTGTTTTCGTAGAACCATTTAAAATTGTTGTAGACGCTTAAAAATTTAGTATATTATTTCTATACGTCTTATCAGATGACTGACCAATTCTTATGGTTTCAGGTTCAAATGAACAGCTACAGCAGAAATCGAAATACACTCTGCTAAAACCTGATTGTCACAGCTGGTAAATTTAAAAAATGCAAAGTCGGCATGAGAACACTTTAGAAGAACGATATGAAATATAATTCTGTTTTAAACTTGGGGAAAATGGCACAGAAACGTATGGAATGCTTCAGACTGAGTTTAGGTCATCTTGCATGAATCGTAAAAATTAGTCAATCATCTCATAAGATATAACGTACTGAATTTTCAAGAGTCTGCCAATTTTAAATGCCTGTACAAAAAAGTCTGGGCCGTAAGACCACCTGAAATACCTAAAGACTTTCGTTTTATTCTTTTTTTTTTTTTTTTTTTTGTTGTATTTATTTTTATCTATTTTTTGTTGTTGTTGTTGTTGTTGTTATTTTGTATTTATTTTTATCTATTTTGTTGTTGTTGTTGTTGTTGTTGTTGTTGTTACTTTGTATTTATTTTTATCTATTTTTTTTTTTTAACTGAAATAATTGTCATGTGTATATTTTGGATTTCATTTTATTTTGGAGTTTGTTCACGAAAATTACATTTTTTATTTTGTATTCTTAAAATAAAATTTCAGTTTTCTGGTAGCGTCCCCCAAAATTCTGAGGAATTGTTGTATGGAATTTTTGAAGTATCAAAGTATTTTTGAAATTGTTGTTAGATTCTTTGATTATTCTCAAGAAAAAAAAAACTAAAGAATGGTCAGATTTGTTTTCGTTAAAATATGAAAACACAAAAAAATGGCCATATTTGCTTTCGGTAAAAAATGTTGTTGTTTTTTTTACTTTGGAGTCACCACTTATCAAGGCCCGAAGGCCACTTGAGGATAAGAGTTAAAGAATGGAAAGTGTTTGTATAGTAATCGTTAATGGTGTTAATTAGGTAGAATTTCGATTATTTAAGGGGACGGCTCAACAAGAATTTGTTTACATTAGATTTGAAGGCTACCATGTTGTATTCAACCGGGAGCAGGAGGACAGCAGAACAGTGTTCCACGGGCGGGCAGTTCTGGTAAACATGATTTCTTCATGGAATCTGTGTTTAGATTTAGGCACAAATAGAGAGTGGGGAAATCCTTTATAGTTACTTTACATGAAAGATTGTAACATTTGCTTTCAGTAAAAAACAAAAATAAACAAAGAAATTCAACATTTGCTTTTAGGTTAAAAAAAAAAAAAAAGTGTAAAAATCCTAATATTTATTTTCGATAAAAAGTCTTAAAAACTTGCAGCATTTGTTTTTGGTATAAACTAATTTTAAAAAATGTAACATTTGTTTTCAGTAAGCAAACAGAATTCAAACATTTGCTTTTGAATAAGAAAAAGAAGAAAAAAAAAGATTGCAATATTTGCTTCAGGTGAAAGAGTTAGTAATCTTGGCTCCCTTTGATAATTTAGTAACTATTTAGTTTCTCTTAAATTCCAAGTCACTATCCACCCTACCCGAGTTAACTTCCCTCATCTCCATCCAAATTAAGCTCTCCCCTTTTCCATCACACACCTGCTCCCTTTTCTCTCTCCCCCACACCTTACACCCTTTCCCCCGACCTCGACATACTTCTGACAAATCAACTGGAATCAAATGCTGCAATCTGTGTCCAAACATGTTAAGACTTGGAAATAAAATCCGTGCTGCCCAGAATGATTCTCTTGGTTTCCATGGGGAAAATAAATAAAGTCCATCATTTCTTTTGATGAGGAACTCCTTTGAATCTGAATAATTGGAATAGGGAAAGTTAACATCTTCTCCCCCTCATCCCTTTCTCTCTTTCTGCTCTGCCTTCTCTCTCTTTTTTTTTTTTTGTCTCTCTCCTCTGCATTCTCTCTTTTTTTTCTCTCTCCTTTGCCTTCTCTCTTTTTTTTCTCTCTCCTTTGCCTTCTCTTTTTTTCTCTATCTCTCCTCTGCCTTCTCTCTTTTTTTTCTCTCTCTCCTCTGCATCCTCTCGTTTTCCTCTCTCTCTCTCTCTCCTCTGCATCCTCTTTTCTCTCTCTCTCTCTCTCTCTCTCTCTCCTGCATCCTCTCTTTTTCATCTCTCTGTCTCTTTCTCTACCTCCCCTCTCTCTCTCTCTCTCATGAAGCATGCGCCATTATTGTTCTTCATATCCTCCCCCCTTCCCTCAGTTAACTCTTTCCAATGATGACTAATACCGAAATCGGATGCGGTAAACAGATCAATCATTGTATTAATCACATGACCTCACTTCTCTCTTTGAAATTTTCCAATTTACCTTTCAATTAAAGTGTTCAGATCTGGAGTAACAAAATCAAGATCCCCCCCCCCCCCCCCCAAAAAAAAAACACCATAATGTCCTATTGCTAAAAATTGCTGTCTCATTTTTCTTCTTCTTTTTTTTCATTTTGAGATAAAAATTGATAATTTATCTTGTATCATTTTCCAGCTTTGTTTTATTATTACCTTTTTTTTTTCCAACTCTTGTCACATTGAACGTAAGCGGTTATTATTTAGGACCACATCTACGAGGGACAGTGTGAGGGGGGTGGGTGAGAGAGATTTCTGTTCACATTACATTTAAACTTCTGCATGTTAGTACAGTCAGGAAAGCAGGAAACAGGGAAGGAATTCCAAAGTCTATCAGTCTGAGAAAAGAAACTACTAGAGTAGAAGACTTAACACCTGGAGACTATTTTTATGCTTTTTTTTTTTGTTGTTGTTAATCCTAATGAGAAAATATATCTGCTTTTATGCAAAACACATTCTGCGTGTGAGTTCGTTCCGTATTAGAAAGATATAAAATTATGCCATATTCATCATTCAGTATAAAATTTTCAGTAAAGTGCTTAATTATAAATAAAAATTCAATGCAAGAGCATAATATTTAAAAAAAAAAAAAAAATTACAGAAGGTTAGAAAAACATTGCTACCACTCATTTCAAACCCAATACAGGAGAATCAGTTTATGGTTGAGAAATATTGGACTCTCTTCAGCCTCTGTTTTTATCTGTTCTTTTCAGAAATACTTTATTTTTAGTTTACACATTATTCATTTATTTACGAATTTATTTTTTATGAATTTATTATAGTTTTGTAAATTTTTATTTTATTTTTTGTAACATCCGGTTTATGTGCTAGCAGGTTCAGGCGAAATCTGATTTTCAAAGGTGTATATTAATGATTAAAAATAACGATTGATTCTTAGATGAATATGAAAAATTGATATTTTATCAAGGGAGATTACTGTTGCACATTCATTCAATCGCAAACCTATTTTTACTCACGTATATGTAAAGTACTTTTTTTAAGTTTATATAAGTACTAGCGGGAGTGCCCGGCGTTGCCCGGGTGTTTGGAGGTGTGTTGAGAAAAAAAAAAGAAGTGTTAGCAGGCAGGCTCGAACCTGTGATGAATATGTGACGTGAAGTCGGAAAAGAAAGTGAAAGAAAACGTGACATCTTACCGTTCCGTTAAGGAGAGACAGGGAATGAACAGCATTCAAATTTAACGATGTCGATCACAAGTTGACTTACTAAGTTAATGAGTTCACACAGATGCAAAAATTAATGTTGGCTGAAAGCCAGTTTAGCTTTTCGATGATTTGTGTCCTTACGATGTTGGGGAAACCAAGCTTCCCCAGAAAAGGGGAACTCTCAAATGAATAGCAATTGTCTGATGTGAAGGATATTCCCCGACAGTGATGAAAGCTGGTTGCCTTTCAAGGCGTGCTGGCCACAAAGGCCAGGAATTCTGTTTATTTGATTTTCAATTTCTGTTTCATACAAAAAAAACAAACTCACGACAGAACAGAATAGCATGAATTTTATAAAAGTCGATCAAAATAAATGTAGATACGACGTCCTTTCGCAAATCGTAGATATTATGATTTAGGGAGCATATACTAGTGAGGGGTACCCGGCGTTGCCTGGGTGTTTGTAGGTGTGTGTGGTGTTAAATAAAAAAGAAACCGGGGGGGGGTAGGATCGAAGCCGAAGCCCTGAGGCAAAGTTTGAAAATAAAATCAGCCAGCCAGAATGAAGCATTGTTATAAGCGAATAAGTGAAAGATGTTTGAAAGTCATCGAGCGTTACGACGACGATGATGATGATGTAAGCATTGTTATAAGCGAAGTAAGAAAAGAAAACAACGTTTTAATTAAGCGGGGGGGGGGGGGTAATCAAAACATCGAAAAAAAACACAAAAAAACTAACGTAAGGCAAACGAACGATGAAAACAGAAAAACGAACACGTGAAAAATGGCTTAAATAAGCCTGTTTCGATATTAAAATTTAAAAAATCGGTGTGTACGTGAGTGTTTTTTGGTGTCGGTAAGAATAAGCGAAGTAAAAGAAAAAAAAACAGGTGGGTACCCGGGTGTTTTTTGGTGTCGCTAAGAATAAGCGAAGTAAAAAAAAAAAACAGGAAAACGAACGTTACGTGAAAAATGGCATAAATAATACAGGGTTAAATATTTAAATTAAAAAAAATCGAAAAAAAAAAAACCCATCTCACACCACGATTCGAACTCAAAGCATTTAGATAATGAACCAAGGCCTTAACTACCTGAGCTCAACCGACGCATATGAAATTTGTTCAGTTTTTCAACTATTTAAAGTAAATAAGGTCACGACGTCATGACGTATGTGTTGTTGATCCCCCCCCCCCGTCGAAAATTGTCGATTTCGGGGTGAAAAAGTTAATGTTTTTCTTTCTCTCTCTCTCTCTCTCTCTCTCTGTTTGCGTCTCTCTTTCTCTCTCTGTTTGCGTCTCTCTCTCACTTCGTCTTCTTTAATCTAAAGAGTGTTACTAAAAAAGAAAATGGCGTCTGGCTGGTTATTTTTTGTAAAAACTTCAATCGTTAATATTTTTTGTAAGCGTTTTTTTTTACCTTCACATTTTTGGCTTGTTATTTTTCGTTTACTATCGTATATAAGTATTTTTTATGTGCTAATAACTTTGGTAACGTTGTCATAGCGTAGAAGTTCATAGTTTAGCTTGTGTGAGGGTTAAATTTTTTTTTACCGATAACATTTTTAAACGAGTTTTTAATACAAGTTGCCCCAAAATAAACGGCCCCGTGTATACTTTATGTAGAAGAGTTGGCGCCCGTATTTTTTGGGGCAGTTATAAATCGATTTAAAAATATGTAATGTTTAACATTAAAATGTCACTTTTTTTGGCCCCCCCCCCTGCAAAAATCGATCAGTTGACGCACTTCTGATGGTCGTTTTGGGCTAATTTTTCGATATTTGTCATCCGGAGGGTAGGGCTTTAATATGATACCAAGTTTGTGAATTTTTGTTCCGTCGGTCAAAAGGTTTTAGCAGACATGCATACATACATACATACATACATTTTTGCTTTTATATATATAGACTAACGGGGGTGGGGGGTACCCGGCGTTGCCCGGGTGTTTGTAGGTGTGTGTATGGGGGGAGGATAAGTAATAACCCTGAAACGATGTTAAAAAAATCGGAAAAACCAACAAAAAAAAAAAAAAATAGCGAAAACAAACCCACTGTGTGTATGGGGGGGGGGTAAACTAAAGAATAAGCGAAGTAAAAAGAATAAAGAAATGTTGCCCGTGTATCTAAAGATGTAAAAGAAAAAAAAATAGTTTTGGTCATGAGGCTGGATTGAACCCGGGAGCCTCGACGCGGAGGTGAAACAAACTCCAACCACTTAACTGTCTAGGCCAAGAGTAGGAGGAATTGATTATAGTGTTAAAATAAGGCTTATAAAGCGAGTGAAAGAGGTTTGATTGACAGATAGCCACTAAATGAGGTCATCGCGGGAGCGTTACGAGATGGCGTAGCAGTATTTTATTTTATTTTTTTTAATTCACATTAGCGTTTATTAAATTATGTATTTCGTTTCCTGTCTAGACATCTCTGTCCGTCTGTCTCTCTCTCTCTCTCTCTCTCTCTCTCTCTCTCTCTCTCTCTCTCTGTTTGCGTTTGTGTATGTGTGTGTGTGTGTCTCTCTCTCTCTCTCACTTCGTCTTCCTTACTCTAAAGAGTGTTACTAAAAAAGAAAATGGCGTCTAGCTATTTGTTTTTTTGTAAAAACTTCGATCGTTAATATTTTTTGTAAGCGTTTTTTTTTTTTTTTTACTTCACATTTTTGGCTTGTTATTTTTCGTTCAACTATCGTATCTAAGTATTTTTAATGTGCTAATAACTTTGGTAACGTTGTCATAGCGTAGAGGTTCATAGTTTAGCTTGTGTGAGGGTTAAATTTTTTTTTACCGATAACATTTTTAAATTTTAAATTCAGACTGCCATTAGAGCTTGCTGACGTCAAGATCACATGACATGACTCAGCGGGTTTTAAATACAAGTTGACTCAAAATAAACGGCCCCATGTATACTTTATGTAGAAGAGTTGGCGCCCGTATTTTGGGGGGCAGTTATAAATCGATTTAAAAATATGTAATGTTTAACATTAAAATGTCACTTTTTTGGCCCCCCCCCTCTGCAGAAAATCGATCAGTTGACGCACTTCTGATGGTCCTTTTGGGCTAATTTTTCGATATTTGTCATCTGGAGGGTAGGGCTTTAATATGATACCAAGTTTGTGAATTTTTGTTCCGTCGGTCAAAAGTTTTTAGCAGACACACAAACATACATACATACATACATACATACATACATTTTCGCTTTTATATATATAGATGATAACCATGCATACATATGTCTGTTTTAGTATTTGGTTTTATTCCTGTGCTGAAAAAGAAAACTCTGCTTAATCTACTTACACTCTCTGAAAGTGAATTACTTCCCTTAAGCATTCTTTTTTTTTTTTTTCCTTCATTTTAAATCATTGTGAGCCCACGTAAAGTCCTTGCGATGTTTTAAGTTGAATAAAGTTTCCCAAGCTTAATCCGACTTTGATTTTCTTCATTTCAATTCCTATGCATATTAAAGATTTTTTGGAGAAAAAGTTCTACTTATATTTTAAGAATTCATTCATGAAATTAATAACTTTATTTTTAGATTATTTTATTTGTTCATTTATTTTGAAATCTTTTTAAAAAACTAACGTTAATAAATTTGGAGAAATTTCCTGATTAGACTTATGTTTTGATTTTCTCAGTTAAAAGTGTATCAACCCATCAGTTAAAAGTGTATCAATCCATGCAAAATGACATCACTGTAAGGAAAAAGACTATAAAAAGGAGGAAGAGCACGTTAGAGATGTTACAGCTGTAACGATCATCACACATGGCAGGTGAATGAGGAAATGTCATTGTTACGAGAAAAAAGCGAGTTATAGTCCTTTCCTATTCTTTTTTAACTTTGCGAATGAGAATACAATGTGTTGGATAACGTTAGAAAAATCTTTCAGCTGCAAGTCTGTTCCGAAAATGAGTAGCATTTGTAACCTCCAAAGAAAAACGTGTTGATTGTTTCTTGAACTGGAGTTTGGGTATTATTTCAACGGAGAGTTTTTTTGTTGTAACCCAATCAAAATTGAACAACAACTTCTGATTGGTACAGCAAATGGGACGATGATGGCTTGTTCACTGCACACATGTATGTTCATATCTAAAAAAAAAACAAATTAATCATTTAAAAGTTTTTTTTTTCCAAACTTTTTTTCACTTCACTACATCCCAGGCAACACCAGTTAGGTATTGTTAGTTTATTATAGTTTTTAAAACTTTATCAGTAGATAAAGCATGACAGTTTAGTTTAGGCCTCTTGATTCCTTGGGGAACATACGGCTGCAATGATGCTCCTTCAACGGACCTGGTTCTAGCTGATCCTCTTAAGTTCAACCTATGTCATTTTGGCAGCCCTGGTCTCAGCCTCAATGCTTCTTTTCCATGTCTGCCTCGGGCGACCAATTTTACGCTTGCCTTGTGGGTTCTATTCAAGGGCCTGCCTGGTAATGTTGGATGCGATGCAGGCTTCCGCAAGGTGTGGCCAATCGAGTTCCATTTTTGTTTTTTGATTTCTACCTCCATTGGAGTTTGGTTGGTTTTGCCCCACAGTTGTTCATTGAAGATGGAGTCTCTGGTCATCTGATGTTTAGGACGTTTCTGAAACATTTGTTGGTGAATGTCTGGAGTTTGTGGGTGTTGGTCTAGACACGCCTTAAGCATCTTAAGACCAATCTGGAGAACAACAGCCCTCTCACTCCGAAATAAGACCCGAATTTTCACCACTAATGTGAAGTCGGTTCTACTCTATGGCTCAGAAACGTGGAGAGCATGAAAACATTCATGGAATTTCCACGTTTGTGCTTGTCTAAATAATAGTGAATAGAATTGCCACTTGAAATATCCGCCAGTGAAACAGTGATTATCTTTATTTATTGTGTGAGCACTTAGACATAGAAGAATTTGATGAAGTGGATGCCCTGGCGTCCATTTTGAAACTGATGCGTGGGTGTCAGTGAAAGCATGTTACATTATTTTGACTTGAATCTTGTTTGAATGATCTCTGTACCACCGGAAACGATTTCGATTATCAATTGAGGATATTCATTGATCTGGAATGGTTACCACTTAAGAGATAAACGTCACTTGGAGGCTTGATTCGATCCAGACAACCTTTTAACAAATGCGTTCTTTCATGCGCTTTTGTGTGATGGGGTGGTGGTGGTGCTTCAAACTATACTGATGACTGGTGTGAGTTCTCAAATATTTATTTTTTTTTTACTTTAGAGTTCCTACCATTTAGCAGGACTGAAAATCCATTCAAGGTTTAATAAGATGGATGTATTGACATGGTGGTGATCTCCTCCTCCTCCTCCTCCTCCTCCTCCTCCAGATACCGTCTTTTTTTTTTTTTTTTTCGTTTATTCACCCCAAACAAGGTACAGTTCCACTAAGTCATAAGCGGCTACCAATAAGGGCCAGATTTACCGGGATACTATGTGATACTATATGATGCTACCAACCGCACCTTTGTAACTAGAGAAACCAAGCCAATTACAGTCTTTAGTTCTTGTGGAATTGATACCACATGCTGGACACAATATTCAGTAACAATAAAATAGCTGTTTCTTGGCCTTTTGGCCAGAAACAAAGTGTAGTATCTGTTCTGATGCTACACTTCACCTTTTCTGGCCTTGATCAGTGGAAGAGTGGAGGAGAAATCCTTCTAGACTGAGGCAATTGTTGTTTTTGTTCCTATCCAGAGTGCCCCTTTTTGGGGAGCTGGATTTTTTCCCCGCATTAAAAACTGACCTTGTGTCTAACTCTGCCCTCGTGGGGAAGCAAAGTAAATAAGAACAATACAAGAAAAGTAATGACAAAAAAAAAAAAAAAAAAAAATTCCTCCTTAATTCCAGTTGATGAGAAAATTTTATCTCAAAAAAAAAAAAAAAAAATAATAATCGCTTCAATATCTGCAGACGATATGTAACGAGGTCATCGTCATGCCGGATGACCCAGAAATGGTACTGTGCGTGCATGTCTGTACCGCCAACTTGGGAGTGTTTCAGTGTGCTTACAGGCATTGCAGAACAATGTCACAGTGTACTAATTTGTATGCATGTTAAAAGATTTTTTTTTTTTTTTTTTAATCACGTTCATCCCTAACAAGACATATTGCCACTTGGACATAAGTGGCTACTTTTTGGGATCCTGCCTAGGAAAGATTAACAAGATGTTGGTTTACGTTACATTTAAACTTCTGTATATCAGTACAGTCAAGGAAGCAGGTAGCAGGAGGGGAGTTCCAAAGTTTAGTTGTTCGAGAGAAGAAACTATTAGAGTAGAAAGCTTTCTGGCGTTTTGAGACTCCAACAGTTAAGGGGTGTGATTTTGTTGCTAATGAGGTGATACAAAAGTTGTTTTGTTTTTTCATCATTCCTATACTATTATCAAAACAGGTTGCTGTTGTTCAAATCAATAATATATTTTGAAATACTATATATATCATAGAGAGAAAAAAGCCCCAAAACAGATCGTTGTTTCTCTAATTTGCATAATTATTTTTTGAAGAGTTCATGATAAATTAATGTTTGGTATTATTCATTTGTAATTTTATTACCCTATTTTCTACCTGTATATGTAATAGTTTTATCGATATTAACGGTAATTAAAGTGATTTAATTAAAAAGTAGAGGTAATAATCAAGAGGAAAAAGCCACAAGGGGATAAAAGGGTTAATGAAATAAAATGATTTTCAATTGAGAAAGGTTGATTGGATGGATCCAGCTCAAATTACTTGTGGGCATACTTCATTATAAGAATCTGTTGGCATTAGATTTGAAGACAATGTAATTTGTAGGGAAGCAGTTTTGTGGCAATGTGTTACAAATGTGAAGCCATTTTGAAGAATCTCTGTTTGAGAAAATTGCATATGATGCTAAGCACATGGAGGAAGAAAGAGACCCCCCCCCTCCCTTAAAAAATTTTTTTTTTTTATTTTAGTAAAAAACGATTTTTTTTTCTGTGAATGTCTTATAAGAAGGAACCAGAGAGTGGAGCTCAGTCGAGTACCTTTAGTGGATATAATGATTTGAATATTTTTCACACTCCTAAACTAATGAGTTGGCCTTCAATTTAACGTAGACTTTCTTCCTCTCTTCCTTTCTAGCAACTTTTTTCTGTTTTCTGAATGTGATTATGGCTTCCTGGTGGGTTGGAAAAGTTGAACAGGAAATTGGGAGCTAATTTGATCCATCATATTCTTTTTTTTTTTTTTTTTTTTTAATCCTCTTCCAAAAAAGAAAAAAAAAAAAAACAATTACACAAAAATAAAATAATAAAATTCGTATGAGATAATTAAAAACACATTAAATCCCTTTTGAAGTGAATATAAATTGTTAAAAAAATGTATCTATTGATGAGCTGCCTTTAATTATTGATTTTTGATCGCTTTCATCTTGTGATGCAAGAGATTTAATTGATTTGTGTTCGGCAGATGACGGACATTTTTATGGAACAGAGCCCAGTTTATGTCAACGACAAAACGATTGATTAACGCAATGTCAATATTAAGAACTTGCAGGTTCTTTTAAAGTCATGTGATGTTTAAAACTTATTTCTTCAAAGAGATTAAAGCAGATTTTATATTAATTGTATATACCTGGTGTTGCTTGCACTGTTATTAGTCAGGTATTCTCCTGCTGCAACCCCAAGCGGAGGAACCCCCCCCCCTTCCCCCAAAATGGGGCCACCTGTACGCCATGGGTGACGACCCATGATGCTCCTTATTTCAGCTAGACAAGAGGTCGGAATGGTTTCATCTGATCAATTGACTGGTCACGTCATGCTCGACTGAACAGTCTCTAGTTCTGGTGGAATTGATATGACATGCTAGACTCGATATTCAGTAACAACAGAAGAAAAGGAGTAACGACAACAAAAAATCCTCCTTTATGAAAAAAAATCTTATCTCGAAATAATCATTTAATAATCATATGCCCGATGAGGCAAACGTCATGCCGACTGATCCAAGCTTATATCTTTCCATCATCAACGTTCTGATTCCCATCTGGCTTTAATTAAAATGAATGACTCTCATCTTGGGGAGGCTTCAAGTTTTGACAAGCCTCTGGGCTTGACCTTTACTCCTGATCTAAAATGGAATACGTACATCAAATCTGTTGCCAAGGTTGCTGGAAAAATTATGGGATCCTTCTATCGATCCAGTAGATATTTCTCTGCTGATGCAATACTTTACCTGAATAAGAACCAGGTACATCCAAGGATGGAGTATTGCTGTCACATCTGGACAGGAGCTGCTAGGAAGACCTTATTTTGCCTTGACAGAGTTCAAAATAGACTTTGTACCCTTTTCTCTTCTCTACAACCTCTTTCTCACAGAAGAGATGTTGTGAGCCTGTCTCTGCTTTATCGTTATTTTCATGGCAAGTGCTCATCTGAGCTCCAATCTATGGTCCCCCCTCACCAAACTTTTATGAGAAACACTTGTTTGGCTGAAACCACTATCAATAATTTCTCACACTCTTTATCTGTGTCTAAACCTATAACGTAGGTTCCATGAACAAAGCTTTTTTCTTAGAACTGCACACCTGTAGAACTATCTTCCTTTTACCTGCTTTCCAGTTGACTACAGTATGGCTGTCTTCAAGTCCAATGTAAACAAGTTCTTAATCCAATTTTATCAAATTTACACGTCTAACGATTACTATGTTATTGTCTTTTTGACCACTGTACATTCTTTAATCCTTATCCTCGAGTGGCCTCTTGGTCTTGACAAGTGAAGATTCCCTTGTAAACAAAAATAAAAAATGTAAAAATCCAGAAATGGTACTGCATGTCTGAGACTGGACTGCTATCTGGTGTTGATCCGCCTACAATATTATTTAATCTGGTTCTTTTAAAAATCAGAACCTTACTTCTCTATTTTTTTCCAATTAGATACTGAAAAGTGGCGGCTGATAGTCAATTGTGTTGGCAATACAAAGATTATGAATACCAAAGAGTAATGTTTTGCTAGGAGAAGAAATGTTGTGAGCCTGTCTCTGCTCTATCGTTATTTTTATGGCAAGTGCTCGTCTGAGCTCCAATCAGTGGTTCCCTCTTGCCAAACTTTCACAAAAAAACACTCGACTAGCTGCAACTATTATCAACAATTTCCCCCACTTTCTATCTGTATGTATTTAAACTCAGACTCCATGAACAAAGTTTCTTTCCTAAAACTTCCCGCCTGTGAAGCATTGTTCTACTGACCTGCTTCCCATCTGATTACAATATGGTAGCCTTCAAGTCCAATGTAAACAAGTTTTTATTGAGCTGACCCCTTAAATAATCCAAATTATACCCAATCTACACCATTAACGATTGCTAAACTACCACCATACATTCATTAATCTCCTATTCTCGAGTGGCCTTCAGGCCTTGATAAGTAAAAAAAAAAAATGATAAGCTTCCCATTCTCACTAGGATTTTCTTGTGAATCGTCGCTCTCAACCACTCTTTTAAAGAAGAGACTTTGCTGGTTTGGCCACACTGCATTGCCGCAACATAGGAGAATTCATGAACAAAGGAATAGCTTCAAAACCATGCTAAGGTTAGCAAAGGAATCTGGGAGGCTAACTCAAGCCATGGTTACACATTATTAAAGCTGACGTCAAACCTAGCTCGTCCACAGGTCTACACTGTTCATTGCTGGTCGCAGGACTGGCTGCCCATTGCTTTTTTGGTACTAGTCTATACACATTGGTTCTATTTGTTTATTCTGAGTATTTCAGAAAAATCCATGCACTAATTTTTTAAATATACATGAATAATTGTAATTTTTTTCCGTTCCTTATATTATGGCCGATACTGTATATATATATAATTATTACTACTACCTACCTTATTACTATGTATATATTAGTTATTATTTATGATTAACAGTTCCCATATTGTGTCAAATTCTATACTATGGCTGCTTAGTAGTTGATTGTCACCCGACATATGATGTGCTGCTTCTTGAGTTGTCTTGCTCTCCGCCTGTCTATAATTTTTTACTTCGTCCCATAACAGTAGATGCTTTCCCTTTTCCCTTCATATATGGTCAGCCATACCCGAACTTTTCAATATCTCCACGTATTACGGCTTTTCAGTGTTTTTCTAAATTTACTTTTAATGGACGACAATCCTCACCCTTGTATAGTTTTTCACATTTGCATGGAATATCCCACATTAGTCTTGATTCTTTCCGACGGGTTTTTTTTACATGTACAAGACATTTCCAGGGGGTCAAGTCACTCCTGAATACTGTCCCGATAGCATACGGATTACATATTCTGTGAATTTTTTCACATCGGCTCTTCGTGTATGGTATACTAACTGTGATGATGTTTGGGATGGTGTTTTTTTGATGTTTGATCCAAATTTCTTGAAGCTGATATCATGCTTTCTGGATGGTCGTTTTGGCGGAGGGTTTCTCTTAACTTGTCCATTACCTCTTTATATGCATTGCTGTTACTGCATATTGCTTTTGTTCGGCGTTGTAGGCAATGGGTGATTCCTTTCTTTACATTATATGAATGGTAGGAGCTGAAATTTAGATACTGTCCAGTGAAAATTGTCTTTCGATATAGAGATGACATAAACCCTTAATCAGTGTGAGTTATCAGCAAATCTAGGAACGATAACTCATGTTCCTTTTCCAGTGTGATTTGTATCGATGAACGGATAGAATTGACAAGAATGTATAAGGTTAGAAAACATTGATGGGTTAAAATTAAACTGTGGCAGAGATGAAAGAGAGATAAAAAAAAAAAAAAAATCCACTAATGATGTTTGTATATTTTTGAGATGAGGTTTGATAATTATTTTTTTGCTAATTATTATTTGGATTGTTTGGAGTATTGTTCTTATATTGTTTTTGTTTTTGTTTTTGTTTTTTTTCATAACATTTCGGTTGATGTAACCTCCGACCGTCTTCAGGTGCATTCACACTGGATTGGAGAATGGTGAAAAAATAGCGCCAAGCCTATCTCTTTTTTTTTTTTTTTTTTAATAAATCCGGCTACATTCGTTTTTTATTTTATTTTATTTTATTTATATGATGCTTGTAGATTTTTGAGATGAGGCTTGATAATTTTTTTTATTATTTGGATTGTTTGGACTATTGTTCTCATCTTGGTTGCTTATTTCTACTAATCTTTCAAAATTTAGTTGATCTGTCACTACTGATCACATTTTCTTAGCTAAATGCACGGATTGAATGAACACAATTTATTTTAAATGCATTCCAATATCTTTATATGAGGCTCTCTCTGCTGGTGGGTGTGTTAGGCTTAAGTTTGAAATAGCATTTTAATTGGTCTGTCATTATTTAGTTTGAAAAATAACATCTTAATTGGTCTGTCATTATTTTGTTTGGAATAGCATTTTAACTGGTCTGTCAATATTTAGTTTGAAAAATATCATTTTAATTCGTCTGTCATTATTTAGTTTGAAATAGTATTTTAATTCACCTGTCATTATTTAGTTTGAAATAGCATTTTAATTGGTCTGTCATTATTTAGTTTGAAATAGCATTTTAATTGGTCTGTCATTATTTAGTTTGAAAAATATCATTTTAATTCGTCTGTCATTATTTAGTTTGAAAAATAACATCTTAATTGGTCTGTCATTATTTTGTTTGAAATAGCATTTTAATTGGTCTGTCAATATTTAGTTTGAAAAATATCATTTTAATTCGTCTGTCATTATTTAGTTTGAAATAGTATTTTAATTCACCTGTCATTATTTAGTTTGAAATAGCATTTTAATTGGTCTGTCAATATTTAGTTTGAAAAATATCATTTTAATTGGTCTGTCATTATTTAGTTTGAAAAATATCATTTTAATTGGTCTGTCATTATTTAGTTTGAAATAGCATTTTAATTGGTCTGTCATTATTTAGTTTGAAATAGCATTTTAATTGGTCTGTCATTATTTAGTTTGAAATATCATTTTAATTCGTCTGTCATTATTTAGTTTGAAATAGTATTTTAATTGGTCGGTCATTATTTAGTTTGAAATAGCATTTTAATTGGTCTGTCATTATTTAGTTTGAAAAATATCATTTTAATTGGTCTGTCATTATTTAGTTTGAAATAGCATTTTAATTGGTCTGTCATTATTTAGTTTGAAATAGCATTTTAATTGGTCTGTCATTATTTAGTTTGAAATAGCATTTTAATTGGTCTGTCATTATTTAGTTTGAAATAGCATTTTAATTGCTCTGTCATTATTTAGTTTGAAATAGCATTTTAATTGGTCTGTCATTATTTAGTTTGAAATAGCATTTTAATTGGTCTGCCATTATTTAGTTTTAAATAGCATTTTAATTGGTCTGCCATTATTTAGTTTGAAATAGCATTTTAATTGGTCTGTCATTATTTAGTTTGAAATAGCATTTTAATTGGTCTGTCATTATTTAGTTTGAAATAGCATTTTAATTGGTCTGTCATTATTTAGTTTGAAATAGCATTTTAATTGCTCTGTCATTATTTAGTTTGAAATAGCATTTTAATTGGTCTGCCATTATTTAGTTTTAAATAGCATTTTAATTGGTCTGTCATTATTTAGTTTGAAATAGCATTTTAATTGGTCTGTCATTATTTAGTTTGAAATAGCATTTTAATTGGTCTGCCATTATTTAGTTTGAAATAGCATTTTAATTGGTCTGTCATTATTTAGTTTGAAATAGCATTTTAATTGGTCTTCCATTATTTAGTTTGAAATATTATCTTCACTGGTTTCTACACGTACTCTGAAATCTCCTTTTCATCAAAACGCTAAACAGATTGAATAGACTCATCTTGAGAACATCCGTTCTTATTTTTCATACGTCGACGTTTCATGCTATTAATGTACGCATTTGAAATGAACATGTCCGTTAAAATGAGTAGCCATTCGTAGCTATTTGGTTCTTGAAGAAAACTTTCTGATTTTTTTGTTCTTATATATCCATAAGAATCTAAAAAAAACTTGGGGAAAAGGAAAAAAAAAAAAACAGGTAATGCCTACTAAAATCCTCTAAACCTTATCAGATCTTATAAGATATAAATCGAAATGGATGCAAGCAATTTAATACTCGAGTATGTTATAGTAGTGTGTGTGTGTGTGTGTGTGTGTGTGTGTGTGTGTGAGGGGGAGGGAGGGCTAAGTGTGTGTGTGTGTAAGACAGCTGTGTTTGTATGCATGTATTTGTGCTTGTGTATTATTTTTTTGTATGTATATGTATTCATGTTTTATCTGTGTATGTGTGTGTATATATATATATATATATATATATATATATATATATATACACACACACACACACCCACACACTGATTCACGAAAGCATAGAATATTTTGAGAATAGCCGTATACAATGCAGTGCTTACAAACGATTTTGATGAATAGGGTTCAGCACCGGGATCCACAAAGTCACCACATGTGAAAAATATGTAGAAAATTATGCCTATTTCTTGCTGGTCTCCAAAACTATTTGCGCATATGTGCAAAACCTGTCTTGCACCCCAATAATGAAACTGCAAGTTAAACGGATCAGGGGTGCCAATTCTGCGGCAAAATCTATCAGTTTGGCTGGCCTGAAGAGCCACTTGCAAACACATCCAATTAAAAAAGGGAGTAGTGGGAGAAAGAAGACATGAAATTAAGGAGATGGTCACACTTGAAACCAAGATGACGGCCACCTTATATGACAATTAAACCACACAGAAATTTTTGTGTTTCATCCTCATGAGAATTCGTCTGACTATTGCATGGAATTTGTGTTACTACTCGTTTTTATGTACACATGGTGTTAATTTTGCTAGTTGACCAATTGGATTCTTTATTATTTCTGTTTTGATTTACAAGCAGTCACTGGTCACGCTTTTACTAGGCAAAGGTTCGCTTTACCTGTAATTTATCTCTTTGTTTATTTTTGGAGAAATATCCATCTTTCTTTTTCTAGTAAAGGTGACCTACTTTTAATTTGGATGTGTTTAGATATATCTGCTTATATTTTTGTTTGTTATAATTATTGTTATTATTATATATACTATATACATTTTTTTTTCGGGGTTATCCTAAAAAATTATTTTATATATGCATAAGTTCATTATTTCACTTTTGCAGTTTATTAAATTTGGAGGATGTTTAAACTTTAGGATAGCGAATTACTCATTCAGACATAGTTTACACGGGTCCTAAATTCCTACACGTACTAGCTTTTTGTATCATTTTCCCTTCAACTGTCAGCGAGCATCCACTTTCTTTATGCTCCCAGTAATGGTTTGCTAGTGCTGTTTTTATTCAGCATTTTTGTTGTTGAATGTACTTTTGCGGTCGTAAAATCTGGTTTTAAAATCTGGTGGGGGATCATATTTACAGCTAAATAATTCTTGTTAGTGGAGTTTTCTTTAGCACATATTGTGGCACAGTAAACAATGCTTTTGATTAGACATTTATTTTGTAGTGGAGTGCGTGTGCAAGCTCTACTGTTATAATTTTTCTGTTCGTTGTTAACGTTTGTATTTTTATTACTGTCTGAGGAGTCGTTACTATTTTTGTTCTTCGTGTTATTTTTGTTGTTATGTTGGCCACTTTCCTTAGTAAGTTGTTAATTTTTCCCTGATGTTCTCACTTAATATTTTATTATGTGCTTTAATTATAATCTCAAAATTTTTGCAGCAGCTATAGGACAGTTTAAGATTATTTTGCTAAAGATTTTGGGTAAGAGTTTTGTTACAGGAAAGTATTTTTCAATGTAATTTAGGAATTTCTTGTCAAGTTTGGTTTTTAGCATCTGATTATAGGGTGGTGGCGTATACCAGATTATATTTCTTTTTCTTCTATTTTAAGTCTTATAACTATTAGTGTCCTGTTGTTTACATTTACATTCAGTATTATGTTACCTCCACCATATATATATATATATATATATATATATATATATATATATATATATATATAGATCTTGATGATCTCTTTCTGGAATGAAACAAGCATTTGTGTGTAGCTTACTTCCCATAATTATGTTTTCATACTACTGTTACTACTACTACTACTACTATATATTTATATACATTTAACACATCTCTATAATCGATTCTGAATGTCATTATCAATATTCCTTGAGCCATCCCACCTCTGACTTAGTAACTGTCATGCAGGTCACGGTTTGAAAGTAATGCATAAGCCTTGAAGCGGGGTGAACCACATGATTGTGTAGCATGCACTATTATGAAGTGGTAAAATAACTTAGAAACTGACAATAGTTACGCCTTTCTTTCTCTCCTTTTCCCTTTCTTTATTTTTCTATTTTTCTCTCTCTATCAATCTCACCCACTCTCTCACTTTCTTTTTCTCTAACACATTCTTCTCAAATCCCTCTCTTTCCACATTGTAAGTTTTGACACCTTTAACTTCATCTTTCATCTCTCAACCTTTTCTCTCAATTGTTAGTTGTTACCTACCTTAGGCATTAAAATCTTTGATACCACACAGCGTTTTATAAAAATCAAACCACATTCGTTTAACCGGCTCATTAGATGTATTAAACTTTAATTTGTCACGAGTCGAGTCGAGAGTGTAATGCGACATGATTTTTACCTAGAAATTAAAAATTTATAGAAATATTTTTACCTAGAAATTAAAAATTTATAGAAATATTTTTGCATCTCAAATTCTATAGTAAACAAGAATATTTTATTTATTTTAATTAATTTATTTATTTTTATTTGTTTTTTGTTTTTTGTTTTTTTTTTTGTTTTTATTCTTGTGCACCAGTCCAGATGTGGCAAATATACTCCATGCACGGACGAATTGTAGCTTTGTAAAGATATAGGATGCTCTCATGTATGAGTAATTTTCTAGCATGGTAGAGGGAGCCCACCTTCTCTGCAGAAGCCTTAGCAATGCTGGCAGTGTTTGTTATCTAATTCTATATTTCAATTAAATACCAGATTATTTTCATTTGACTTTCTTTTAGTGTTAATGTTGTTGAGTTTGTAAAAAAAAAAAAAAAAAAAAGTAATAATTCTTGGTTTGACTTAATTTTTAAGGAAACTGCTTTGCTTTGTCTTTCTAGATGGTAATGAAACATTCCACAAGATTGCAGGTGCCCATTCTTGGAACCATAAAGACCAGAGAGCATATGGGCTTTGCATCTCTTTATACGATCAGCATCCAATTTATGGAAAAATGTCAGGTGAGTTTATTTTCATTTAGCACTAACATTGCTTTTGATCCACCTAGAACTCCAGTTGAAAAATAACTTGTAAGAATCAATTGATTTCATTACTGTTTTTTTTTTTTTAAATAAAATTTCTATTACTTTTTATACAACTTTAATAGTTTAATTTGGAAGTATAATCCATAAAAAATAAAGAACCCACTTTTAAAAGAGAAATTACGAGTTTTTTTTATATTTTATTCGAAGTTTCGTGTTAGGGGTGTCAAAAATTCCCAAAAAATTCTGATACACCTAGGTGTATGAGTGTTTAACGTCCGAGGACGGGTTGATGTTGATATCTACACAATAGTGCTCAAAGGTCGATCCCCTCCTCGAGTTGAAATGTCATACAACATACTATGATTCGGACATTGTGATTGACAGAGGAAAATACAAAAGATTCCGATAAAATTTCTTTATCTATTGTATTGCATTATTGATGATGATTAAAAAAATGAACAATTTAGTTCTCCCATTCCCTCCACTAAACAGTCTCAATATTTTATCTCTCACTGCACAATTATTTCACTCCCAATGTAGCTATCGCTAGATGTTGCATTCCTATTATGTTATCTAGTATCTTCTTTTCTGATGAGAAGCATTAGACTTCGAAATACCATGGTATGAAGGGTTTTACTTATCCTACACCCCTAATTGATATAACACCCTTATTGAATAAACGAATAAATCTATATGTCTTAGTATATATTTTTATAGTGTCGTTTTTTATTTTATTGACATTCTATATAAGCTCTAATACAATTTGTTGAGCTTTGCATTTTCCCGATAAGAATCGATCTTATCTTTTAACTCTCCCATATATATATATATATATATATATATATATATATATATATATATATATATATATATATATATATATATACTAGCAAAAGTACCCGTCGTTGACTAGGTTCAAAAACAGCCTACAGAAAATGGACTCTGATTTATGAAAGTATGATAGGTTATCAAAAGGAAGGGTTGTAAATTTGGGTTGAATTTTAGGGTATCAAAACCAAAGCAAAATATGATGAAAGTAAAAATAAAATAGATATACCCCATAATTTATCATACCATACCTGTTCACACTGAAACACTTATAACAATATTCTGTGGATCTATATTAAAAAACTTTGTTAAACTTTGTGACATATTTCCATTCTATGGAGGTTAGGTGCGAACGAACACCTCATAATTTTATTATACCATATTTCTTTAAACTGAAACATAATTACGCAGATAGATATGAAAAGTCTTTATTAAAGTTTGTGCCTATTTCCATTCTATGAAGGCCAGGCGCGAATGCAGACCTCACAATTTTATTATATCATTCCTATTTAAGTTAAAACATACTTATCAAAGTATTCTTATGTACATCTATATCAAAAACACTTGTAAACGTTTTTTTTTAAATTTTTTATTTCCATACTTTGTGGACCAGGCGCGAACGCAGACCCCACAATTTTAATGAACCACCGTTCTGCCAGATCAAACATACCCATTCCTGTGTCTCGATACATCTTCTATCATTATATGTAATCAGTTTTTTAAAATAGTCAACCATATAGGAGCATATTCGTGACCACACACACACATATTCAGCTTTATATTATAGATATATATATATATAACTACTTCATTTAATCACATAAATTAATATACGAAAGTATAAATTTATGTGTAAACTTTAAGTATTTACTTCAAAAGTGCTCAATACGTTGGTAGAGCTAGGTAGTAAGTTATGAAATATATATGGCAATTAAGCTACACAGAATATTCCGCATTTCATCCTAGTATTCATCAGGCTTATGATCATCAGCCTGATGAATCCTAGGATGAAACGCGGAATATTCTGTGTAGCTTAATCGCCATATATATTTTATAACTTATTACTATATATATAAGTGAAAATGAGTATGTGCGTGAGGACACTTTTCAACCTATGTACTCAACGAATTTTTGGTCTACAGACTTGAAATTTGGCAAACAAATAAAAATCCATGATCACCAAATACCAATTTTTAAAATTTGACCCCTTAGCAGCCATTTCTTCTGGAGTAAAACCGATTAAAAAGTTTTTCACCTGTCTGAATACCATATGGTATTCAGACACGTGAAAAACTTTTTAATTGGTCAAATTTTAAAAATTGGTATTTGGTGATCATGGATTTTTATTTGTTTGTCAACTGCTTCACAAATGTGCATGTGCAGCTGTGAAACATGACAGCTTCTTTATGTTAAGAATAAGTAGGTTTGAAAACACATTATAAAGAACATGTTAAGCTAGCCTAATGGTTATCGTACTTGACTCACTGTCGTTAGGTTTTGGTTTTGATTTCAGTTTGAGTATTTTTTTTTTCTTACAAGAAATGAACTGTTTAGAAGAAAACATAATATTCACATGCACATGTCTCAGCGTCTGTGTTAATTAAAATATAATATATATGGGTATTTTATGACCAGGCAATGCCGGGCGGCCTGCTAGTATATATATATATATATATATATATATATATATATACACACACAACACACACTCTTAGCTGATATTTTAGAATTAGAATTTTCTAGTGCTTTTATTTAGCTGTTTGTTTTTAGTTTAAGCTCTAAATAAACACATGTGTAAGACATATAACAAGGAATATTCAGGTGTTTGCAAAAATAATTAAATAAATAAAATAAAATTATGATATTGTGTGTGTGTGTATATATATATATATGAGCAAATAGTTAATAAAACATGTTAAAAAACACTTTGAAACAGAGTTAAAAACATATTTAATCTGAAAAGGAAACACTTAATAAGTGGATAGTCCTTAATCCACGGAGTTTCGAAGAAATACTTTCCTTCTCATCAGTGTAGGAAATTAGCAAAATGCGGGATCGGATTTTGCATACAAAATTTTATTATTTTATATATGTATATATATCTCCAAAACCTCTGGCCTTGATGGAGGGGAGACAAAAACTTGTGGCTATGGTTTCAAATGATCTGAAATAACAGCAAGAGGAAACTTGATTTCAAATATTTCTCAAATGTTATATCTTTCCTCTTTTGGAAATAGAGTACGATTGTGAATATCTCCAGTATCAAATAAGCCTTATACACTGTGAAATTTAATTGATGTATGAAAACCAAAGAAGGGAGATATAACACATTAGAAATATTTGGAATCAAGTCTCCCTTTGCTGTTATTTCAGATCATTTGAAACCATAGCAGCAAGTTTTAGCCTCCCCTCCATCAAGGCCAGAGTTTTTTGGGGAAATATCAGATATTTTGTAATTCATATGGAAAACTAGGAAAACAAATGACTATGATTGAAATATTGGTAAAGGTGCAGTATGGTGTATTGTTGTCACATTGGGCTGATGCACCTGCTACTAGTCTCTCGCTCCTGAACAGGGTTCAAAAGAGAGTCGCCAACCTGATATGTCCTGAACTGTCATCCAAGCTTCAGCCTCTGTCCCATCAATGAAATGTTGCATCTCTCTGCCTGTTTTACAAGTATTTTAATGGTGGATGTTCTGATGAACTACAAGCTCTCGTACCCCATCGACATAAATACCCCTGACAAAATCGACAAGCAGCAAAGTCTCACCTCTCACAGTAGGGATCCTTAGATGTAAGAAGGCCTTCTACTCTAATAGTTTCTTCCTCAGAACTCCTAGACTTTGGAACTCCCTTCCGGGTTCATGTTTTTCCAACTGTACTAACATATAGAAGTTCAAATGTAATGTGAATAGGCATCTTGCTGCTCGACTCCCTACATAGTATCCCTGCAGTTACTGCCCCCGATAATAGCCCCCCTACATCAAAGTGGCACTGTCCCTTGTTTGGTGAAAATGGAATAGAAATTTAAAAAAAAAAAAAAATTAAGTCTCTACCCACAAAGAATCCTTTAAAATTACCACTATTACATTTTTTTTTTTTTTTTTTTTTTTTTAGATTTACAGAAGATTAAAGGTTTGCCTCAGGAGAGCGCATATGTTTACTTCATAGCACTCACATTCTTGTGACGTTTATTTGACTTCATTCTTTTCATGTTTTCAATTCACAAGTCGCCGTTGATGAGTAGTTGCATAAAACAAGTCAAACTGGATTATTTTGCTTTCATCACATTTATTAGACAACCATTGATGCAATCTATGCTGAGAATGTGTGACCGGCGTTCCAATCATTTATCTGAAAAAAAAAATCACAATTCTTTTTGTATGCTTAAATCCACCATTTTCAATTTGAGAAAAACATACAGAGAAAACAACTGGTTAAGAAGCAACATTTTCTGCTTCTATTATTTTTCCCCCTCCCCCTACAAAACTGAGATTGAACTTAGTAATTCACTCCCATTCGTTTGTTTATGCTGTTCTTAGTAACCACGCCTCGGATTATTTTGAAATTTTGCACAAACATTAATTATGGTAAAAAAAATTTTTTTACCAGAACGGATTTTCCTGGGATAATTCTGGTTGTTCCCCTAGAGGTCATTGTAGGGGTAAAATTGCTCCCAAATCGTTCGTTGGTTTGCACTTTTTTCAATAACCATTCCTTGGATTTTTTTTTTTTTTAAGTTTGCACAAACATTAGTCATGGTGAAAGTAAATTCTTCACTTGTGGAGGAGGACTTCGCATGCTTGGCATGTTTTTACTTTTTTCCACCGTAAGCAAGGTATATTGACACTTGGAACATAAAGGGCTACTATTTGGGATCGTGTCTAATGATCGTTTAGATATAGCGTGAACAGACATCTAATATGACACTGTTAAATGTCTGTTCACATTGTATTTGAATTTAAGCAGGTTAATACAGTCAGAGAAGCAGGGAGGGATAAGGCAGGGGAGGGGAGGGCAGTAGCTCTAGATAAATTGAAGGCTTTTGACAGGGTATGGCACGATGGTCGTCTCATGAAAATAAAATCCTATAGTATTACTTGACGAATGCTTAGCATAATTAAATCCTTCTTAAATTAGAGAAGAATCCAGGTTGTCCTCGATGGGCGTACGTCCAAAAAAATTTATATAAACGTGGGTGTACCTTAAGGATTGATCTTTGAACCTTTGTTGTTTCTGATATTCATAAATGACTTACCTGATAAAATTGTCTCTGAGATGGGTATATTTGCCGATGACACCACGCTCAATAACAGGCACGTGGGTAAAACTGATGAACACATATCTAAGGTAATGACGGAGACCCTAGAGCTACATCTTCAGTCTGTAGTGGAATGGGGCCAAAAATAGATGGTAACGTTCAACGCTGCCAAGACAAAATTTGTTTCCTTTAATAATCACAAGAAACCTTACCAACCACCAATAGCTATGGCTAAAGATACATTACTTGAAAGAACTTCGTTCAAACTCTTTGGCTTAACGTTCACAGCAAACATGAGTTGGAATAGATACATTGAGATCATTGCCAAGGCTGCTGCAAAGAAGGTGGGCTCTCTCTACCATGCTAGAAAGTTACTTATACCTGAAAGTATCCTGTACTTGTGCCACCATTCGCCCATGTATGGAGTACTTCCGTCACATTTGGGCTGGTGCATCTGCTACTAGTCTCTCGCTTCTGGACAGGGTCCAAAAGAGAGTCGCCAACTTGATAGGTCCCAAACTATCATCTAAGCTTCAACCCTTGTCCCATTAATGAAATGCTGCATCCCTCTGCCTGTTTTATCAATATTTTCATGTGCTCTTGTGTCCCCTCAGCGAATATACGCCTGACAAACCCGACAAGCAGCAAAGTCCCACCCCTATACAGTAGAGATCCCTAGATGTAGGAAAGCCTTCTACTCTAATAGCTTCTTCCCCAGAACTGCTAGACTTTGGAATTCTCTTCCGGTTTCTTGCTTCCCCAATTGTACTGACATGCAGAAGTTCAAATGTAATGGGAACAGACATCTTGCTGCTAAACTCCCTACATAGTACCCCTGCAACTTAGGTCCCTGATAGTAACCCCCTACATCAATGTGGCACTGTGCCTTGTTTGGGGTGAAAATGTAATTAAAAGAAACTATTAGAGTAAAAGGCATTTTGGTATTTAGGGATCGCAACAATAAAGGAGTGGGATTTTGCTGCTTGTTGGGTTAGTTAAGAGTATTACGTTAAGGGGGCACTAGTGCCATGAGTTCATTAGAGCACATTTCCATTAAAATACCTGTAAAACAGGTACAGGAATGCAACATTGCGGTGATGGGACAGAGATCGGAGGCATGCTTGCTTAATTATGTGAATGCCGTCAATGATTATCTGGTGAAACAGCTCATCTGCATAAGCAACGACACTTATAAGTCGACTGAAACAACTACTATTTACAACCAGGCATTACTGAGTTTGTACTGGTTTTGTTTGAGAAAGCTACTGTGCGATTTCTATTGCGAACACAACAGAAGGGATGTTGCGAGTTTGTCTCTGCTTTATCATTATTTTCATGGCAAGTGCTTGACTGAGCTTCAATCTATGGTCCCCTCTCGCCAAACTTTCACAAGAAACACTCGTCTAGCTGAAAACACTATCAATAATTCCCCCCACTCTTTATCTGTGCCTAAACTTAAACGTAGATTCCATGAACAAAGCTTCTGTCTTAGAACTGCACGCCTGTGGAACTGTCTTCCGTTTTCCTGCTTTCCAGCTGACTACAATCTGATTGTCTTCAAGTCCAACGTAAACAAGTTCTCGATGAGCCGTTCCACTTAAGTTAACAAATTTACCGAATTTCCATTACTAACAATTACTATATTGTCCAATTGACTACTGTACACTCTTAACCCTTATCCTCGAGTGGTCTCTGGACCTTGATAAGTGGTGATGCCTATGTAAACAACAAAAAACATGAAAGGGATGGCACTCCATCTGATGATGATTTTCAGAGGCAATGAGCAATTAATTTTGCAATGTACATACACACACGTGTTCTTTATTTAAAGTTATGTATACGTATATGTTTATATATTTCAATATACAGGATTCACTCCTTAATTAATCGATTATTATGCATTTTTGAACACCGTTGCTAGGTGTAAGAGATTGTAATGTAGGCTATATTTAGTTTAATTTAGTTTCATGCAATCTATTTTGAGAATGTGTGATGAACATTCTAACTATTTACCTGAAGCAAAAAGGTTGGAATTTTTTTTTCTATGCTTAAATCTGCCATTTGCAATTTGAGAAAAAAATGTGCATGCTCAAGCTGTTATGCCTCGTATAACTTGCAAGAGATGCAAATGTGTATGGAAAGGTTACATATTTCTAGTGATTAATTGCAACGAATGGAAGGTCAAATAAGAGAAAGGCAAGTGAAAAGGAGAGAATTTGGGTGGAGAGCTGAAGACCTAGATGACAGTCATCGACAAGGACTTTGATGTGCTCTCAGATGCACAAGTGGTCGGTCAGTCTTCAATAATGGAATTACGATTGGTTAGCCATCTTGTTTGACCTTGCTTATGAACACAGTGTATGGACTGTCATACTTCATTGTATTTGTGCTCATCTTGCATGTTTGGAAAAATCTACCCTGCCATTCTCACTGTGGACGCAACATAAGAAGCGGTGACACTTCATCCGATAAGGATGATCGCCAGGAGCACTGAACAAGTAATTTTGTGCTATACATACAGGTGTTCTTTATTTATTTAAAGTTAAGCATGTTTATTTGTTTGTATATGCAAGATTCACTTCTAAACTAATTAACCAATCATTATGAATTGTGGAACACAGTTACCAGACAGAAAGGTTGTAATATTAGGCATAGTGGCATAATGTGGGCAAAGTCTTCCATTTGGGGATTCAGTATGTCAGATTTGCATTAAAATTTGATCCATAGTTATTGGACACAAATTAAGCAAGATCCCCTGAATTTTAATTTCTTCTTAAGACTCTTTAAGCTTAAACCTTAAATTTGAGACATTTCGTAGAATCAAAATCATATAATGGATTTTGATCAAAATTGGAATAAGGATTCCAGATACAGGGTTTAATGTCTTTATATCTAGATATAAATTTAGTGGCATTAGATCTTGATTTTCATCTTTGAAAAATTTTACCTGTCCTACGATTAGTATTCTTTTTACGTGTGTGTATATGTTATATTTCTCTTGTTTTGTCTATTCCACTTTTTGTCAGAAACTACTAGGCCGATTTTTTTTTTTTTTTTGTGTGTGTGTATGGACTTTTGATATGATAAAGTGCAGTGTACTAAGTATTATGGTATCTGTTCAATGCGTAGTTATTGATAGTGATTAGTATTTGATGAAAAAAAAATGAGCACAAGTTTAAACCATATTCAGCCATCAATTTGGGATAAAACATTCATTCTGAGTCAACGAGTTATAACTTTTGCTCATTTATAATTGTCTAAAAAGTCATTCATATATATATATATATATATATATATATAACGTGGCATCTTTTAAGAAAAAAATATTTATGGCTCTAGTATAGTATTATTGAGCTATCTAAAAGAGTACTTTGTTATTTATATGTAATTACTAGGGCTATGACAAGAGCATATTCTTATTGTTTTGACTTTCGAGTATATATCTGACACAGACACAATCAATTGAGAAGCACATCACTATCTAAAAACAAAGATATTAACGGATTTATACTCGAGAGTCAAAATAATGAAAAGAATATTCTCATCATGACTCTAGTAATTACTATCCTAAGTCTCTCTTTCTGTGTGTGTGTGTGTGTGTGTGTGTGTGTGTGTGTGTGTGTGTGTGAGATTAATTTCGTATTGTTTGTTTCATTCAATGCATTAACCTGCAAAATTTATTGTATATTTTGCAAACCTCTTCCCTCTGATGAGAAGAATTGCATTCTTTGAAACTCCATGGAATAAGGCTTTTCTTGTTTATTTGAACTCCTTGTCAGATAATTAAAATTGTATATATCTTTCTTGCAGGTTTTTTAAAAACATTTTAAATTTGAATAAATTTTTAATAAGGTTTTTAATATATATATATATATATATATATATATATATATATATATATATATATATATATATATTAAAACCTGACATGATGATGGTCTCCGACCTAGGGATGGTTCACACCATTTTTCAAGGTCAAAGGTTAAGGTCATATTTGGTTCGGCTCTTACAACCTCCACTTACTGCAAGGGTGCCCACGAAGCGGGTACCGAAGCATGCAACAAAGTCCTGTGCAAAGAGCTGATATCTTTGCTAGTATATATATATATATATATATATATATATATATATATATATATATATAAGCATTTCAGCCTGGCGTTGCCCGGGTGTTTGGATGTGTATGTTGAGCAAAAAAAAAAAAAAAAAGTGGTAGTAGGAAGGCAGGCTCGAACCCGTACCGCAAAGGAGGAAAAGAACGGGGTAAAACCTAACGTTTATGCTGTTTCGACCACCGCCAAACCGGAAGCAACATTTTTTTTAAATTAAGGCTAGACAATCTAAAGGAGGGGATAACTTTAAAAAATATCGGCGAAAAAGTGCCCCACCCCTGTAGAAAAGTGCCTAGTTGAAGGGGAAGCTATTAATGTTTTTAGCCAATTTTTCGATATTTGTCGTAAGAAAGGTCGAACTTTAAAACGATACTGATCTTGGTATAATCCGTCGCCTCTATTGAGAGTTTAAGGCAGACATGCAAACAGACACACATACATACATACATACATTTATATATTGGTAACTAAAAATTTTCGACCTAAACTGATGAAAAAGCTTGCCCTATCTCTGAATACCCTTTATGTAAAATTTCAAATATTTAGACCAGAAATTGTCTGAGTAATTTGGAAGAGACCGCAGAGGTCAATTTTTTTTAACTTTGACCCTTATTATGACCCCTTAAAATTTATTGTTTTGGGCTCAAATCAAGTTATTAAGTTAGATCCATGTCTAAGGAACCTATATCTAAAATTTCAAGTGCGTAGACCCAAAATTGTCGGAGGATTTTGGTAGAGTTCTCAACGGTCAAACCGTTGAATTTTGACCCCTTATTCGCCAAATTTTTGGCCAAAAACCGATCACATCGATTTCCCAAATCTCAGTACCGTGTATATCAAATTTCGAGTCTGTAGACTAAAAATTGACAGAGTTATTGCGTAGGGAAATTTACACAGACACACGCACACACAGACACGTTCACTTTTATATATATATATATATATATATATATATATATATATATATATATATATTAGTGTGTGAAAGAGAAAGCGATAAATACATTTATCTCCATTCCCAGGTGACTTTTGTTTTTAAATTAGTCTTTCCTGCAGCATTCTAAATTTTTGCTACCCATCTGATTTTTTTTCTTTTTAATTGCCAGATGTCAATCTCATGCGACATATCGTGATAGAATTGAATATCCATTGTAATTAGTTTTTCATTTTAGTTGTCTCACTTGCAGATGTGAGTTTTTTCATACGTGTAAACAAAAATTGCAACTTTTATTCACGTTTTTGTACCCCGTTTATTACAGTGCTGTCCGTCTGCATAGAATAAGTGTGGGAATTCTACTGTTTTCTTACATATTGTTCCCTCTTTTTCCCCTCATTAAAAAAACACTTGTCAACTATACACAGACGATTTAGTTTATGTATTTTAATACAATTTAAATCTTTTTAAAATAGTCCCTTTTTTACCATGAAAATAACGATCAACTAAGTATTCTTCAAATAAAACGTCATTTTTAGGTCAACAAGGATAGCAACTTAATGTGCTTGCTTTGCTGATGCGGTAATCAGCAAAGCATGGCTTTAATGCCAGCGTACAATAATCCAGATGTCCCCTCTTAGCATGCTGTTAATTCAGTAGTTCTAAACGATGGTAGAATTCCTTCCCAGGGGAGGGTTTCAGGAGGGAATGGGCATCACAGAGTAGCAGTTACAAACTGGATCTTCAGTCACTAAGAACACAGACTGTATTGTCCATCGCTACTAAAAGCTCATATGGGATTTTCTCTCTGCTAGCTTTTGTATTAAATGCTGTTATGTTAGTATTAGTTATTATTGTTGGTTATTATTGTTAGTGTTAGTTATTATTGTTGGTTATTATTGTTAGTGTTAGTTATTATTGTTGGTTATTATTGTTAGTGTTAATTATTATTATTAGTTATTATTGTTAGTGTTAATTATTATTGTTAGTTATTATTGTTAGTGTTAGTCATTATTGTTGGTTATTATTGTTAGTGTTAGTTATTATTATTAGTTATTATTGTTAGTGTTAATTATTATTGTTAGTTATTATTGTTAGTGTTAGTCATTATTGTTGGTTATTATTGTTAGTGTTAGTTATTATTATTAGTTATTATTGTTAATTATTATTGTTAGTTATTATTGTTAGTGTTAGTTATTATTGTTGGTTATTATTGTTAGTGTTAGTTATTATTGTTAGTTATTATTGTTAGTTATTATTGTTAGTGTTAGTTATTATTGTTGGTTATTATTTTGCCTATTTACAGTGCCTCCCCACGGGACAGAGTTAGACACCAGGGTCGTTTTTTAACGTGGAGAAAAGGAACAAAAATAAAAATTGTCTCAGTCGTGAAGGATTTCTCCTCCACTGACAGAGAACAAGAAACTGAAGTGCAGCATCTGAAGAACAGATACTACACTTTGATCTTGTTATTATTGTTAGTGTTATTATTGTTGGTTATTATTGTTAGAATTAGTTATTATTGTTGGTTATTATTGTTAGAATTAGTTATTATTGTTGGTTATTATTGTTAGTGTTAGTTATTATTGTTAGTATGAATGCATATTTTCAGTCAGACATTTTTTGAAAGAGGAGAATATTATTCAAAGCGTTTATGGAATAAAAAAAGGTCGGGAACCACTGCGCTAAGTGACCAACAGACTTTGAATATTGCAACAAAATGGCACCACTGATATGGTTCACATTGAATATTTTCGTCCATCTACATTTATCTTCAAAAATGTTTTATTGCTGAGTAATATTCAACCGATAGAGAAACAGATGATGTTAGACTTTCTCTATTTGATCAGTATGTCCATGGAAGGTGTTCGACTGAGCTCCAGTCTTTTTCCTCCCTGTAAAGCATTTACAACAAAACCTATTCTCATTATAACCACTGAAACGGATTTTCCTTTCTTCCTCTGTTTTCCTAATACTAAATCGAATTTCTATGAACAGAGTCTCTTTTCCAAAACTCCTCATCTATAGAACAATTATCATGTAACTGTTACCTTGCAGACTACAATATGGTTGTCTTCAAGTAGTTAACCTTGGATTTACTTTCGGCCGTCTTGTAATCCTTGCTTTTCTTTATTTTTTCCTTCAGTCCTCACATTCATTAAGTGATGTTTCTGACAAAGAGGGAAGAATTGCTGTTTTGTGGGTCAGAGTTCTCGTTGCGTAGTTTTTGACCTTGAAGTATTATTTTTTTAATTATTTTTAGCTCTTTGCATCAAGTGGCTACATGCCTTGTCTGGAACGCTTTCCATAAAAAAAAGCATAATAAAATTTTGTTGATTCCATAAATTTTCAGTCCGCTCAGCCAACATTAAATCAAATATGGTGGTGAAAACGTTTTAGCATTTCTAGTAGTTCTTAAATTAGAATCTATCCTTCCACCCTTCTTGCTCCCATCTATCGACTTTGTTCCGTTCTTCTATATTACTAGCAGGCCATCCAGCATTGCCTGGTTGTAAAATATGCTTAAATATGATGTTTTAATGAATGCAGAGTTCATATATATTATATTATATTGTACCCAATATATAGAAATGATTTAAAAAGTTTAAAAAAAGAAAAAAAAAGAAAGATAACTCATGAGCCACTGCTGAGAATTTAAACCAAAATGTTTAGCTTACGATTTACTTTTTCTTTTGATGTTAATGCCTGAGCTATGAAGATGCTGCAAGGCTAAAAATTAAAACATAAACCAACAGCTATTACGTTATACATGCATATTCGTAATGCCGTCGTTTGACTTTCACCTGGCAAATTCTATTTTTTTTTAATTTTCACACTTTTGCACCAATTTTTCCCAGCTAAAACCTAAATATAAAGTTTCACATGGGGTTGAATACTCTATATATTAAGTTTCATGTCTGCAGACCAAAAACTGACAGAGGAGTTTGGTAGGCAAATTTTTTTTAAACAAATATATATACGCATACATAAATATATATATATATAAAGAGTTTTGTGTTTGCTATAAACTTTTTACGCAAATATTACACAAGTATAAATCATGTAGAATATATGCAGAATATAATTACATGTAATAGTTAACTAAAGATGATCATTTCATAAGAAAACCGAAAAAAAACTAATAGGGAATTAATTAAAATGAATGTTTAAAAGAATATGCAAATTAACTAGATCCTTTGCAGATGAATGCAATTCCACGACCCATATATATAACAAAGTTGTATTTTCTTTTCAAATAAATAGAAAAAAGGTTTTTAATATGAATATCAATACACACACAAAAAAATAAATTATTTAAAAGAGCATAGATTTCCTCTTGCATTAAGCTGGTGCATTAAATACTACCTCTGTTTTACAATTGTTCATCTGCGTTTGTACTCCTTTCTTTGCTATTTGTCGTATTCTTATCTTTGGGAGATTGATCAAGCCGATGATTGGAGTAGTGGTGCGACCCAAGCGTTGCATTGTCGCTGCTCAAATGTCCGTCTAAAGATTCCTTAGTTGTTCAAACTCAACAAATCTTAAATTTTTTAGTGTTTGTTCTGTATATCGGATTTTCAAACAAACGCATTTCAGGTGAAAACATTACATTACTTACCTATTTATGTTGAAATTAGGATACATTCCAAAAATTACAAAAAATGATCCAGTAGAAAAAAAATGATTACAAGTAAAAATAGAATTTATCGAATTATCAAGTTTTATCGCTTGTTTTAATATGGAAAAGTTGTGTGACCAATTCTGTATGACAAACTGATTTATCTCCCTTGCTTTCCTTAAAATCCGTGATTGTAAAAATAGAAAATATCAGCTCGCTAGTCTCTACGATTTTTTGTTTTTTGAATAAAAGATCTAACACATCTTTTATTGGACTATTTTTTCTAATTTTTGGAATTTATACTAATTTCAGCATGACATGTAAGTATGTAATAATGTTTTTGTGTGAAATGCATTTGTTTAAAAAACCCATAGATTTTCAGTCATCTCAGCCAACTAACAATCTCATTAACCTTTATCTTCAAGTGGCTTTTAGTCTTGATAAATGTTAACTCATTAGTAGGGCTAGGACAACAGCATATTCTTTTCATTGTTCTGACTCTCGAATGTGTATCCGTTGATATCTTATATGCTTGTATATAATGTGGTTTTCAGTTAACTGTGTCAGATATATACTCGAGAGTCAAAACAATGAAAAGAATATGCTGTTGTCATAGCCTACTCATTAGTATTTAACCCCCCCCCCGTTCTCAACCAACTTTTTGTTTTTTGTAAGTTTATTTTTATTGCACCAATCAGAATCTTCACCAAGAGTGTTATTCTTTTCAATATTTCCAAATGGCCTACTTAGATGAGGTATTGCAATCATGTCGGATCATGGTCAGATTGAATATCCATCACAAGCAACCCCACTTCCTTCCTCCAACTCTTCATTACCTAACTTTAAAGATTTGAATCCGTACAGAAGTAAAACAAAAAAAAAAACGAAATTGAAGCATTTTTGGTTGTATCAGTTTACGTTGTGACATAGATAATTTTGTAGGTAGATATAAAAGGATATAGTAAGTGCTCTACTGAGCTCCGATCTCTCGTTCTTTTCTGCAAAGCATTCACGGCAAAAACCAAATCTTATTACAACTGCTGCAACAAATTTTCTTCTGTTTACCTAGCACCAAACAGTTTCCATGAACAGTTTCTTTCCAAGAACTTTGCATTTTTGGAACAATTACGTTACTTCTTCCTTACATACTATAATAAGCCAAATAATGGATTTGGGGTTTACTTTCGTCCGTCTCGTAACTTTAACTTTCCTTATTTTTGTATCAGTTTACATTGTGATGTAGATAATTCCAGAGGAAGATAGAAAAGACCTCATTTCAGTCTGGAGAGATGATAGCTAAATACTGCCTGTAAGGGTGACCTATGTGTGGGGGAATCTTCTGCAATCTACTCATAGTCTGGATAATCGAAATAATACAAAAGACAAAAGAAAAGAAAAATATGCGACTCTCCTTTCCTCGGCTGTCACATTCAACAACAACAACAACAAAAACCTTACCGCAAGACTGCTTCCCTTCATATTACAACATGGTTGTCTTCAATTCCAATGTCTACAAATACGCACCATAAACCACCCCCATAACTAATCAAGCTTAGTTCATACCATTGATTGTACCTCATCTTTCGGCTGGTAATCATTTACATCTCACTAACCTTTATCCTCAAGTTGCTTTTGACCTTGGTAAATGATGATCTAATAGTTAAAAAAAAAAGCAGACATTTTTCTTTTCTTTTGCCTAGTGATTAACAAATGCCTTGTCCTTATGGCTAGGAATAAAGTGTAATTCCTGTTCTCAGTCAGTGAAGGAGAAATCATTCTAGATTGAGGCAATATTTTATTTTTTGTCTCGATCCAACGTGCCTCTTTTCGAGGAGCTCGGTTTTCAATACTTGAACCTGGCCTTGTGTCCAACTCTGTCGTCGTCGTTGGGAGGCAAGCAAATAGGAAAAAGATGAACATCACTTTTCACAAACATAAAAATAAAAAATCGAGAAGAATTTCCATGGACAGGGTTTATTTGAAAGAGCTCCTGCCCTGTGAAACACAATATTGCAAAACTGCTTCTCTGCTTATTACAACCTGGTCGTTTTCAAATCTAATGTCAACAAATACTTGCCATACCGTTCACATAAAATTTCAAATTTTAGCTGTTCCATTCAGCATTTTCAATCACCTCATAGTATTCTTCATCATTCAACTGACAATTCATCCATCTTATTGATTCTTATCCTTTAAGGGCTTTTGGCCCTGTTACATGGTTACTCCTTAGTAAAATATATATACTAGCTGCCTGGTCATACAATACGTTTAAACATGATAATTTATGCAGATTGTGTATGAATTATTATAGAATCAATCCTCTATTCATATATATTATGAAGAATAATTTGCAAGGTGGACTAATTCGCAAAAAAAAATTAAAAAATAATAATGATAATGTCGTTCATCAAATTCTGTCTGTGTTTGTTTACAGTATCATGTCAGCTGTTATTTAGGCTTGACGATGAATACCCTGGAAAAGTCACGTCTGATTAATGTTTAGTCTCAAAAGATGCAAAAGAAGAAATGATTTGCAGTGTCTTTAAATGGTACCTCTTCTTTTATCATAAATTGAACCTATTAATAAGAAAAAATTTAAATAAAATGGTGTGGTACACCCGGGCTTGAACAGGGGATCATTCGATCTGTAGTCGAATTCTCTACCATTCAGCTACATCTCCAGATTATAAAAAAATCTTCTTCTTTTTTTTTTTTTTTTTTTTTTCTTAGAACAAATGATTTGCTGAAATTCTATTATCTCCCTTGGCTGGTGTAACGTAAAAATTATACTTTTTTGTTATCTATTAGAGAGAAAAGCTATTTTTAAGATAAGATTTTTTCACCGGATGAATTTCTGTACAAAACATATCTAAGAACACTGCCAGACATATAAATTAGCTTTGTGTGAAATTTGCAAAAGATAGGCTCAGCCGTTTCGGAACCTATGAGGAAGGAACTCACGAACAAAGTGACTTTTATATGATAGTAGAGACAGATATATATGAATGCGTGAATTCATATCTTGAACCCGGCATACCAATCGTGCAGTCCACACCTGTAACCATTATTATTTCCATGGATAAATAAATGGGTAAATTGTATAGATTTTATTCATTAAAGGATGAATGCTTACGAGATGGAAAGTAGACAGTTTTACGTTTTGTCTCAATCGGAATTGGTAAACGTTTTCTGAAATGATCCTTTTTGGTTTATAGGCTTTTGTTAGAAAATAGGTTAAAGTTTATTCAGATTCAATGTCAGAGAAATAGAGCAGAAAACATAAACCGTTAATCTATGAATAGACTTGGCAGAAAAAGAACTGTCTTGTCCTACATCATGAGATATAAATAAAAGCAGTGGTCATGCACGCGTGCGCCCACACACATACACACACACACACACACACACACACACACACACATAACTGTCATATTGTTTTTATGAATAAATACAACAACTATTTTATGCCTACAGAAAATAGTGTTCCATACTTGTGCAATCATCAGTGTAAGAAGTGATAGTTATTGCTGGTCAGGAGATTTGAACACAGTTACACTTGACTATGTAGGCTAACATCTTACTTCGAGACTACCAGCAATTAATACAGGAATTGAAGGAAATTAAGTGCCTATAAATGCCTAATTGGTTGGGTATACACACACACACACACACACACACACACACAGGTTATATGGAAAAATATGCTTTTTTGATTATTTTTCACTCTTTGTGTATATCAATCCTTTTTTTTTTTTAATTAGAAGCTTTATGCTTATTAAATACCAGCCTGGGTGCCCAGTGTGACCCGGGTGTTTGGAGGTGTGTGTTGAGCAAAAAAAAAAAAGTTGTAGCAGTCAGGCAGACTCGAACCCGTGATGCAAAGACGGAAAAGAAAGTGTAAGTGTATTGGTTGAGCGGAAAAAATAAAAACGAAAAATTGCGAGCGCAAAAAAAAAAATAGGAGTAGTGAGCAAGCTTAAACACGGTACGCGCCAGAGGAAAAAGAGGTGAAAAAAAAAAACTGTCTTACTGATGTGCTTACCGTGGTTGTGACGTCACGGACAGTCGAAATAAAGTCGTGGATGCGAGGGTTGAATGACTTGCAAAAAATGTCAACAAAAAAAAACGACCCTCCCTGTAGAAAAGTGCCCAGGGGAAGGTGAAGGAATTAATGTTTTTGGCCAATTTTTCAATATTTGTCGTCCGAAGGGTCCAGCTTCAAAATGATATTAATCTTGTGAAAAATTGAATGCAAACATACAAATGCCTGGCGTTTGAGCCGGGTAGTATCTGTTCTGTAATTGGTCCTTAGTTAATGTAGGGGAAACCCTTCATACTGAGACAATTACTATTTATTTGGATACTGCCAGAGTGCCCCCTTTTTGGGGGAGCTGATGTTACTCCACATTAAAAACGATCTTATGTCTAATTTGCTTTTGTGGGGAAGCAAATAAATACCAAGACAGAAAGCGGGAAGCTTAACTGGCCCTAGGCCAGATTTTAAAGCAACGTTCATTTCTGTGCATGCGTGACGACTCCTTTGATTATTAAGTTAATTACAAACTCATTGAATTCAGTATCATCGATGGCTTAATGGTTAGCGAGGAAGATTAATTACCCTATTTTTTTGAGTTCGATCCCACCTCTCTCTCTATCTTTTTTTTTTAATATTTTTATGTTCTTCTCCTCCTTCGTTGTCTGGGTTCGAGCCTGTTTGCCTACTACCACTTTTTTTTCTTTTTTGCTTAAGACACACCTCCAAACACCCGGGCAACGCCAGGCAGTCAGGCTAGTGTATATATATATATATATATATATATATATATATATATATATATATATATATATAAAATGGGTTAAGAAATTCCAACAAAAGAAAGATGTATATTTAAATAAGGGAGTAGTCACCAACAATGTGTTTTTTTTAACATTATTTTATTATCTACTGTCTTGGTTTTTCATTGAGAATTATGTTTGGATCATTGTAATAATGTTTTTAAGTCATTGAAATCGTTTTTAATGACTTAAAAACATTATTACAATGATCCAAACATAATTCTCAATGAAAAACCAAGACACGGAATAATAAAATAATGTTAAAAAACACAGTTGTTGGTGACTACTCCCTTATTTAAATATACATATATATATATATATATATATATATATATATATATATTCTGTTCATGAATAGCGGTTCTGCAATGTGATTGGTAAAAGCTCTTTAAGCCTATCTAGAGTTAAGTAACAAACAATATTCTATATCTGTAAAGTGCCAACTTATATTAATGCCATACATATGAGTCTAGCTTGAATTGTCAGCCGTAATTGATGCGCTTTTTCACATAATTGTTAGCTATACTAGAAGACATTTATAAAGCTGTCTATAAGATTGACTTTATAATACAGTGTGGAATGATAAAGTTGTTGCCCTAGAAAATAAGACATAATTCTTTTTCCGTATAATGATTTCTTTTGTTGTTACAAACCATCAACTAGTTGGCGAGTTGCGTACGAATTCAAAGAGCGATAAGGGCCTTCCATCATGTCAGAAAGTGACACAATGTTCAACGAGCGAGATTGAAGATGCGACACTGTACAACTTATGCTCTCTACCGATGCAAGTTATGACAACAGGACCATTGCCAACACCCTCAAAATGCAAATTCAGATGGTTCAACATTTGAGGGCACAGCAAAATGAAGTTTCCGGCCACGGCTATGGTCTTTGGTGTGGTTTCAAGTGAGGGCTACATCATGACACCTTACATCTTCGAAGTCGGCTTGAAAGTCAACACTAAAATGTACCTGGATGTGCTGAAGAGAGTGGTGATCCTTTGGTGTAAACAGGTGGCCGCTGGCAGACCCTGGGTGTGATAGCAGGACTCGGTGTTGGCTCACAAGTCCGAAGTGACCCAAGCTTGGCTTCAGAAATGCTACTACACTTCTCTCACTGGTCCCTCTCTTCCCCTGACCCAAACCTGTTGGACTACTTTATATGGTCATACATTGAGAACATCACCAACATGACCTCCCACAATACCAAAAATCAGCCTGATCGCCGCCATCCGCTGAATATTTGCAGAGCTCCCACTGGCACTTGTGGAAAAGGCATGCACCCAGTTTCAGACCCATATCAAGGCAGTGATCGAGGCTGAAGGCGGCTACATTGAATAAATGTGAGCTCTACTACATAATCAAGTTACCGGAATTGATTTTTTCAATAAATGTTTTAAAATAAAGCTGTAGTGTTGTTTTTTTTTTTTTTTTAGGGCGACACTTTTATCGTTCCAGAAAACCGTGAGCATAACCTTGCCAGCTGAGGGCTGCATCCTTGCCTTTGCGTAACGTTATCTGCTCACCAACAATGCGTATGTGTCTGTGTGGCTGGACCAATTTTTTTTTTTTTTTAAATTGCACACAAATCTATTTATTTTATGTGTCTGGGTTAGTGTTCTTAGATAGGTTTTGTATCGGAATGCCTCCCATAAGTATCAAAAATCAATAATCGAAAAAAATCCTATTAAAGACTCATCCACAGATATTACAATACTTGAGTGGTCTGGGTGGCAGCACATCCTCATAAAGTTGGTGTTCTTGTTTAACCTTGTGTCACTTCACATGGTTCACCAAACCAGCTGTAGAGACACATGTTGTGTGCAGTTTCAGTTGTAAAGGAGACCAACACAAAGAATAGGAAATAACTTCAACTCACTTATTCTTTGCTACAACATTTATTTCCTCATTCTTTTTTTATTGTTGTGACGTCCCTGACGTGATCGTCTTCTTAAATGGCCTTCACGTCTCGAACGTAAGCGTGAACGTTATCCACATCTCTCCCGTGATTGTTCGCTTTCTCTTTTTTTTTTTATAGTCTTTTTTTTTTCTTTCCCAGTGACGTTATTTCGCATGCATTTACATAAGCACTTATACTGACATGCAGAAGTTCAAGTGTAACGTGAACCGACATCTTGCTGCCCAACTCCACGCATAGTACCCCTGCAGCTTATGTCCCTGATAGTAGCCTCCTACATCAAAGTGGCAATGTGCCTTGCTTGGGGTGAAAATGTAATGTAAAAAAAAAAAAAAACACTCGAGCTGAGATCAAAACCTAAAGATAGTGAGTCAAGTACGATAACCATCAGGCCAGCTTGACATGATCTTTAAAAGGCGTTTTCAAACCTACTTATTCTTAATATAAGTAATCTGTTCTGTGAATGATTCAGGTATGCACGATCATAAAACAGTTAACAAACAGATAAAAATCCGATGGCCTACATGTAGCAATTTAAAAATCCGATGATCTACATGCAGCAATTTTTCAGTTTTGACTCCTTTGCAGCTCTTTTTTGTAGATCGAAACAGATTAAATGTCTGAATATCCTACCCTGTAGATCAAAAAAGTCGTCGAGTATATAAGTTGAGAAGTGTCATCACACACACATACATTCTCACTTTTATATATAGATTGACTAATTCTTTGTTGCAATGTTTTATAAAAAATCTTAACCAATAAAATCTTTTTGAATTAATTTCAGGTGATCCAATTGCTGATGCCTTTGCAATATGTTGCCGAAAAAACAATGCAGTGATGCTTATTGCAGATGGCGTAAACTGGGGTGAAAAATCTCGGTTGGCTGCTCGCTGTGCTCTTTATGGAAGCATGGAATACATTAATCGGCAGTTGTTTGCCGAAAAACAGCAACCAGCCAACACACAGGTAAAAAAAAAAAAATATTGCCATGTTTTTTTTTGGTTGTATTGAGAAGGGGGGGGTTTAAATGCTGGACATTTTGGTTAGAAAATTGGAAATAAAGCCAATTCGTTCACATTGCAATAATTGTTACAGCAGAAATACATTTCCATCGAGAAATTCTGGTACATATTTTTAAATATAACAATCAGAAAATTCTTAATTTATTTGGCAGTTTCCATTTTCCATTTCATAAATTTAATGTAAAATTTGTATTTCATTCGTCATTTAAAAAATCGTTTTAATAAGAAAATAACTTTATTTTTCATAGAAAAGCAGGTTAAGTACATTTTTTCATTGATGTAAATGATTACATATATTTTTATATAATTAACCATATATATATATATATATATATATATATATATATATATGTGTGTGTGTGTGTGTTTTGGTAAATTCTGCAATATGTAACCAAGTGATTTTGAGTCTGCCATTTCTCCTTCAGCGCTTATAGACTTACTTATAAATTAAAAGCACTTTGCGTATGTGTCTGTGTGGTTGGGCCAATTTATTTATTTTTTTTAAATTGCACACAAATGTATTTTATGTGTTTGGGTTAGGGTTTTTAGATAGGTTTTGTATTGGAATGCCTCCCATAAGTATCAAAAATCGATAATCGAAAAAAAATCCTATTAAAGAAGGAATGGTCCGATTTGGACCAAAGTTAACACTTGCTGATTTACAGACTCATCCACAGATATTACAAAACTTGAGTGGTCTGGGTGACAGCACATCCTCATAAAATTGGTGTTCTTTTTAACCTTGTGTCACTTCCCATGGTTCATCAAACCAACTTTAGACAGAAAAAATCCACCTCAGATTGTGCATTTCACTTCTTGTTGAGAATTGGCAGGAACTGTGGATTCATCCACACACACGCATATATATATATATATATATATATATATATATATATATATATATATATATATAAATTTAAAGGAGATTAGAACAATAGTCTAAAGAGCAGAGTGTATTTTAATGTAATAGTAAAATTACTAAATTAATTAAAATACAGGGAAAGAAAAAGTGCTCGTTGTAATTTAGATATATAATAAGCTCGATAGGTAAATATCCTAGAGCTAATTTAATATTCAGTAATGTGATTGATAATTTAAAATTCAAATCAAAATTAAATTAAAAATCCGTTTCACAAGAAGGAACAACAACAAAAGCAATAAATTATTGATTTTGTTGTTGTTCCTTCTTATGAAACGGATTTTTAATTTAATTCTAATTTGAATTTTAAATTATCAATCACATTACTGAATATATATATATATCTTTGACTTACTTGTTGTTTCATCAAATACTTTTGCATGCAAAATCCGATCCTGCATTTTGCTAATTCCTACCCTCTGATGAGAAGGAAAGTATTTCTTCGAAACTCTGCGGATTAAGGACTATCCACTTATCAAGTGTTTCCTTTTCAGATTAAATATGTTTTTAACTCTTTTTCAAAGTGTTTTTTAACATGTTTTATTAACTGCTTGCTCGCATTATAAGCTCTATCTCCTATTTGGTTTTATCGAGCTTTTACATCTGGCTGAGATAACTTTATAAATATTAATTCTTTAATATTTATATTATACTTTAATTTTACCATCTTGGATCATTTTGGTAAATTTAATTGTAATTTTTATTTTATATATATATATAATGTGATTGTCACCTCTTCAGATTGATGCTGGCGCGTCCATGTGCACGTATGTTGGACTTCAAACCAGCTACACTCTTGCATAATCATTCACATGTATGGCAGGGGAATTTGGTGCTTGTGGAGGAACTTCATTATACACGTTTGAATACCTTATTAAAGCGCTTGCTGATTTACAGAGAAAGCCACAGTTATTACAACAATACTTAGGATGTCTGGGTGGCAGCACAGCCTCATAAAATTGTGAGTCATGCCTAACATTGTGATTTAACATGGGTCACCAAACCAGCTTTAAACAAAAGAAATCTGCACAGATTGTGCATTTTAATTCTTGTTGAAAGCCAGCAGGAACTGTGGATTCATCCTGCTTTTTAAGAGCGCGTTTCAATACTGCATCCTTAACCCACCTTTCCTCAAATTTTCTGCATCTTTTTATGATTACTTTTCTCCAATTGTTTCGATTCACATCAATTTCTCAGTGCATCCTTAAATTTTTTTCGTTTATGCTGCGGTCTCTATGGAAAGCTCACCATAAAGCACTTTTTTTGTTTGTATTCTTTCATCTTTCATCCTCATTAAATGACAGTTCAATGCATTTGATTTTTAGTGATCATCATTTTTATGCTACGGTTGTTGAATGGTTCAAGGCCAGCAGTATCAGAAGTAAAGGATTTCCAACTGATGTTCAGTGTTTTACGGATGCACTTTTGATGAAACCCCTTCAAAGATTTGAGATTTCTTTTAGTATGTAGTCCATGTTTCTGATGCATACAGTAGACAAGTCAGGACATATAGCTCATACAAATTGATCTTTGTCTTCATACTGATTCCTCTATTTATACGTATATTTTTCAAGCTTATCAAATGCAGAGCTAGCCTGGGCGATCCTCTGAGTTATTTCAGCACCTAATGTTCCATCTCTACTCAGCATATTATCAAGATATTAAAATGTATTAGTGACTTTCAATCTCCTCCCATTAATCAGAATAGTTGGTTCCACATATGGCATACAAGTTGGCGGCGAATACGTAACAACGGTTTTCTTCAAATTAATGGTTAGACCGAAAGCTTTGCAAGCAATTGAGAATTTATCCATTGTCGACTGCATATCCTCGCATGTGTGTACAACAACCCGCGAATGATAGCGTGGAACGTTTTTGAATTTGCGTTCAATCGTCAAAGATTGAACAGCTTGCCAAGAAGCTCAAAAACGCAGAAACACTTCACCGTCAATCTTTTTAAGAGCATAAAAGAGCATATATAAACAATTTCCCCCATTCTCTATTTGTGCTTAAATCTAAACACAGATTCCATGAACAAAGTTTCTTTCCCAGAACTGCCTGTCTGTGGAACACTGTTCTGTTGGCCTGCTTCCTGATTGAATACAACCTAGTAGCCTTCAAATCCAATGTAAACAAGTTCTTGTTGAGCTGTCCCCATAAATAATCAAATTCTACCCAATTTGTGTTATTAGTGATTGCTAAACTACCACCTTACATTCATTAATCTTATCTTCAAGTGGCTTTGGGGCCTTGATAAGTGGTAACTCTTGAGTAAAAAAAACAAACACAAAAGAAACAATATTGTGAAAAACTACATTGAAAAATGTGTGGGTGTTGTCCTGCTTGACTCCATTGTCTACTGATATCGATTCAGACAATATGTTAATAATGTTCTGATGCAAATTCTTCAACATTTCCACAAAACGGACACCTAAAATAATCCAGAGTGCATCACGATGGGGTTAATGGTTTTGGTCAGACCAGCAAAAACTTGGTACAATGATACGTGTTGCTCTTTGCATTTTTCTATTAATTGTCGAGCAAAGAAAATCGTGTCAGTTGTTCCGTGACCATTCCTGAACACAGGCTTTCAGTAATGATGCAGGGCCAAATATGCATGAGCATACACTTCAACAGAATCTTTGCTAGCACTTTACCCACAGCTTCAAGCAGCGTGATCCCTCTATCATCACTGCATTCAGACATCTGTCCTTTCCCTTTGTATTATTGCATCTACCCAATCTTGAGCAACATTACTACCATGCCACATGGCAAGAATGAGACTATGCACCTAGAAATGTTTTCACCGCCAAAGAAAAATAGCTCTATTGGTATCCCATCCAATCTTGGTGCTTTTCCAGTATTAATTTCCTTAATGGTAGATTTTATCTAATCAAAGGTGTGAAGGGGGAGGGGGGGGGGTAACATTTTCTCAATAATATTGTGTTTGGGCAAACTTGAAGTCACTGTTTCATCTATAACAAATGGATGATCAAACAGGTCTGTGAAGTGCTCCTCCATCATGCTATGGTACCGTCTGTATCTTTGATTAATCTCTCTCTCTCTCTCTCTCTCTCTCTCTCTCTCTCTCTCTATATATATATATATATATATATATATATATATATATATATATATATATATATATATATACTATCCAGTTAATTCCACAGAAACACATTCGGTTAGGGATGTTGGCAACTTTAATGTGGTCCCTCTCATAAATACCCTATGTCTTTCTAAAAAGAATTCAAACTGGAAAGATATTGGGGAAGCAAATGCCAACAATAATCATCTGATTCATATAAAATGGATGAATAATATACCGTCTGTATCCTTGATTAACACACACACACACACACACACATATATATATATAATATGAAGAAATAAAAAAAAAAACAACAATATAAAAGTATATACTAATGCATATAGATTTATTCATTTATTCAATAAGGATGATACATCAATTAGGAGTGTAGGATAATTAAAACTCTTTATACCATGGTATTTCGAAGCCTAATGCTTTTTATCAGAAGAGTAGAGAAGATGCTAGGTATAAGTATATATTTTTCTATTGTCGTTTTTGTTTTTATTTCTTCATATTCTATATAAGCTCAAAACAATTTATTGAGCTTTGCATTATTACGATAAATCTCCTCTTAAAGAATCAATCTTATTCTTTTAATCCCTCCCCATATATATATATATATATATACTATTCAGTCCATTCCACATAAACACATTCAGTTAGGGATGTTAGCAATCTTCATGCGATCCCTCCCATGAGTATTTGATGTCTTTCTAGAAAGAATTCTAACTCAAAAGATATCAGGGAAACAAATGCCAACAATGATCCTCTGAGTCATTTAAAATGGATGAACGATGCTCAACAACAATAGCGGTAAGCAGTGATAGCGCATTTGCATCTCCCACCAGCATTCAACATGTTGCCTAAATATGTCGTATAAATAGTAGGAGGTGACAACAGCATATTAAAAGAATTATGGATTATCAGTTTTCAAAAAAAAAAAAAAATCTATGTTATTCTTTGTCTTTTTTTTCTTTTACTCACATTCACCCCCAACGAGGCAGCACATCACCACTTGGACGTCAGGGGCTACTATTTGGGACTATACCTAAGAAAGATAAACAAGATGTTGGTTTACATTATATTTAAACTTTGGTATATCAGTACAGTCAGGGAAGCAGGTGGCAGGAAGGGAATTCTAAAGTCTAGCTGTTCAAGGGAATAAGCTATTAAAGTAGAAAGCTTCCTAACATTTAGGGACCTCAACAATGAAGGGGTGTGATTTTGCTGTTAAACGGGTTTGTCAGGGATATGTACCTCTAAGAAACACTGGTGCAAGAGATCATCAGAGCACATGCCATTAAAATACTTGTGAAAACAGGCACAGAAATGCAACAATTCAGAAGAGGCCGTGCAAGGGTTAATGTGTGTCAGGTGGTCAGTGAAACAGCACCATGATGATCAGTATTGGTGGAAATTGGGTAGAATTTGATTATTTAATAGAAATGCTTAACAAGAACTTGTTTGCATTGGACTTTAAAATGATCATGTTGTAGTCAGATGGAAATGATTTCCAACTGACGACAATATAGACTGCGGTATAGAGTTCCACAGGCGGGCAGATCTAGAAATAAACTTTCTCCATAGAATTTACGTCTAGTTTTAGGCACAGATAGAGAATAAGAGAAATTGTTGACAGTGGTTGTAGCTAGACGAGTGTTTTTTTTTTGGAAGTATTTTGTGGGGGGAAATCATAGATTGAAGCTCAGTCGAGCTGCCATGAAAATGATAGAGCAGAGATTAACTCACAATGTCTTTTCTGTGAGAAAGAAGTTTTAAGAAGGAGTAAAAAAAAACATTGTTCCTATTTACTTGCCTCCCCACGAGGACAGAGTTTGACACAAGGTCGGTTTTTAATGTGGGGAAAATCCATCTCTCCAAAAAAGGAGGAACAAAAATAGAAATTGTCTCGATCATGAAGGATTCCTCCCCCACTGACTGAGGACAGAAAAAGTGAAGTGTAGTATCAGAACAGATGCTACACTATGTTCTTAGCCAAAAGGTCAGTGAACCTGACAATCATTGTTATTCAGGAATGAACAATTAAAGATTAGATTTCAAAGTGGGTTTTGAACCTTGTCAAGGCAGGAAGGTTTCTCGGAGTAGCTTCTCACCAGATGTGGCACCAGTACTCTATCTTAGGATTTCTTTGGCTCTTGTACAGGTAGAGGATTGCGTCTGGAGCAATGGAATGATCCAGCCATTTTCCCAACGACGCAATCATAATAATGATTTACATGTAATCCATTTTAAAATTTCTTTGTTTTCTTTTTTTTTTTATGTTCAAACTGTTTTTTATTACTATTATATATTCTGATTGTATTTCTCTTTTGATCTCATGTTATGTCTCTGTATTGTTGTAGGAAGCGCTGGAGTTGTTACGAACCTCCATGGATGTCGCACATGATACGATTCTGAAGAAAGAGGGCGGCCTGACCACTCTCTGCGTCTGTCTTGTATGCCCTGTTTATAATTCTGCTGATTTTGCTGTTTGCTGTGTTAATGTTGGAGACAGTTTTGCATATGTCTTTAGCAAAAACAATGGAATTCGAGAAGTGACCATAGGTTCTCATGATGTTGCCTCCGAGCGAGACATTCGTGATGCCGGTGGTGCTATTGGCCCCGTAGATGGTGATAATCCCGAACTACAGAATCTTACTTGTTCCCTAACGTTCGTCAACAAAGGTGACGTCGTCTTCTTGACAACTGATGGTATATCTGATAATTTTGATCCTGTCGTTACGAAAGTAGCCATTCCCAAAAAAGACGCTGACAATAACTCTAACGACGCCTCGCCCACGACCCCGGATGAAAATGAGGATAAGCCAATGATGGAGCCACGAGAAAGGCATATCTATGCCCTAAAAGAAATGGAACGGATTGTTCATGAACACGAGTTATTAACAGAGGAGACCTGTTCTGCGCAGGAGCTTTGCGGAGCTCTGGTGCAACACGTTCTTACTCTTACTGACTCCAAAAGAAAAATACTCGAGAATCCAGAGTTATACAAGAGGAGGAAAATGACGTCTAGGGAGCGCAAACGTAGAGACTCTCTAATTGTCGAGCAAATGTCTAAAGCCCCCGGCAAGCTCGATCATGCTTCGATAGTCGCCTACGAAGTGAGTATTTGTGGTGAGGATGAGGAGGACGAAGACCTTGCAAAGGAGGATCCCGATTCCGTAAAGGTCAGTACCTCGTCAGTTGGCTGTTCTGACTACTCTACACCATCGAATCATGATGAGGTCACCTCTTCTCCCAACTCAATCTCCATTCCTGTCTTTAAAAAATCCAGCCCCAAAAAGTTCTTTTCTAAGCTACGCAATTCTACTGCTACTACTCCTACTTCACCCGTGTCGGCTCTCAATTTTTCCTTGCTCTTTTTGCATAGGAAAAACTCATCTAAACGTCCTCGGTCCATGGTGGAATCTCAGCCAAGCACGCCCGTCTCCCCCATTTCTCCAAATATAGAGTATCCCGGCAATCAGCCTTATTTCTATCGAACTTTTTCGTATGAGTCTGCTGTTTAACATAAACGCTGGTTATCTTCGGATAATGCTATTGCTGCTTTTTTTTGTGTTTTTTTTTTTTTTAACTATTATTATTAATATTACTATTAATTAATTTTACTAACATAAAAAAATACTAAAAGCCAAACAAAGGATCAATTGGGTTTTAAAGACTTAAGAAATAAGAGATTCTGAAAGTGACAAATTTGGGTCTATGCTGATTTCTTCCGAATAAGAGACCCAAGTTGTTTTCTTTTTCTTCACAAGCTCGATTTTTAATATAATGAAAGATTTTTAATATAATGAAAGATTTTTAATATAATGAAAGATTTATTTTGAGAAAAAAACAGAAAAGGCAGACATTATTTATTAAATTTTATGCATTTATCTTTTATTTGCAAAAATATTAAACAAACGAAACGTTTATTTATTTGCAAATTGTTATCTTCATATTCATAGTTGTTGTTGTTTCACCACGTTTCAGCCAACTCATCCTCTGACCTTCTTCAGTTGATTAACTGTAACGCGATAGGAATGCTGAGTGTCTTAACTGTATCCCCAGTAACTACGGGGCCCATGGCGCAGTGGATAGAGGCGTTGAATCTCTTCGATTCCAGGTGTGCATTGTCTGAAGGTAGCAGTTTCAATCCTATCCAAAGCAGGTCAAAGGATTAGTTGGCCAAAACGAGGTAAGACAACAACAACTATGGAAGTCAGTAATTGCTGGGAATATAGTTACGAGACTCAGCATTCCTATCACGTCATGGTTAATCACTTGAAGAAAACCAGAGGATGAGTTGAAACAACTATAAAGATGAAGATAACAGTCTGCAAACAAATAAATAAATACACAAATTACTCATCTCAAAGGATTAAAAAAAAAAAAATATATATATATATATATATATATATATATATATATATATATATATATATCCCATGCTTTATCTGTGCCTAAGCCTAAACATAGATTCTTTCTTAGAACTACATGCCTATGGAACTCTCTTCTGTTTCCCTGCTTTCTAGCCGACTGCAATATGGTCGTCTTCAAGTCCAATGTGAACAAGTTTTTGATGAGCCGTCCCCCTTAAGTAATCCAATTTACCAAATTTCCACTACCAACGATCACTACGATATTGTCCTATTGACTATCATACACTCATTAAATTATGTCCTCGAGTGACCTCTGGGCCTTGCTAAGTGGTGACTCCTTTGTAAAAAAAAAGTGTATATATATATATATATATATATATATATATATATATATAAGTAAGATGATTGATAATTTAAAATTAAAATTAGAAATTAAAAATCGGTTTCATAAGGAAAAATAAACAAAATCAATGAATTGTACGATCGTTTCGGAAACGATTTTTTCATTGTGATAGACATTGAGTCTTGGACAATAATTTTATGGTTTTTGAAAACAAGGTCTCCTCATCAGCAAAAATATTGGGTGGTGGGTTTTTAACTAAAGACGCCAAAATAAACCTAGCATTTTTTAGTAAGGCAAATGTATCTGGAAAATATTTAAAATATAAAGGAAAATAGTTAATTTTAATTATAAATTATCAATCACCTTAATATTAAAATAGCTCTAGGATAAACATGCCTATCGAGCTTATTATATATCTACATTACAACGAGCACTGTTTTCTTTTCTTTTATTTTGATTGTATTATTGAATGCACTAATACATTAAAATATACTCTGCTCTTTAGACTCTTGTTCTAATCCCCGAAGTATGTATATATATATATATATATATATATATATATATATATATATATATATATTTAGTAGAAATGGTAATTAATAAAAACCTGAAGAAAGTGCTCAATACTGTTATAGAGAAAATATGCATTTTATTTTTTTATTATCATTTTTTTCTGTTTAGTTACATTATTGTTTCAGCTACGCGACCGTTTTTTGGCTGTCATGTAGCCTCCTCAGACTTTTACAGAAATGTTCGTTTATGGTGCATTTCTGTAAAAGTCTGAGGAGGCTACATGATGGCCAAAAAACGGTCGCGTAGCTGAAACAATAATGTAACTAAACAGAAAAAAAACGGTAATAAAAAATAAAACGTGTATATATATATATATATATATATATGGGGGGTGTATTCATCTGTTTCTTAATTCTTGCACCTTTTCCATCTTCTACATTGTATATTGTAAGCAAACGAAATACAACATGTTATCAAAAATGTCACATTATCACATTAGTTTGAACTAGATGAGGTAACCATTCGTAAATATTGAAAGATCGACAGTGGTGACTGGTTTGTAAAAAAATAAGTATATATATATAAAACGAAATGTTGTCCCTATTTGTCAAAACAGAAGGTTCTATTTTTTGGGGTTGTGTACGGTTTATTCTAAATTATTTGCTTTTGTCACTTCACATTCTCTTATTTCCAGGGTCTTTAAAACTATTTAATGCAAAACAAATTGATTAAAAAAAAAATGCCGATCATCTCATCCACAAAAAAAATCTTTCCAGCTTTCTCCTTCTGTTTCTGTTTTTTTTTTTAATTGCAGTTAGGTTATTTATATGATATTATTTATATGGTTATTTATATGATATTATTTATATGGTTATTTATATGATATTATTTATATGGTTATTTATATGATAAGAAAAAAAGATAGCATACTTTACCTACATGTTTTTATGAAAATCAAACTTTTACTTTGTTATGGAAGCTTATAATAATATAATCTTGTATTTTTTTTTTTATGGAAATCACTCCAGACAAAGCATGAAGCTACTTGATGTAAGAAGCTAAAAAAAAGCAAAAAACACTTTAAGGTCAAAAACTAGCCAATGTAAATGTTATATGGATAGATTCCAACTTAGAAACAGTAAATCTTCCTCCTTTATCAGAAATGAAAACAGATATTCTTCCACTTTTATCAAGGAATGTGAGAACTAAAGAGCAAAATTAGAGAAGTGAGAGTTATGAAGCTGCCGAAAGTAAACCCAACGTCCACTTTCTAGTCTTCCATTAAAACATTTCAGAATTTCTGCAATCAATGATTTGTTCAGATTTGTGTGAATTTTTATAGTTTGTCCGTTGTAAATGTTAGATCTAGTCATCTGATTAGTTTTACGATTTAACTATTTATTATTAACTAGTTTTATAATTCAATTATTTATTATTAACTAGTTTTATGATTTAACTATTTATTATTAACTAGTTTTATAATTTAACTATTATTAACTAGTTTTACGATTTAATTATTTATTATTAACTAGCTTTACAATTTAACTATTTATTATTAACTAATTTTACGATTTAACTATTTATTATTAACTAGTTTTACAATTTAACTATTTATTATTAACTAGTTTTATGATTTAACTATTTATTATTAACTAGTTTTATGATTTAACTATTTATTATTAACTAATTTTACGATTTAACTATTTATTATTAACTAGTTTTACGATTTAACTATTTATTATTAACTAGTTTTATGATTTAACTATTTATTATTAACTAGTTTTACGATTTAACTATTTATTATTAACTAGTTTTACGATTTAACTATTTATTATTAACTAGTTTTACGATTTAACTATTTATTATTAACTAGCTTTATTATTTAACGATTTATTGTTAACTAGTTTTGCTATTTCATTATTTATTGTTAACTAGTTCTACCTACCCAGTGTTGCCCAGGAGACTTTATTTTAATTTCCACTTTCTTTTTTAAACACAGAAATAATTAAGTATATATTTTAACTCTTAAATTTATAAATAACTAGTGGGTAAGTGCCTAGCGTTGCCTGTACACTGGAAGACCCCTCACCCAATCTAAACAACTTTTTTTTTCAATCAATATAGCAGAAAGTGTATGTGTGACCAAAAAAAAAAAAAAAAAATGAGCCACGGTGGCCGGGCTCTAACATGAAACAGGAAAGAGGGAAAGAAGTCAAAAACTTACAGCCAAACTCTTTTTCCTCACACAGCCAGGAGTGTTTTATAATGTCATAAAGTTGCAAAATAAGCATTTTAAACATAGTTTTAGTTTAATATGCATGCGTGACTTGCGAAAAAAAGAGACGTGAAAAACAGACCCCACCTTCCAAAAAAGAGATCCAGTTGACCCCCACAGAATTAATCTTTTTTTCTAATTTTCACATATTATACATCCGGGGTATTGTCCTTTGAGATGGTACCATTTTCATACTGGTTCAATGTGGATGACAAAAGTTTTAAGCAGACATACAAACAAACACACACACACACTAACATACAGACATCTGTTCTTTATATAATAGAAGATGAGAAGCTAAGGGTTCTTTTTTATTTAACACCACACACACCTACAAACACCCGGGTACCCCCGCTAGTATAATAGAAGATGAGAAGCTAAGGTGCCTAATTAGCAAGCAAGAAGGGGAGGGGAGTGCTGATTATGTGACAAATGCAAAGAAGGAGAGAAGAATGGATACTAATTAGTCTTTCTTTCTCTCTTTCTCATGTAGTAGTTTTTTTTACCTTGGCTCATATCACTAGATTAAATTATTTTTTAAAATAAGTTTTTGAAAAGGTTTACTTTAGAATTTTATGCCATTACATTTTTTATTTAAATAAATAATTGATTAATAGTAAATAAAAAAAAAATGTGTAAGTCACATAGTTGCCAGAATACATAGACACCTGAGAAGTGGTTACAGAAGATTATAAAGATCGGATGAGAAAAAAGCTAAAATAGTTATTTTATTGATAAATATATTCGCCAACGTAACTTTCTATAAACAAAATAAACTTGAAAAGAGTTTGTCAAGCAATGTTTAATTTATTTTTCCAAAAAAGTACAATCCAGAGGTGAATATGGCTAGTCAGAATAAAATAATGAATCATTTCATGACAAGCTCCAAAAAGTCCATAAATTAAATGCTCTCGAAAAAACTATAAGAATTTATACTTATTACTTACATACAATTAGTGTTCATCATAAGTCGCATCTCCCGCTTGTTGCGGATTGCAAACCTATATAATTTATTTTTTACCGTTCCTTCTGATCCAGGACAAGCTGCTTGATGGACGCCTAACTGTTGAGAAATGTCTAATCAAAAACATTTTCTCGCCACCTTCTCCTTGGCTTTCCTCATACCGTCAAATCATAACTTTGACAGCCAATGGTTGATCATTTGACATGGCCAAAAAGTTTAAGGGTTTTGCTTTCGATTTTATCAAGTAGAATGGCTAGGGAAGTAGTTTGATGGATGGTGGATATTTTGGGATTTTTTTTTTTTCAATCAGACAATGCCCTGTAAAGAAACGCATTATGTGATTTTGACATGCCTCAATGTGATTGGCTAGTTGTTTAGTCCACGTGATACAATCAAGGTTATATAAAACTACTGGGAGGACATAAATTAAAACTTTTACTTTAACAGTTTTTTTTTTTTTTTTTTTTTTTTTTTTTTTTAAATTTTTACTCGCGTCACCAAAGCATATCGCCTCTTGGACTAAAGGGGCTACTATTTGGGCCCATGTCTAGGAAAGATTAACAAGGTATTTGTTTATGTTACGTTTAAACTTCTGCGTATCAGTACAGCCAGGGAAGCAGGTAGCAGGAAGGGAATTCCAAAGCCTAGCTGTTCGAGGGAAGAAACTATTAGAATAGAAAGCTTTCTGGCATTTAGGGAACTCAACAGTGAGGGGCGGGGGGAGATCTTATTGCTAAACGGGTTATTGGCACCCTTTTTGATTTTAGAATGGTGCTATGTTTTTTGGAAAGTCTAATCTAAATCTAGCCTGATTCTGTTTCAACTTTGTCTCGTAATCACTGAATAAAGTCAAAACAAATAAATTGGGTGACCTGTTTGATGGGTTTACTCTGAATAGTCATGTTTAGGTTAAACTGTTATTTAGCTGTAGACATACATTCTGTTTTCTCTAGGTTTATTTCTAACACTATCTCCTTTTGCATTCTTTGATAATGCATAGACAAAAACTTGAACTTTATGTCAATGCATTCATTAACAATTAGTGTTACAAGAAGAATATCTTTTTGATTAACCAAATAAATTTGGGGAAAAAAAAAGCAATGTTTAATTTTTATCTATGTATTTGAACATCCTATAAAATAGTAACTATTAGTGTTGGAACAATTAATCGGGAATTGGAAAAATAACTTTTCGAGATATCGGAATCGGTATAAGAATCAGAAAAATGTGTGACTATGCCTAAGATGATTCTTACAATTGCCTTTTTTATTTGATTTTATTTAAAGCAAAATCTTCTACTACTGGTAGTACTGCTTAAATAATAAATATTTATTGATTTTAAACTACTAGTAAAAATAAAATCAGTTGATCAGCCTCTACAAATGTATTTTAATATTTGAAAAAAATATCTGCACATTTAACGTGTTTTTATGATAATTAAGGTAAAAATAGCAACTCTATAGTTAAATATGTAGAGATCTATGAAGAATCGGAATTGGGAAGAGTATTGGAATCGTCCATCACTAATTAATATGTTGGCTAATGATCATTGGAGCTTAAAACACAAATGTGTTAAAATGCAGTATTTTTATGGATTTTGAAACAGAATGAGGTGATCCATGCGATTCAGAAAAAACTGGTAACATTTTTTTATTATTCACGAGTCACATAGGAGTTTATAAAAATATAATCGTCAGATTTAACTTGGCAAAAATGATATTCCCTTAATAGCATGTAAGAACGTTTTCATCCTAAATTCTATATTTAAATGAACCCAATGATCTAATAACAAACCATAAAAAATGAATAATTAATTAATGAATGCTCATTTTCAAAGGATTATTCAAATTTGCAAAATACTCTCACGATACTCTCCTAGTTTTTTCACTTGTTCCTTTAATTTTCTCTTTGTTCCTTCTTCTGCTGGCTTGTTTTTCGTGCACACTGATATTTTTTTTGTAGTTTTCGAACTAAATCCGTAAATGGATGGTAACATTTAATGCTATTAAGACTAAGCTTCTTTCCTTTAACAATTATGTAAAATATTCTCAACCACCGACTGTCATGACAAATAGCACGTTGCATGTGAGCTCATCCTTCACGCTTGTTAATTCTGATTACCTCCTTCGACTGGTTTCTTTGTGGCACATTTTATTTTCTTTACTTTTTATGTCTAACGCATTTACAGACGTTTGTCTTGTCCTTTATTCAAATATTTATCTTAGAGTTTACAATTATACTCATACTAGCAGTTCAGCCCAGCTATGCTCTGTTCTGTTCATAACTTTATGTGCATATATATATATATATATATATGTTTTATTTTTTATTACCGTTTTATCTGTTTGGTTACATATGCTTCAGATGTTGGACCGTGTTTATGATCTAATAGCCTTGTCAGACTTTACAGAAATGATTCTGTAAGGTCTGACGAGGCTGTTAGATCGTAAACACGGTCCAACATCCGAAACATGTAACCAAACAGATAAAACGGTAATAAAAAAAATAAAACATATTTGCTCTGCAATAGTATTGAGCACTCTCGTCAGGTTTTTACTAATTACCAGTTTTACCATATATATATATATATATATATATATATATATATATATATATTAAAAAGTTTGACTTATGTCCAGGTAACCTAAAATTTCAAGTGTTTAGATCCAAAATTGGCGGAGGAGTTTGGTAGAGTCTGCAAAGTTCAACTCTTTCCTCTTTGACCTCTGGCCAGCCAAATTTTCGGCCAAAAACTGATTAAAAACCTTGCTGTATGTCTGACTACCCTTTACGTAAAATTTCAAATGTTTAGACCCAAAACTTGCTAAATAGTTTGCTAGAGACTGCAAATGTCAAATCTTTTGAACTTGACACTTTAGCAGCCAAATTTTTTACCAAAAACCAATTAAAAAGCTTGGCCTATGTCTGACTGCACTTTATGTACAATTTCAAATATTTAGATCAAAAATTGGCTGAGAGGTCAAATTTTTTCAAACTTTAACCCCAATTTTGATCCCTTAACATTTATTGTTTTGGACTCAAGTTAAAAAGTTTGATCCATATCCAAGAAACCTACAGCTTAAATTTCAAGTGTTTAGACTCAAAATTGGCAGAGGAGTTTGGTAGTATTTTCAAAGGTCAAATCATAGAACTTTGACCCCTTGACAGCCAAATTTCTGGCTGAAAACCAATTAAAAAGATTTTCCCAAATCTCAATACCCTTTATGTCAAATCTCAAGTCTGTAGACTGAAAATTGACAAAGTAATTTGGTGGGGAAATGTACACACAGACAGACACAGAGAATTTCACTTTTATAGATATATAGTTTGTCACTGCTGTTGCGTAGTGCGGATAAGACATTCATATAACAAGGACGATGATGAGACAATTATAATGATTACAGTTCATATTTATAACACATAGGAGATGATTATTCATTGTTGAAGGAGGGGATTCAGTTAACTTTTGAGGAGGGGGACTCGGTTACACTTTGGAAGAGTGTTTCATACAAAGTTTGTTTACAAAGATGATCATAAAAAGCACTATAATAACAAATAATGACAAAGACAGGTTTACAAAATATATGATGTTCATTCTTCCAGCTGGATGATTTATGATCAGGAATTCAATTGCCTTTCAGAGTGACATTTTCTTGTTTCCCTTCCTGGTCGCTTCCTAAAGGGTCTCAGCTAACTCCACTGTTATCTCTCCACTCTAAATTATCTCCTTAACTCGACTCTGACTGAACTGACTCTCTGAATATATTGTAAATTACCTTTCTTTGTGACGTCAAAACGTGCTCAGCCATGTGAGAGTCCTCACGTGGATTCTACTTGTTGCACATGTTGCAACACAAAGAAAATTCCTAAATTGAATTGTTCATTCTCCTAACTCTGACATAATTAATATATTTAGTCATTTCTAAACACAATGGACAATTGCAAGATACAGTCTTAGAATTACAACGTGTATTCACTTTTAACTTTTGATTACTGGGTTCAATTCTAGCCTTTTCCTTTAATAAATATTATTTTCAAACTTATTTACGTTGTTTATCTAATTACTGTGATCTGTCCCCTTCCATATATAACACTGCTAGTTTAACATAAGACTGGGCTAGTGTTCAGGAGAGATGGAGAATATGTATATTTGGGCCATCAGAACTTTTAGAACACTGTTGTTTAAACATATGAAAGAAAACATCTTATAGGAGGCTCACAAATCAATCCACTGATTTAATTCTGGTGATTTTCGGATTTGTTTTCGGATCTCTATTCATTTTTTTAAGCACATACCTACATCTCAGTCTGAAAATCTATTTTATCTATATACGTATAAAGTGGAATTCTTTTCACTGACATTGATATTAAAAGCCTACTTTTTCTATTGAAAAATTACTAAAACAATCTTGTTATACTTAGTCATGGATGTGTGAGCACCTTCATGAAAATTAACTGATCTGCATTTCTAAATAAAATCATAGATTAAAGTTATATCATACTATGATTTAATCTGTTTCACAGCAAAGAAAAACTTGTGATTTTAGGAGAAAGCAAAAAATACTTGAACACATTTAAATTTGCCAAGAAGTTTTTGTTTGCTCTGAGACAGACATTGAACCATAGTATGATATAACTGATTTGTTGTTTTATTCATTAATTTTTAGTACATACATATGTACATACACATACTTATATTTGAAGATGTATACAAATGTGCACTGAAGAAAAAAAACTGAATCAATATCAGAAAATTGCAGAGCCATAGCCAGGATTCAAATCTGCGCCACAAAGAAACCCTTTTAATAGCTAGAACACTTTAACAATTTCAATTATAAGGGTTCAATTAGAATAAATAATGTCGCGGTACACAGCCTACAGATAGAAATTCGTCAACTGATAATCCTGTCTGCTCAATAACTCTGTATCTGAAATGGAAAGTTTCAAAGACGTTTCATTAAATAAAAAAATGTTGGATAGTTATAAGCCATTATATATATTCATATATATATGTTCATCAATTATCCATTTTTTATAGTTTCTTATTAGATGCTTGGTTTCATTTAACTATTACGCTGGATTCTTTTATGCATATTTTTTACATTGTGCATAATTGCGTAGAATTTAAGGATGTAAACGTTCTACCACACAAACATGTTTTTATATATATATAATTATTTACTATAATAATTATTAAATACCTACAGACTCTAGTGTTTCATCCTTTTGGGAATCACCAGTGCAGGGTGTTATGATTAACACTGGTCGACAGATTCGAACCTACCTGGCTCCATTAGCAAGGACAAATCCATTCGGCCACTGCTGACCGCTAGAAATATTGTTGAAATTTAAACATTTATTTTTTAAAATGTTTTTAACGTCTGTCAGAGTGATCTAATCATTATATGATGATCTGCACACGTGAGCTAAATTATTTCAACTGTAAAGCGTCCAATGATAAAAAACGAGTTTCTTAAAGTGGTTGACATAATTATTTACTATAATAATTATTAAATACCTACAGAAAATTTCGGAATTAAAGAAAAGGTTAATAAAAAACTTTTCAAATTCGAAAGAGATGAATTATAAAAATAGAGAAATATATTTATAGAATTACAACCTTATCCAGACTTAAAAGGCTTAATATCAGTGATAGAGCCTAGTATAAATAATAGACGTCACGATATTGCAGAATTAAATTCACAATATTTTATTCAAGACAAGGAATATGAGAAAAAGTGAGAAAAAATCCTTATTCTATTGAATTTCAAAGACATGCTCTTCTCCTCAGATTTTTATCTATATATTCCTTTTGCTAACGTTTTTTTTTTCTCGGAGGAGAAGAGCCTAGCTTTAAAACTCCATGGAATAAGGAATTTTTCTCAGTTTTTCTTGTATTCCTTGTTTTTAATAAAATATTGTGAAATTTAAGCATGACAGACTAACAAAAATGACATTATTTAAAACTTGAGCATGAAAAAACAACAAAAATAATATTTCTGACTTAAGCGTGATAGATCAACGAGAATTCAGTTGGACATTGCTGAGTTTTTTATTTTTATTTTTCCTATAACTTTTACATTCCTTCAAAAACTTTTACAACTACCGTTTTCAAAAATTGCACTAATCAACAAAATTAGATTTTTATCTATTCCTTTTGCTAACGTTTTTTCCTTTGAGGAAACTCCATGGAATAAAGAATTTTTCTCACTTCTTCTCATATTCCTTGTTCAGAATAAAATATTTTGAATTTAATTCTACTATAGCGTGACGTCTATTACTTATACATATAAGAACAAAGAATTTTTAAAACATGTTAAAACACTTTAAGAAGAGTTAAAAACATATTTAATTTTCGAAAAAGAAACGCAAATTAAGTGGATTGTCTTTAATCCGCAGAGTTTCAAGAGAAATACTTTCCTTCTCATCAGAGGGTAGGAATTAGCAAAATGCAGAATCAGATTTTGCTTGCAAAGTATTTAATGAAACTACAAGTAAGCCATAGAGCTTACTTGGTAAAAAATAGTGAAGCAGAGGGATGTATATATAAAAGTGGCCTTGTCTCTGTGTATTAAATGTCTCTACTAAACCCCTCTTTGAATATTTAGTTTACAGATTTGAAACTTAATATATAGGGTATTTGGACCTTGGGAACACTTTCAATTTTGTGTTTAGCCTGTAAAAAAAGCCGCTAAGGGGTCAAAATTGTAAATAAAAAATAAAAAAATGGTTGACCTTGGCAAGAATAAATTACCTAACTTCTGAGTATGCATACATATGCATTTTTAGCTTGAAGTTACTTAACTTTTAGCCTTTTTTATCCATTTAGCAATAGCTCAGACAGTAACGATGAAAGCTGAAGTGCTAAGTAAAAACTATGGCTTCAATGCTGAATATTTTGATTTTGATTTCACTGGTAGCATTTTCTTTTTCTTTTTAACTTTTGAAATCATTACTATATAATGGGTACAATATAATAATCAATAGAGAATTTTCTCTAATAATAAATATGAAATTTGCATGAAATAAAATATATTTAAGCATATTTTATGACTGGACAACATCAGGCAGCTTTCTAGTAATTATCTAAAGGGCAAATGTTTGTTTGCATGTGCTGCTAAAGCTTAAAAAACACACAAACACCCACAAAGTTGGTATTTTTTTAATCAGTGTAACTCCGGATGTATAATATCTAAAATTAAAAAATAAAAGCATTCATTATTTAGGGGTTGAATGGCCATTTATATCATTTAATGTTATCAATACATACACATCTTTTAATGTTATAACATAGCTTGTTTTCCAGATACTAACTAAAGGCAGGTCACTAATTTTCTTTATTTCTCTTATGACAACTTGGGTTGTGTGTGTGTCCAGAGAGAGGAATGGGTTGGGCGAAGAAGAAAGGGCTGATGGAGGAAGGGAAAAGAGAGAGATAGAGGTTATATTATACTTTTGTCCCAAGTAATGCCAGTAATGGCCTTGCTAATAACAATAATATTCATTATTTTCATTGCAATTCTTTCACAATTAAACACTTCTTATACAATTTAGTTTATATTCTATGTCTATATATTCATTATCACTGCTAGTTTGGGGATATTAAACTGGGATATTATTCAGGAGAAAGGAAGACAAATTATATTTTAGATTTTAAGAAATGATTCTAGAATTATAATAAGACTGAGTTAGTGTTATAGAGACATGGAGAAAAATTATAGGTTACTCAGGCCATTTTGATCGATGCCTCCGTTCAGTCTCAAGAGACAATGGATACACCCTTTTATGGGTAGCTGCACGTGTAATTGTGAAGCAAGGGTTGTGTAATCACCAACCGCAGTTCTCCTCCTGAATCAGCATTGGCAAGAAGTGCTAGATGGAAGGAAACAATGTTGAGATAAGCGGAGAGCTCATACAGTACCAGGAATTTCTTAATGGTCACCCATTTTAGTACTGACCAGGCTAAACATTACTTAACCGGTGATCTAACAGGTACCAGTGTCAATGTAAATTATGGCAAGCCATACTGCTAAAAAACTTTGGATTTTGTTTGTCACTATACATACATGCTGACATAAATGCTAAACAATTATAGGTTATTTGGGTCATCCATAATTATAAAAGTTGGATTTTGAGAAATAAATGCTTCTAGGTGATTATAACTAGACTTGTATGATATTTAGGAGTAATGATGCATAATTATAAACTATTTGGGTCTTCCATAATTATAAAAGTTGGATTTTGAGAAATAAATGCTTCTAGGTGATTATAACTAGACTTGTATGATATTTAGGAGTAATGATGCATAATTATAAACTATTTGGGTCTTCCATAATTATAAAAGTTGTATTTTGAGAAATAAATGCTTCTAGGTGATTATAACTAGACTTGTATGATATTTAGGAGTAATGATGCATAATTATAAACTATTTGGGTCTTCCATAATTATAAAAGTTGTATTTTGATAAATAAATGCTTCTAGGTGATTATAACTAGACTTGTATGATATTTAGGAGTAATGATGCATAATTATAAAATATTTGGGTCATCCATGATTATAAAAGTTGTATTTTGATAAATAAATGCTTTTAGGTGATTATAACTAGACTTGTATGATATTTAGGAGTAATGATGCATAATTATAAACTATTTGGGTCTTCCATAATTATAAAAGTTGGATTTTGAGAAATAAATGCTTCTAGGTGATTATAACTAGACTTGTATGATATTTAGGAGTAATGATGCATAATTATAAACTATTTGGGTCATCCATAATTATAAAAGTCTGATTTTGAGAAATAAATGCTTCTAGGTGATTATAACTAGACTTGTATGATATTTAGGAGTAATGATGCATAATTATAAACTATTTGGGTCATCCATAATTATAAAAGTTGTATTTTTAGAAATAAATGCTTCTAGGTGATTATAACTAGACTTGTATTGAGTAATGATGCATAATTATAAACTATTTGGGTCATCCATAATTATAAAAGTCTGATTTTGAGAAATAAATGCTTCTAGGTGATTATAACTAGACTTGTATGATATTTAGGAGTAATGATGCATAATTATAAACTATTTGGGTCTTCCATAATTATAAAAGTCTGATTTTGAGAAATAAATGCTTCTAGGTGATTATAACTAGACTTGTATGATATTTAGGAGTAATGATGCATAATTATAAACTATTTGGGTCATCCATAATTATAAAAGTTGTATTTTTAGAAATAAATGCTTCTAGGTGATTATAACTAGACTTGTATTGAGTAATGATGCATAATTATAAACTATTTGGGTCTTCCATAATTATAAAAGTTGTATTTTGAGAAATAAATGCTTCTAGGTGATTATAACTAGACTTGTATGATATTTAGGAGTAATGATGCATAATTATAAACTATTTGGGTCATCCATAATTATAAAAGTTGTATTTTGATAAATAAATGCTTTTAGGTGATTATAACTAGACTTGTATGATATTTAGGAGTAATGATGCATAATTATAAACTATTTGGGTCTTCCATAATTATAAAAGTCTGATTTTGAGAAATAAATGCTTCTAGGTGATTATAACTAGACTTGTATGATATTTAGGAGTAATGATGCATAATTATAAACTATTTGGGTCATCCATAATTATAAAAGTTGTATTTTGAGAAATAAATGCTTTTAGGTGATTATAACTAGACTTGTATGATATTTAGGAGTAATGATGCATAATTATAAACTATTTGGGTCATCCATAATTATAAAAGTTGTATTTTGATAAATAAATGCTTTTAGGTGATTATAACTAGACTTGTATGATATTTAGGAGTAATGATGCATAATTATAAACTATTTGGGTCATCCATAATTATAAAAGTTGTATTTTGATAAATAAATGCTTCTAGGTGATTATAACTAGACTTGTATGATATTTAGGAGTAATGATGCATAATTATAAACTATTTGGGTCATCCATAATTATAAAAGTTGTATTTTGAGAAATAAATGCTTCTAGGTGATTATAACTAGACTTGTATGATATTTAGGAGTAATGATGCATAATTATAAACTATTTGGGTCTTCCATAATTATAAAAGTCTGATTTTGAGAAATAAATGCTTCTAGGTGATTATAACTAGACTTGTATGATATTTAGGAGTAATGATGCATAATTATAAACTATTTGGGTCATCCATAATTATAAAAGTTGTATTTTGAGAAATAAATGCTTTTAGGTGATTATAACTAGACTTGTATGATATTTAGGAGTAATGATGCATAATTATAAACTATTTGGGTCATCCATAATTATAAAAGTTGTATTTTGAGAAATAAATGCTTCTAGGTGATTATAACTAGACTTGTATGATATTTAGGAGTAATGATGCATAATTATAAACTATTTGGGTCATCCATAATTATAAAAGTCTGATTTTGAGAAATAAATGCTTCTAGGTGATTATAACTAGACTTGTATTGAGTAATGATGCATAATTATAAACTATTTGGGTCATCCATAATTATAAAAGTTGTATTTTGAGAAATAAATGCTTCTAGGTGATTATAACTAGACTTGTATGATATTTAGGAGTAATGATGCATAATTATAAACTATTTGGGTCATCCATAATTATAAAAGTTGTATTTTGATAAATAAATGCTTTTAGGTGATTATAACTAGACTTGTATGATATTTAGGAGTAATGATGCATAATTATAAACTATTTGGGTCTTCCATAATTATAAAAGTCTGATTTTGAGAAATAAATGCTTCTAGGTGATTATAACTAGACTTGTGTGATATTTAGGAGTAATGATGCATAATTATAAACTATTTGGGTCTTCCATAATTATAAAAGTTGTATTTTGATAAATAAATGCTTTTAGGTGATTATAACTAGACTTGTATGATATTTAGGAGTAATGATGCATAATTATAAACTATTTGGGTCATCCATAATTATAAAAGTTGTATTTTGATAAATAAATGCTTTTAGGTGATTATAACTAGACTTGTATGATATTTAGGAGTAATGATGCATAATTATAAACTATTTGGGTCATCCATAATTATAAAAGTTGTATTTTGATAAATAAATGCTTTTAGGTGATTATAACTAGACTTGTATGATATTTAGGAGTAATGATGCATAATTATAAACTATTTGGGTCTTCCATAATTATAAAAGTTGTATTTTGATAAATAAATGCTTCTAGGTGATTATAACTAGACTTGTATGATATTTAGGAGTAATGATGCATAATTATAAACTATTTGGGTCATCCATAATTATAAAAGTTGTATTTTGAGAAATAAATGCTTCGAGGTGATTATAACTAGACTTGTATGATATTTAGGAGTAATGATGCATAATTATAAACTATTTGGGTCTTCCATAATATAAAAGTCTGATTTTCACACATAAAAAAAAAAATGCTTGTAGAGTATGTGGGTAGGGTTAGAGAAGAGTATTAAATGGTGCTATTTTAAAATCACTAAACGTCCTGGTCATTTCCTTCTAAAGTTAACAGTAATCCATCCATTTGGCCTTGATCAAGGTCATACATATAAGAGGCCGAGAGATTTGATGTTTTTTAACAGAGGCATAATTTCCTGTCTGTCTGCATATGTCTTTTTTAGCTGCTAAGATCACTGTTGTTACTGATGAGAAAATTTTGAAAGCGGATTCTTGCCTATTAAATTTATTTTGACTGAAGTTTGAGATTTATTTATTTATTTGCGGACTGTTATCCTCATCTTCATAGTTTTTGTTTCACAATGTTTTGGCCAATTATTCCTCTGGCCTTTGTCAGGTGGCTAACCGTGACGGGATAGAAATGCTGAATCTTCAAACTGTATCTCCAGTAATTACTGCCTTCCATAGTTTTCATCTCACTATGTTTTAGCCAACTAATCCTCTGGCCGACTTTGAGTAAGATTGAAACCGCTATCTTCAGACAATGCTCACCTGGAATCATAGAGATTCAACGTCTCTATCCACTGTGACATGGGCCCCGAATCAAGGTTGGATTTTTTGATCTTATAAATTTTTTTTTTTTTTTTTTTGTTATTACATTTTCACTCCAAACAAGGCACATTGCCACTTTAGTGTAGGGGGCTACTATCAGGGGCAGCAACTACTGGGGCACTATGTTGGGATTTGGGAAGCAAGATGTCGGTTCACGTTACACTTGAACTTCTGCATGTCAGTACAGTTAGGGAAGCAGGGACCTTGAATGGAATTCCAGAGTCTAGCGGTTCTGGGAAAGAAACTACTGGAGTAGAAAGATCTTTTACATCTAGGGATCTCTACTATGTGGGGGTGGGATTTAGCTGCCTGTCGGGTTTGTCGAGGGTGTCTACGTCATGGGGGCACAAGTGTCTGCAGTTCGCCAGAGCATTCACCATTAAAATACTTGTAGAACAGACAGAGGGATGCAACGTTTCGTCGATGGGACAAATCCAAGGTTTTTGTTCTTATCTAGTCTTCGATCGTTGGGTCTGTACGAAATGATATATTATTATTATAAATAAATGACTATACAAATTACTCATCTCAAAGGATTTCAATTAAAAAATAATAAAGTTTGAGTGTAGCATCAATTACATTTTAAATTATGAGTTCATAATTTAAAATGTAATTTTTACCTTTTAACAATATACGCAAGTTTCAGGAGTTTCTTCTCATCTTAAGCTGTCATTTGGTTTCCTTTGTTACTCTAATTTTTTTTTTTAATGGAAATCGCTCCAGACAAGGCATGAAGCCACTTGATGCAAAGAGCTAACAAAAAGTACTGTTTCAAGGTTTAAAACTATCCAATGCTAAGTGTTAAATGGATAGATTGCAACCCAGAAAACAGCAATTTTCTCTCCCTTGTCAGAAACATCACATGGAATGTGAGAGTTAAAGGGCAAAATAATAAAACAAGACTTACGAGACTGTCGAAGTATAAGCCCAAGGTTTGCTTTTTACTCTTTTGAATAGGGTTGAGTTTACAACAGCTATCTCCGTTATGATCTATTGCATGCGAGTGAATGCCGGGTTCCTACGAGTTTAGCCTTTCTGACAATGCAGAGGAGTGACATAGTTTGATGGTTCAGTGGATTTGTGAAGCATCCATTTTGAGGACTGAATTAGTTTTGCCTTTTTGCTATTGAGGTTGAATGTGCCAAGACTGGAGTCAGGCATTACAATCACCTATGATGTTAATGGGATGTGTCGAATGAAGCTCGGGTTTGATAAACACATGTACACACTGCATCCACAGCAATTACTGCCTTCCATAGTTGTTGTTGTCTCGCTACGATTTGCAGTTGGGAGATTCAACATTCCTATCCCGTCGCGGGTAACCACCTGACGAAGGCCAGAGGAATAGTTGGCCGAAACGTCGTGAAACAACAACTAAGAAAGATGAGGATAATAGTCCGCAATAAATAAATAAAATAAAGATGTACACACATCTCAATTTGGGGGAAGTGAGGAAAATGCAGGGAAAGAATGATTCGACCAAAGCTGACCGCAAGCGATGACACATTGAAAAGAAACATAACTTTTCTAGAGAACGTGAAACCTACATCTGATGTGAGCATACAGGGTCCAGCCATCCATAGCCCTTGAGCCCCTGGGGGGCGGGGGTGGCATAGACCATCTACAACTTTGTAGATGCTTTTCTAGCGAGGAGTTCTTTTTACAGGGTGAGGGTGCTGGCCCCATGCCCAACCTTCCCAGAAAGTACATACAGCGTCTAACCTTCCCAAATGGTCACCTATCTGGTACTAGCCAGGCTCAACATTGCTTAACTTCAGTGATCTGGCGAGAACCAGTGTGCCAATGTGATTGTGCCGTACGAGCATACGGGGTGGAACGATAAAATTGTTGTGCTAAAGAAAACAATACTACAGCTTTATTTTAAAACTTTTATTGAAAAGCTCAATTCAGATAATTTGATTATGTAGTAGAGCTGGCATCTATTCAATGTAGCTGCCTTCAGCCTCAATCACTGCCTCAATATGGATCCGGAATTGGAAGCATGCCTTTTCCACAAGTGCCGGCGGGAACTCTGTGGATGACAGCAATCAGACTGCCTTTTATGTTGTGGGAGGTCATGTTGGTAATGTTCTCGATGTATGACCAAACGAAGTAGTCCAGTGGATTAAGGTTGAGGGAGAATAGGGCCAGTGAGAGAAGAGTACAAAGTCATAGCACTCCTTCTGAAGCCAAGCCTTGGTCTCTTTGGACTTGTGAGCCATCACCGAGTCCTGCTGCCACACGCAGGGTCTGCCAGTGGCCACATGATTGCACCAAGGGATCACCACACCACACTCTTCAGCACATCCAGGTACACTTCGGTGTTGACTTTCAAGTCAACTTCGAAGATGTGAGGTGGCTTGATGTGGCTCTCACTTGAAACTACACCAAAGACTATAACTGTAGCCAGAAACTTTGTTGAGCTTTACCCTCCAGCGTTGAACTGTCCGCTGTCCGGATTTGCATTTTGAGAGTGCTGGCAATGGTCCTGCTGTTATAACTTGAATCAGTAGAGAGCATGAGATGTACAATGGCGCATCTCCGATCCTTCTTGTTGAACATTGTGTCACTTTCAGACATGATAGAAGACTCCTATCGCTCTTGGGATTTTATACACAACTGGCCAACTAGTAGATGGTCTACAACAAAAAAAAGAAAACTGGTTTTCATTAAACGAAAAATGGAATCATGTTGTATTTTCCAGGGTGACAATTTGATTGTTCCACCCTGCACATTAAACAAAAATGTAGTGGCATGAACTGTATGCAGGTTGAACCAACTTCTCCTGAATGAGGAAGTTTAATGGGAATATCAAGTTCATAAGCGATCTCCAGTCACACGTATATCTCATTCAGGAAAGATGATGCCATTAAGTTCTTGCAGGGAAGTGTTGACCTCCTTCTACATACAGCGCTTGGTATTTCCAAATGATTTCCCACCTGATACTGACTAGTTTCAACATTGCTTAACTTTGCTGACCTGATTGGAACCGCTTTGTGAACATAATTATGCCATATTAAGCAAAGAAAACAACTCCCAGACTTATAATTCAAATGTAATTTATAATATCATACAGAACCTGAGCTGAAATTAATTTGATTGGTTAAAATTTTCTCTGAACAATGAGCGTGAAGTGTTAACAGCTAAAAAGATATTTGATGACTAAAAATTTTGCCTTAAAGTAAAATACCTTAAATGTTAGGCCAACTGGCCTCTTATAGGCATGGTCTTAGCCTCAATCAATAACCGTGCAATATTTCATCATTAATTATCATGTCTGAGAAAACCATTTAAAAAAATAATTTTATTCCTTCATTTTTTTTTTTTTTTTTTTTACAAGATTACTGTTGCTTTAAATACTTTATATTTCTTTATCATAATGCATTCAAAGCAAAACCAAAGTTTGAAACCAACTGATCTTCCTGAATACTCTTTTTTTGAAATTTTATTTTAAAGAATTGAAACCTTAAAAAATGGACTATATGAAATTTTGAGACAAGACAAACTTTTAGTCTAAGTTCTCTTTAAAAACAAAAATAAAATAACCAAATTAATTTTATAACATTTTTTGTAAACGCTTTTTGTAAAATTAAAAAAAAAACAATGCAAAATCGTAAGCTAGAGAATTAATCTAAATTGATGCAAGTTACTGTAAATGTTTTCTTTTTCTTTCAAATTAAAATTTTTCTTTTAGCTGTTTTGTTAGTTTTAATTCAAAATTAAAAGTTGATATTTTGATGGAAATTGTTTTTTAAAATAAAAGATTTTTTTTTACAAGTTAAAAAAAAATGTTACTGTAATAAGTTAAAACTATAATTTGGTATTTCATGCCAATAACACCTGCCACCATTTAAAAAAAAAAAAAATTTGCACCTTATTTTTTTCATGGTCGCATTAGTTTATGTCTATGTATACATGCATTGCATACTGATGTTAAAAAATATGTTAGCGTAATAAGTTAAAAATATGTTGGCATAATAAGTTTAAAAATATGTTACCATAATAAGTTAAAAAAATATGTTCCTATAATAATTTAAAAAAAAAAATGTTACCATAATAAGTAAAAAAAAAAAATGTTACCATAATAAGTAAAAAAATATGTTACCATAATAAGTTTAAAAAAATATTTTACCATAATAAGTAAAAAAAAATATTTTACCATAATAAGTAAAAAAAAAAAAAAAAAATTTTTTGGTGCTTTTTCTGTTCACACCCACCGCTATGAAGAAAAAAAGAATTTTTTTTTATTTTTTTTTTTTTTTACGTTTTAGCTTTTCATGTGACTACTCCAATAATTATAAAATATTAGAATTTTCGTACCATTCTTAAACACAATATTGTTCTCATCTTAATTGTTATTCTCACAATGTTTTGACGGATGTAATGTCTGCCTCGTATTATTTGAATTCTTTGGACTACTGTTCTTATCTTGAATATTATTTTCACAACATTTCGGTTGATGTAACCTCCGGCCTTCTTTAAGTATATCCAGAAGGACACATGGTGTAGTGGATGAAGCTCTTGGTAAAATTCAGTTGTAAGTTACACTCTTCTGGAGGTTGAAGGTTCAACCCTCAGTGTGAGTGACACTTAAAAATACAATTGTGAATTATTTCTACTCCGTCATGGCTGACAAAACGAGAGCATGCTAATCTCGTAGATTAAATAAAGGATTGAAATTTTCTGTGCAGATTTCAAAGTTCAGCAAGATACACCTGAAGAAGGTTGGAGGTTACATCGGCTGAAACGTTGTGAAAATAACACTCAAGATAAGAGCTGCTGAGTAATCCAAAGAATATGAATTATCAATCCTCATCTCCAAAACTCAGAAACATAACTCCCGACTTTTCAAACTTGAAAGTATTTGTTCAGCTGTAACATAGACCTTGGCTTCGTCATTTAAATGACCAAAGGGGGAGGGGGGGTCGTTGGTCATCCTTGTCACTCCAGACACTTTGATCTTGGCCAAAAGTTAAAAACAAAGGACTGCTATCTGACAGGAAAGAGAAAGAAAGAGAGGACATATTGTGTCGTGTTGTAAATACATGTCGGCGACTTGTGTGTGAAAAACTTACAAAATACTTTTTCTTTCACCTAAAACGTTTTTGTCAGAGTTTTATTTTCTTTGCGAGTCTCTAAACACAGCGTTTGGTCCATTTCAAAAGTAATTACAGAACTTTGAATTTTGAACTGAACCCTTTATTTAATGAACAGGAGTAGATTATTCTCATTTTATTAGCCACGACTAGGTAGTAATGATGTTATTCTTAATTATGATTGCCCATAGTAAGGCTTGAACCTTCATTCTTACAGAAGACTGTCACTTAAAGCTGATCGCACATAACACCTTTGTCTGTTGCACCATATTTTCTGTAGGTTGAAATTTAAATCCTTACTCTCGATGATACTAAGAATAAAATAAAAATTAATACTTTTACTTGGTCATATTGACAGAATAAGAACAATCTACCTCTATGGAGTAAGTAAAGAATTCAATTCGAAATTCTGTATAGATTACTAAGTTCGACAAGATCCACTTGAAAAAGGTTGGAAGTTATATTGTCGAAAACATTGTGAGAATTTTGTCCAAGATGAGAATAGTAGTCTGAATAATTGAAATAATACAAGATTCAAAGAATTTATTACTATTGGTTTATCCAACTCCAAAATTAGCATATTTAAAAATAGGATATATATAATGTGCTTTTTTAGTGTGGGGGTGGGGGCTTTATAAAATTTTCAAAATAAATGCAAGCCATCTAAAACATGTTTAAATCAAAAAATATTACTTTTCAATGTTTTTATTTTTTTTTTGTGTGTCGTTTTTTGTGTGTTATTAACATTTGCTCTGATTTGTCTGCTGTAATGATTGCTTGTCACTTTTTGTTAGTCTAAAACTTATGCAATATTGGCAAATACACAATGAATGTGGCACAATCGTTCATAAAACAAACTTTTACAAAAAAAAAAGAATGAAAAAAAAACACTTAAAAATTGATCACTCTTTTTGTTTTGTTTTATAAGTATAACATGCATGATAGTTTGTGCTTCCATTTTTTTCCCTTTTTGTTGCCATAATTTTGTGTGTGTGTGTGTGTGTGTGTGTGTGTGTGTGTGTGTGTGTTATTCTGATACAATGTATGCAAGCTTTTATTTGATCAGCAAAGTTTGGGTCTTCTATGTGAAAGTGTATGATGTTGCAGGGTTCAAAACTTTTGATGAACCTCTTATGGCAACACTGATTTCCAAGAACAAGAATGCAAATGGAGATGTGTCTTTTCAATTTGCACGTTTAGGGGTGAACATTTTTTATTTAACCCTTTATTTACTGCCATATGTTTTTATGCAATAAATAAATTTAATCATAAAACTCACACGTGATGAAAGTTAGCATGCAACTGACGTACGAACATGAAAATCCCTCATTCATTTGCTGAACCATGCAGAGACCTGTACTTTGAAGACCAGTTGAACTGACAAGCCATAAGAGTCATAAATATTTCCTCTGCAGATGTTGTTTTGAAAAGCGATTTGAAACTACAATTTGGCGGGAATTGACTGACAAAATTGACTGACAAAATGGACAAAGGAGGAAACTGGTATGCGAGAAAAGAATAAAAAAAAAAAAGTGACTACTAACTCGGCATCCACACTTTTTGTTATTTAGTAATGAACTTTTTTACCAAATTAAATTTCACTGTTTTAGATTATTTTTCAAATAAGATTTTTAAAAAAGGTTTGTTATAGCATTTATGTTTACGATATGTAAAAAATTGTTATAGCATTTATGTTTACGATATGTAAAAAATAACAAAATAAAAAAATGTATAAGTCACATAAGTATTTCAAGCTCAAGTTTGACGGATGGGGGAAAAAAAATACTAATTTAAACTAAAGCATGACAGACTAAAGAAAGTGCATTTCAAACTTAAGTGTGACAGATCGTAGAAAATAGTATTTTAAACTTAAGCATAACAGACAAAAGAAAATGTTATTTCAGACTTTAATGTGACATACAGACAGACGCATCTAAAAAAAATTTGCTGTGAGGTAGATATGATTTTTATTTTTTTGTTTTTTTTTTTACTATTTTTCACGTTATGAAGTCAAATCTCCAAGTATTTTTTTCTATCATAATTTTTTGTTTGTTTTACGCATCCCATTTTTTGTTGTGTGTATTTTTTTTTTTTTTTACGAGGAGGCATATTCATTTGCCATTTCATGTGTTCACGCACTATTTTAGAAGAAAAGGTGATATTACAAAAAGAACATAAACAGATGTCTTCACTTCTATCCTCATCCTAGTTATTTTCACAACATTTTAGTTGATCTAACCTCTGACTTTTTTCAAGTGCATCTTCTCGAACTTGACGATCTTTGTTGAACTTGGGAACCTTTATTTAATCCACAGGAGTAAATTATCCTCTTTTGTTCAACCTTGAGCAGTTAGAGTTGTTAATTATGTTATTTTTATTAATTATTCCATGTAGTAAAAACTGAACCTTCAACCTCCAGAAAACTATCACTTAGAATTGGTTGTTAACTAACACCTTTATCCATTGTGTCACTTGTCTATGCGACACAATTCTAGTATGAATTTTACAAACTTTAAAATTAATCTCTTTTTAGATGTGTATTATTACTACTTACTTTTATAGATGACGCAACGGATAAAGATATTGATACGCAATTAGTTTTAAAAGTCTAATCCTTGCTACAGGCGATAATAACTAATAATAATCTAATTAACATTTCTACCTGATCATAGCTGGCAGAATAAGAATGCTCTACTCCCAGTAGACTGAATGAAGTGTTTAGTTCAAAACTCTGTATAAGTTTGACATACAGAGTTTCAGATTGGAAAAGGTGTACCTGATGTAGGTTGAAAGTGACATTTGCTGAAATTTTGTGAAAATATAACAAGCAAGTTGAGAATAGTCTTCTGAATAATCCATTAATACAAATTATCAATCTTCATCTAAAAAATTCTGAAGCAATTTCTAAAAAAAAAAAAAATCATACATTGGTGTCAGCAGTCAATTAACTGGGCCCGAGCAAAGGTTGCCAAAACACTAGAAAACCTGCTCAAGTGGGGCTATGTACAGAATGCTCTATATCTTTGTGGCGCTGATGTGCAGACTATCGCACAATCCTTACAGACTGTTCTCTAAGTGAGACATACTCAGAAGGATGCCTCAGACACTGTCCGACGATGGACCTTAAAATATAGTCAAATGTGATGATGATGTTGATCAAAATAATGATTTGAATTCAGCATCCAAGAATTGGTTGTAAAACACTGATTTTATTACAGAAACATTTATTTTTGGTTGACACATATATGCGTATACACGTTGCATTCTAATGTATGTCACATTGGTTAACGCCAGTATGTGCACTCATGTGTTGCGTACTAATGCTATTCACAGCAACATATTTGAATATTGTTATATTATCTGCTGATCAGTGGCTTTATATGGACTCCATATTGAACACTCACTATCTTGAATTTCATTCCACATAGTTTGAAATTGGCTTGGAATGAATGGATGAACATGAACAAGCAGAATTTTTGCCAAATCAATTTATTAAATTCTGCAAACTAGTATCTCTGGTCAGGTTGGTTAGTTGCATCATAGAATCCTTGTCATTGCAGTTTTTTAGGGTTTTTTTTTTTAATAAGTCTTTGATGAGGAAAACCTCACAGCCAACTAGGTGCTTCTACTGTCATTTACCAAGAAAATATGTAACTGCTGACTTTTTCAAATCAAAATACCTCTCATGATCATGTTCAGCCAATCAGTTTTTGGTATCCCACGAATGTCCTTCACTAATAATGCATGTAGATTTAAAAAAAAAAAAAAACATTAAAGGTGATTATTGGAAATGGATATCATATATGAAACCAGGAACCTAAAATTAGGTTAGACACGTTTGTTTTTATGCTTTTTTTTTGTAAACTTGTGTAACTACTGCATCACTAACGATGCAGCCAGGTGCATCGTTAAGATGTATTATTATAAACATAACTTAGTATAGTATTACTTGAATTCAGCATCCATGAATTAGTCTTAAACATCTATTTATGTCCTCATCAAAACATAAGTGTTATGCTTAAGTAAGACAAGCAAACACATGTAGAGACCTAGATGATCCATGTAGATTATGCCTTCACGAAAAATTTGCTATACTATACTTTAAAGAACCCCAAGATCTATTAAACTGTAGTATAGAAATAGCAAACAACTGTGTTCACAGAATAAACTTTACTCTAGGTTAGCAATACAAAATAACTTTAAAATTAACAATAACAATAGAAAATACATAAAATAAACATACATATACATAAATTATCACATATATATATATATATATATATATATATATATATAAACTAACATAAAAAAACATTTAAACTAGTTTAAAATAGGTCAGAACGCTAGATATCTATGCTCCCCGCTAAAATAGAGCACACAAAGGAAAAGGTGAACTGGTGGTCAATTGGGCTTTTGTCCTGTAAATGCCTGCTCATTGGCTGATTAGGAAAGGTGCGGTGGAAACTAGAAAGCTGATTGGCTAACTAAAAACTCAATAGAATATGCGTATATAAAAACGCGAGACAACAACTCCTTGCATAAGCCTGATGAATCCTAGCGTGGATGAAACACAGAATATTCTGTGTAGCTTAATTGCTATATATATTTTATAACTTATATATATACACGTGTATGTATTGAATGAGTTGATAAGCATGAAAACAACCTAATTAAAAATATTGGTACTGAAATATGTTTTAAAACTCTTATAAGCTTTGATATGTCAATTTTACCGTGAAGAACTCATGAACGTTTTAAACTTGTTTCTGTGTCAATATTTTTAATTAATTTGTTTTTATCCCTAGTAACTGATTCTGCATACTAACGAGTTTATTTTTATCAGAATATTTAATTTCCTTTATACAAGCTTTCTTTTACATGTACATATATATCTAAAAAAAAAAAATAGTTATGGGATGAGTGGAAGTGGAAATCGTATCTGACCCCACCCCCCATCCCCTGCTACCAAATTAGGTTAAAACACATTTTTTTGCTGACATCAAATTTATTTTTTAAACTGTTATGAAGTTTTATGCAAATTGCCTGGAAAATTCCACCAATAGCACTGTCTTCTGCATATGTACTCCAAATACTTTGCACATAATCTCTTATCGTCGTGGTCGTCCTTTGAAGTCGAAGATGACCATGACATCAATGAGTAGAAGTATTGTTTTTGTGCTTCCGGAGATGACTTGTAAGGGCGATCCGGGCATGGAAGGCGCTCCCACAAGTTGGACAGTGGTGAGCAGATGTTGTAGCTTGTTGCTCTAGCTTTGCAGGTTGCACGCTTCTGTTCTGCTTTGAAGGGTCTTCTCTCTTCAGCTGTTTCAGCTCCTTTGTTGATGAGGTGAAGCCAGTGAGGTCTGTCTGATGCAAGCAATTCCCAGCACTCGGTACTGATGTTGAAGTCTTTGAGGGAGACTTTGAGGTTGTCCTTAAAGCGTTTTCTTGGTGCTCCGACTGAACGCTTGCCTTGGCACAGCTCGCCATACAGAAGTCGTTTTGGGATTCTTTCATCTGGCATGCGGGAGACATGACCTGCCCATCTCAGGTGGGTCTTTCAAATGGTAGTAGTTATGCTGGGAAGATTAGCACTTTTCAGGACCTCTGTATAAGAGACTTTGTTTTGTCATCTGATATGGAAGAGATTTCGGAGACATAATCTCTACTATTATATAAAAGTCACTTTGTGTGTGTGTGTGTGTGTGTGTGTGAGTTCCTCATAAGTTCCGAAACAGCTGAGCCTATATTTTTCAAATTTCACACAAAGCTAATTTATATGTCTGGCAGTGTTCTTGGATATGTTTTGTACAGAAATTCATCCGACATGTCTCAAAAATCGAAACAATCTGATCTTAAAAATACCTTTTCTCTCTTATAGATAAAAAAAAAAAAAATTACAGGGGGAATATTTTACATTAGACCGGTCAAGGGAGATAATAAAATTTCAACAAATGATTTCTTCTTAAAAAGAACCAGATTTATTATAATCTGGAGATATAGCTTAGTGGTAGAGCACTCGACTACAAATCAAATGATCCCTTGTTTCTAACCCGGGTGTACCTCACCATGTTATTTTAATATTTTCTTATTAATGAGTTCAATTTACTATAAAAGAAGAGCTACCATTTATAATTGCAGTAAATCATTTCTTCATTTGCATATTTAAAAACTAAACATTAATCAGAAGTGACTTTTCCAGGCCATTCACTGTGAAGCCCAAATATCAGCTGACCTGATATTGCAAACAAACACGGATGGAATTTGATGAACGACATTATCATTATTATGTTTTAATTTTTTTTTTTTTTCGAATTTGTCCGTCAAGCAAATTATTCCTCAGTTAGTTGTAACATAAAACATAGCTGTCTAAACAAAGTTTTAGGATGCTGATTTCAAATATGATCCAGTTTGATTCATCACTGACTTTTGTTTTTAGGAGTTTGAGTTTTAATTTGGTTTTGATAAGAAAAAAAGATGGATGTTTTTTTTTTTTTTTAATTGTGATTCTGCTGGTTTGTGTGTGTGTGTGTGTGTGTGTGTGTCTCAGTCTCACCTTTTATATGTATATATATGTATATATATATATATATATGTATTATTTTATTTATTTTTTTCACAAAGACATGTCATCATTTTTTTTATTATTTTATTAAAAAAAAAAATTTGTTTTTAATCATTAATAATTTTGACTAGTTCTTCCATTGTCCGTATAGGGAATGCAAAAAGCGTTATGGAAAATGAAAAAAAAAAAAAAAAAAAGACTGCAAACAAACCAAAAAAAAAAAACAATTAAATTTTAATAAATCATTTTTTTAAAAAAATTTTTTTATTGTTTTGTCTCTCACTTTTTGTTATGTGCCTTTCGCCCTGTGTTAGGCGCTTCAAGTGCCTTACTCGCTGCGTTAGGCATTTTGTTTTGTACCTTTTTGGTTGTTGTTGTTGTTTTTGTTTTTTTTTGTGTTTTTTTTTTAAAATTATTCTTCTTTATTTAAAAAAGAAGAAAATCCCTCCTTTAGACACTCTGTTTTTACATTCATTTGTCGTTCTTTTATATAACAGGGGCACATGACAAAATAAATGTTTTCCTTTGATCAAAGAACATAAATGAACTATCTGTTATTGGTTGACTAGATAAAATCCATGGGAATTGTTAAGAATGACGTTTGATACCAGTTGGTAACAGGAACTGTCAGAAAGTGACATCTATGACATTATGTCGCCTTTGATTTTACTTTTAAACTTTAATTCAAGATAAAAATTTCTTTTTAATTGACAATTCAAAGGCTTCAAATATTTGACTTCCAACCTATCATGATAGAAAATGTTCATCATCATCACCATCATCATATTCATTCTGTGTCCGTTTTACAAACCGGCATGTATTGGACAGCTTTGAGAAATTGACTTCCAACCATAATCTATCTCTAACCAGGTGTTTCTTTATCCCTCTTTCTCTCAGCTCTATTCTTATCACTTTTATGTTATCTTTGACTTCATCTTCATCATCATCATCATATTCTTATCACTTCTGTTATCTTTGACTTCATCATCATTACCATCATCATCTTCATCATCATCATCATCATCATCATCATCACTATCATCATCATCACCACCATCATCATCTGCATCACCACCATCATCATCATCATCTTCATCACCATCATCATCACCATCATCATCATCATCACCATCTTCACCACCACCACCACCATCATCATCACCACCATCATCACCATCACTATCATCATCATCATCATCATCATCACTATCACCATCATCATCATCATATTCTTATCACTTCTATGTTATCTTTGACTTTTCCCTACCAACTGACCTTGTTACTGCAACTGTTCTACACATACTGTCTAGATGCAATTCCTCTGAGGTCATCAGATGTAAGCCTGCTTCTCCCATTACACATCTTCATATTATTCTTATATCATTTGTGAAGTCAGCCATTTCTTAATCTATTAATAATAGACTAGCAGAACCTGTGGAAATTCCATGGTAGTTGAAAATTTTTAAAACACATTATAAATAAAATTAACAAAAAATAAAATAAAACAAATAATGACAAGGTTAAAACAATTTTTTAGCAAATTCTTTTTTCACCTTTTAAAGCAAAAAAAGAATTGATTTAAAAAATTTTGATTTTTTTTTTCAATGAAAATTCAGCGCATTTTGTTTTGTTTTGTTTTTTCTGAATAATTTTTTTAATATAAATTATAAAGAAACAGATGTCAATTCACTTGCACATTTTTTTTTTAATTAAAAAAAAAACTATAATAATAAAAAAAACTTAGTCTCCTTTCTACATGACTTTTTTTTTTAATTATAAAATAGCCAATTTGAAACCGTAAACGGACAGCCATGTTTTTTATGAACATTTTTGAAGAGGAAATGGTTTTAATGATTTTTAACTGATTTAGAGCGACTATAAAGGGTGGTAATTCCGTTTCTCATTAATGTTTGCGATGATGATGCTTTTTGTGACATTGAACGTATGGACACGTAAATTAATATTTAGATTAAAATGGCTGACTTTTATTTAATTTCATAACTCTTTTTTTTCAAAAGTAATTTTGAATCTTTTAAACTGCAAATTATAAAGTAATTTCTGTCTTGAATTAAAGTTTAAAGATAAATCAAGTATTATGGTTTATTTGTGTTCCTAAACAAAAAAAAAAAAAAATTGTCATACGCTCCTGTTGTAAAAAAAAAACCTTTTTTTTTTTTTTTTTTTTTGCCTTGATGAACGTGCAACTTGTAGTTGTAGATTAAAATCACAATTTTTTAATTTTTTTAATTAATTTTTTTTTTTAATAATTTTCATGCTCATGCTGCCTGGAATGTTTTGTTTTTTTTTTATCGTTTTTTTTATTGTCTTTTTTTATCGTTTCTTTTTTATCGTTTTTTTTTTATCGTTTTTTTTTCTGACATTCTAGTAGGATAACTGTTCAAGAGGCTGCACTCCAAAATAAATGTGAAGCTTATAACATTGTCATCTATTTCATAATCTCGTCTTCAGGAGACGGCATAATTGTTTTGTTATAACCTCAGATCTCGAATAACCAAAAATATTTTTTGCTTTTATTTAAAAAAGTTTTTTTTCTAAACTTGAAGTATGGCTCTTTTGACCGTTTTCTTTGTGACCTCAGCTTCATTTTTCTCGGGTGTCATCGTAAATACACAGGGAATATTCAGAATGACATGCGATGGGGGTTCTACAGACATGCACCAGGAAGAAATTGTATGAACAAAGTTTCTTTGCAAGGGCTTCTCGTCCATGGAACACATTGGATGACTTGTCTGTAGATTACAACATGGTTATCTTTAAATTCAACGTCAACAAATATTTGCCATAAACGTTGTTCATTAAATTCATCATTTTCAATCCTCTTAGAATATTCTCCATCATTCAACTGACAATTTATCCATCTCGTTGATCCTTATCCTCGAGTGGCCTCTAGCCTTGATAAGTGATGACTCCTTAGTAAAAAAATCATCTCACCATATTCATCTTTCAATTGACAATCCATTCCATTTCATGAACCCTTATTCGCGAGTGGCTTCCTGTCTTGATAAGTGATGCCTCGTTTGTATAAAAAAAAAAGTCCTTTCATAATATTCTTTGTTATTCATCTGGCAATTTGTCTCATTAACCCTTATCCTCGTGTGCCTTTTGGCCTTCATAAGTGCTGACTCATTAGTAAATTAGAAATAATGGATTGCAGTAATGTTCAAATACAAACAGGAAAAACAGTAAGTTCTCACATTTGTGTGAGGATATTTGGCTACAAGCAAAATGTAGTATCTGTTCTGATTTTACATATTTTTTCAATCCTTGATCATTTATTGAGAAATCCTTCTAGATTGAGGCAATTATTATTTTTTTTGTCCCAGTCCAGAATGCTCATTTTTGGAGAACTGGATTTAAAATCCAATCCTGTATCTAACTTTGCCCTCGTGGGGAGGCAAGGAAACAAAGACGAGTCTAATGCTTTACTTCGGGCTCCATACTTTTCTTGCTCTTATTCAGAAAGTATTCTCGCACGACTTGCGTTTGCTTTTTTAGTTTATTTCCTTTTTCTAAACAGTCCTGCTCATTTGCCATGGCAACTGGAAAGAAAATCTATGAAGCATACGAGAGTGGTTGAAAGAGCAACAATTAAAGTATCCCTGTTTAAGTGTCGGAACTATCAGGCTTGTTTGGATAGTGACAACGTCTACTGTGCTTACGATCTTAAAAAAAATGATTCAAGACAAGCAACAGATGTGATTAAATGTGTTAATATGCTCAGCTCTATAGATTGATCAGGCCATTTAGATTTTATTTTGAATATGTTCACAACCATGTTAGGGGTTGATATGTGGGCATTCTGGTGTGTGTGTGTATATACACACACACACACACACACACATACCTATAAAGTTGAATTGTTTTACTCACTCTCACATTGATATTAAAAGCCTGCATTTTCTATTTACAAGTTATGAAAACAAACTTTTTAATATACTCAATCATGGATATGCGAGCGACTACATGAAAGTTAATCAATTCGCATATTACTTTGAAAAAATGAGCGATAATAACTTATTCCTTTTTTTATTAGATGATTGGTTTCGTTCCACTATTACGCTGAATTCTATTAATGCATAGTTTTTACATTCTGCATAATTGCGTAGAATTTAAGATGAAAACGTTCTAGCACACGGATGTCTATATAATAAATTAATAAAATACTAAATAGAATATTTTCTTTGTAGTGTATATCAAAGTAAATACAATTTATTAACACGGAAATTTTAATTTTAGTGACTTTACTTGAAATTATTCAAAATGGCGTAATCAAAGATAAAATAAGTTAATTTCAACTTCTCTTCCAATTTTCGGATTTTGTAATCATGCCCAAATGCATTTTATTTTCTTTTTGTGGATTGATAGTTGCTATTTTTTCTGACGAATTAAGGGCAAAATAGATTCATTGATTGATAGAATAATTAAATGAATGATTTTGCACTATGAAACGGGTGCTGTCAAGAATTATGAATATCAACGTAATTAAAGGAATAAATTATAAGATGGTCAACATCATGAAATTTGGAATATAGATTTGTTTTATATATATATATATGACTTTATCGGTGTGTGCGCAAAGAATCTCTACCAATCTCCTCTCTGAATATTTGGTCTACAAAGTTGAAATTTGATATAATAGGTATTTGGGCCTGTAGCACATTTTCGATTAAGGTTTTAGAAGGCAAAAATTGCTGCTAAATGGATCAAAATTACGAACAAAACAATTGACCATGGCAGGACTAGTTAAATCAAACATAACTCTTGCTGTTACTTTTGCGCATGTGCAAAATGAGACATTCATAGCTCAATGTCGCTTAATTTTTAAACTTTCGTATTCATTTGTTTGTAGCTCAGACAGTAGCGACACTGGAGGGATAAATAACTACTACGGCTGAAGCGCTAAACGTTTTGGTTCCGAATCTAGTGGATTTATGTTTTTCTTTTATATCTTTTGAACTCTTTCTTATATATTGAATAATAATCAATATTGTATAATAATCGATATATTGTATAATAATCAATATTGTATAATAATCGATATATTGTATAATAATCAATATTGTATAATAATCGATATATTGAATAATAATCAATATTGTATAATAATCGATATATTGAATAATAATCAATATTGTATAATAATCAATATATTGAATAATAATCAATATATTGAATAATAATCAATAGAGAATTGGCTCTATAATAATAAATACGAAATCTGCATTAATTAAAATATAATATTTATTTTACGACCGGGCAGTGCCGAGTGGCCTGCTAATATATATATATATATATATATATATATATATATATATATATATAATTTAGTGGAAATGGTAATTAATAAAAACTGAAAAAAGTGCTCAATACCGTTGTAGAGCAGATATGCATTTTATATTATTTATTATTTTTTATTACCGTATCTTTCTGTTAAGTTACATTATTGTTTCAGCTACTTGGCCGCTTTTTGGCCGTCTGTAGCATCCTCAGACTTTTACTTTTCTGTAAGTCTGAGGAAGCTACAGACGGCCAAAAAAAAAACGGCCAAGGAGCTGAAACAATAATGTAACTTAACAGAAAGATATGGTAATAAAAAATAAAACGTGTATGTATATATATATATATATATATATATATATATATATATACTTTTAATTTGTTTTTACATAAGCAGTAATTTGTTGCTACACAGTCATGAGCATGTTTCGGTCTTCTGGTATTTACTAACTAGAGACCTCTTCAGGCAAGTAACGAATCATGTTAGATATTTGTTATTGATTCCCTTAATGTAAGCGTAATTGCCTGAAGAGGTCTCTAGTTTGTTAGTAAATACTGGAAGACTGGAACATGCTCATGACTGTGTAGCAACATATTACTGTTTCTGTAGAAACAAATTAAAAGTATACCTTGCTCTATTTCGGTATTGAGCACTCTTGTATTAACCTCATTATACTTCGCTGGTTAACTTACCTCTGGAAAATAACAACCCCAAATTATATATATACTAGCAGGCTGCTCGGTATTGCCCTGTCCTAAAATATGCTTAAATATGATATTTTAATTTATGCAGATTTTGTATTGATTATTATATTGTACCCAATATATAGCAGTAATTTCAAAAGTTGATAAAAATAAAAAATATGTCTTGGATGCCATCACCTAGAATTGAAATCATAGCATACAGCTCTCCAGCATTATTCGTTACCATCTGAGCTAAGTCCATACACATATAAAAACTTAAAAGAAACGGTGTTAAAGCTATAAATGTCTATTTGTGCATGCTTAGAAGTAACATGTTTAGTCGACTTATGTCTGTCAAGTTTCAATATTTTTCAATTTTGACCCATTAGTAGCTATTTTTACCGGCTAAAAACGGAATCAAATTTGTTCCACAGGTCCGAATCTCCTGTATATCAAGTTTCAAGTCTATAGATCAAAAATTAACAGAGTAGTTTGGTAGGGACTATTCTGCACACAGACAGCCAGACAGACAAAGTCACTTATATTAATATAAATAATTTTACAAGGACGCAAAACTGAGGTTTGAGGACTGGCTTCTTCTTTGGAAGACAACCTTTTTTTAAGTCACCTGATGAGAACTTATGGTTTTAACCGATCATCTGTTTGAAACATTAGCATGTCCAGTGTCGCGACCTTGTAAATTTGTTTATATAATAAGAATATATCTCGCTCTTCTTTTATTGAGCACTATTAATAACCTCGTTAAATTCATGAGTTATCACTCTGGAACACCTATAACCTGGTGTGTGTATGTGTGTGGTTAGTTATCATTCCAACACTAAAAGATGCATTTAATTCTCATAGTGTTTATTCATATGTATATACCGTATTTATGTCTTGAGAGTATTACCAGGTTCAGGGTCGAATCTAGGGCATTAAATACATTTGTATTGAAGGTATTACCACATTTTCCTTTTCAAAACTTTTTAAACATGTGCTACACTTTAGTGTAGACATTTATAAAAAAAACTTTCAAAAATCAAAAGATCAGTTATTCTGCTTTGGTGGTGATGATGATGATGTTTCTCTTTGCTTGCCTGTCTTGTTGCATGGATACACAAATTCTTTATTCAGTATTTTCGAATTGAAACATTGCTGCTATTTACATGTTTCAAAGTGTTGTCCTCATCTTTCGGGGTTATCATCAATCACAATCTTCGGCCGTTGTATTCTTCAATACGAAACTGCTTAAGGTGCTTTTTTTTGTCGTGGTAATCTTCCAAAAACTTGAAACTAAACCCTTTATCTAATCCACTAGATTGTTCTGAATCGACATTCTATACCCTTTAATCATTTTTTTTTCTCCAAGGATTGAACCACTATTAATAATTTCCTCACTTTATATCTGTGCCTAAACCTAAACGTAGATTCAATGAACAAAATTTCTTTCTTAGAACTGCACCCCAGTGGAACTCTGTTCCGTTTTCCTGCTTTCCAGCTGACTACAATATGGTCATCTTCAAGTCCAATGTAAACAAATTCTTGATGAACTGTCCCCCACCCAAGTAATCCAATTTACAAAATTTCCACTACTAGCGATTACTATGATATTGTCCCATTGACTACTGTACACTCTTTAACCCTTATCCTCAAGTGGCCCCCTGGCCTTGATAAGTAGTAACTCCGTTGTAAAAAAAAAAAAACTTAGCATTTAGTTGTACCGGAAACAGAGCCGAGTGGATAAAAATGATAAGAGATTGTATAAAATGCTGAAAACATACTTCCAGAGAGCCAAACTGTTAAACTCCTCTGCCTGATATTCGCAAACAACATAAATTGGAATAAGTATATAAAGGATGCTGTTAAGTTTGGTTCAAAAAGAGATAGGCTCCCTCTACGGGGCTAGAAAACTTCTCACACATACCAGTATTTTATATCTCTGTTAATTCACCAGCATGGCATATTGTTGTCACATTTGGGCTGGTGTACTAACCACTAGTCTCTTGGACAATGAGAGAAAGAGTTTCTAACCTAATAGGCCCCCACACTGTCTGCTAAGCTTTAGCCTCTGTCACATCATTGCAGTGTTGTATCTTTGTGCTTGTTTTGCAAGTACTTCCACGGAATGTGCCCCAATGAAATTAATGCAGTTGTACCTTTTCAACAAAAATACTCCTGACAGCAAAGTCCCACCCCTTCACTGTTAAAGTATTAGGTGCCAGGAGATTTTATACTCTAATAGGTTTTCCTCAAACTTCCTGCCTCTGGATTTCCCTTCATTTTGTTCCCAAGCATATCAAAACGCACAAAAATTTAAATGTAATCTTAGTGTACAACTTCCCTAACCTAATTTTGCCCTCCTAGGAATCTGGCCCCTATCGTAGTAGCCCCTTATGCTGCAATGGCAGTATGTTTTGTTGGTGATGAACAAAAGTTTTAAAAAATAGATAAAACTTGAGATTATGAGTTCAATCCTTGATGAAGGAAAGGAAATTAAAAAAAACAAAAAACTAATGAGAATAAGGATGGAATGCAGAAAGTTGGGCTTTAGTTAAGAGTTGCACTTCTTTGTTTAGACAAATTTTAAAGGTATGGATGATCAACACTATATAATGTAGCTTTTTTTTTTTTTAAGCAAATATAAAAATAGAAGCTTTATTTAAACAAGTCTTTATTTGAATTTTTATGACAAAATTATTACCTTTATGATAAAAATATTTTTATGACCTTTATAATAAAAATATTTTTATGAACTGTTTTTCCTTTAATCAAACATCAGGTATTGATATTTTTTTTTTTTTTTTCTTTTTACATCAAATATAAAAATATGACTGTTATAAAAAATATTCACAAACTGTTTTTTTTTTTTAAATTAATTTATTTATTGGGAACTATTATCCTCATCTTTCTTAGTTGTTGTTTCATAACGTTTCGGCCAACTATTCCTCTGGCCTTCGTCAGGTGGCTATCACGACGGGATAGGAACTCTGAATCTCCTAACTGCATTCTCGGCAATTACAGCACAGTGGATAGAGACATAGAATTTCTACGGTTCCAGGTGAGAAGTGTCTGAAGATAGTGGTTTCAATCCTACCCAAAGCCGGCCAGAGGCTTATTTGGCCAAAACGTGGTGAGACGACAACAACTATGGAAGGCAGTAATTGCTGAGAGTGCAGTCAGGAGATTCGGAGTTCTTATCCTGTTGCGATTAGCACCTGATGAAGGCCAGAGGAATAGTTGGCCGAAACGTCGTGAAACAACATCAAAAGAAAAAGATGAGAAGAATAGTCCGCAATAAATAAATTAATAAATAATCTCAATAATGAATTCCAATTAAATATGTTTTTTGTAAGTATATTTATGGACTGGTTCATAAACATATTGGAATGAAAAAAAAAAAACAGTTAATAAATATTTTTTGTAACAGTTTGATTTTTATGTTTGATTAAAAAAAAAAGTAAAAAATAAAAAAACAGTTCATAAAAATATTTTTATTATAAAGGTAATAATTTTGTTGTAAAAGTTCAAATGAAGACTGAATAAAGCTTCCAGTTTTACATTAAGGAAAAGAAAATGGCTTCATTATATACAAAATATGTCTGGCGTCACTTCCGCTAAATGGCTTTGTAAATAAAGACGTGTGACTCTTAACGAAAGCTTAAAGTTGTTAATTCCAGTGGATCAAATAAAAAGTTTAGTTTGAAATCCTTGAAAGATAACCAATTATGATGAAGAGCATCTGAAGAAGGCCGAGAACTGTTACGGCCGAAATGTTGTGAACATCATGACAACAAAGATGAGGGTAGCAGTTTTGGAAAGAGGTAAATAATGTAAATACTTGTTTTTTTTTTTGTTTTAATTTATTTTATTTTATTTTAAAACCACGCATGGTAGAATATTTTTTACTTTCCTCCTTCTCCTCCTCCTACTCCTCCTCCTCTCCCTCATCTTCCTCCTACCTCCTCTTCCGTGACCAAACATAATGTCCTTTGTTATTTTTTTTTGTTCTTTTTTGTTTTGTTTATCCAGAAGACAAAAACACATGCAAATGTCAAGTTTGTATTTTCTTTTTTCTCATATTTTTTTTTTTATAATCACCTCCATGTTTTAATTTTTTTTTTTTTTTTGTTGCAAATTTAAATTCAAAATAAAGGACTTCCATTTTTATTAATTCTTGTAAATACATATATACACAAGCAAAAAACAAAACAAAAAAAACTATCCACCAGCTCCTAATCTAGCTCCAACTATTCTTCTAAGCTGTATAACTTACATTATATATATTTAATATAAATCGATTGTAATTTTTTAAAAAATATGGCTTTTATTTAAATTACCTCCTATGAAAATTAATGAACAAAATATCCTTTGTTTTATTAAATCGCTTTAACTACTGTTTATATCGATGAAATTATTAATTTTATATATACATATAAAAAAATAGGACAATAAAATTACAAATGAATAGCACCAAAGATTAATTTATTATAAACTATTTAAAAATAATGATGTGAAGTGTGTTTCCAGTCTAACTTAAGCTTAATCATAGGCTAAAACTTTTTTTTTTATAATCATCTTTTCAAGAAACACCCCAACTCTTCAACAGATAATTGACAAGCAGACGGGTTTTTTTTTTTAATCTAATACCGCTTTGAATAAAATTTTGAAAAGAAAAAAAAATTAAAAGTTTCAGTATATTAAAAATATACAGGTTGGTAAATAATTAAATTCTATTGTATTTGGTAGAAGTCGTTTTTTATTATTATTTTTTATTTATTTATTTTATTTTTTACATAGGCATCACTAAGAGGCCTCTCGAGGATAAGGGTTAAAGAGTGCACAGTAAAAATTGGACAATATAGTAATCGTTAGTAATGGAGATTTAGTAAATTTGTTAACTTATATGGAACAGCTCATCAAAAACTTGTTTACGTTAGACTTGAAGACAACCATTTTGTAGTCAGATGGAAAGCAGAAAAATGGAAGACAATTCCATAGGCGTGCAGTTCTAAGAAAGAAGCTTTGCTCATGAAATCTATGTTTAGGTTTAGGCACAGATAAAGAGTAGGGGAAATTATTGATAGTGTTTTCTGCTAGATGAGTGTTTCTTGTGAAAGTTTGGCGAGGGGTGACCATAGAATGGAGCTCAGCCGAGCACTTGTCATGAAAATGACGACAAAACAGACAAACTTGCGACATCTCTTCTGTGAGAAAGAGGTTGCATCCTCCCATAAGGCTATGAAGTCTATTTTGAACTCTATCAAGGCAGGATAAGTCCTTTCTAGCAGCTTCTGCCCAGATGTGGCAACAGTACTCCATCCTTGGATTTACCTGGCTCTTATATAGATAGAGAATTGCATCAGCAGTGAGATATCTACTGGATCGGTAGAAGGATCCCACCATTTTTCCAGCGGCCTTGGCAACGGATTTAATGTATGTGTTCCATTTAAGATCAGGAGTAAAGGTCAATCCCAGAAGCTTGTCAAAACATGAGGCCTCCCCAAGACGAGAGCCATTCATTTCAATTGATGCCAGATGGGGATCAGAGCGTTGATGATATAAAGATAAAAGCTTGGTTTTAGATGCATTAAAAGTAACAAGCCACCTTTTTCTCCATTGTACCACTTGCTCAAGATCAGAGGAGAGAGAATCAGAGAGAACTTGTCGTTTACTGTCTTAGATGTGCTACCATAGATAGTAGTGTCATCAGCATAGATGTCTATGAATGATGTAAGGATGTGATTTGAAAGATCATTAATATACATCAGGAAGAGAGTTGGGTCCAGGATGGACCGCTGAGGGACTCTAGCATTAATACTAAGAGCTTCTGATTTCTGCCCATCAACCACTACTCTTATGAACCTATCAGAGAGAAATGATTTAATAATTGAGAAGACATTTCTAGCTATACCATAGCTGGAGATCTTGTGAAGTAAACCTTTATGCCAGACTCTATCAAAGGCCTTTGATATGTCAAGAGCAATTACCCTAGAAAGGTAACCTCCATCGAGAGATTCGCTAATCCTATGAGATATAACTGTAAGCACCTCTGTTGTAGATCTAGCAGAACAGAAACCATATTGCATGTCACTAAGAAGGTTATTTTTGCTGAGATGATTGATTACTTCTCTATCCCAGCAACTTACTCATGACGCACAGGAGACTTATTGGTCTGTACTGTGAGGGAGATGAACGATCACCTGAATTCTTAAATACGGGGCATACTGATGAGATTTTTTCAGGGTGACGGGAAGCAATTCTCCTTAAGACAACGTTTAAACAGTTTTGTAAGGATGGGCGCTAGTTCTGATTCACAATTTCTTGATTGCTAAGTATACTGCACTTTTACTGAAAATTCAAATATTTCAGATTTTCATTAAACAGGAATCATAGTTATTAGGCAGCAATTAAGCAAGATTCCCTGAATTTCTGGTTTTTATTAAGATTCCTTAAGCTTAAGTCTTGAATTTTTTGACATTTTTATATGATGGATGTGAATCAAAAATTAGAATAAGTGTAGTAGACATAAGATTTATGAGGTTTTAATTTTATAATTTTAATTTGAACATAAAAGTAATTCAAAACTGTTCTATTCAAGGAATTTTTACCTGTCGAGTAACGGGTATTCTTTTAGTATGTATATATTTAGAAACAAACATGCATATATAAACACACTATATATATATATGGCACAATCACATTGACACACCGGTTCTCGCCAGATCACCAAAGTTAAATAACGTTGAGCCTGGTTAATACTAGATGAGTAACCATTTGGGAAGGTTAGGTGCTTTATGTACCGTGCTGAATCGTAGAAATTTCTAGGTTGGTATCTGAGGGCACATTAATTCACTGGGAGAGATGCACCCCCCCCCCCGTGTTTAAGGCATGCATCTAGAAGAAGGAACCTCTGATGCAAAAACCTGCGGTCTACTGTATACTGCGTCTTTTGGCAGTCATCTGCACCGACAAAGGTTAGCAGTAATACTAAAAATGTGGTTGGTTCTACACAAAGCCTTAACCACTATAAACCAATCATCAGTGTAGATTTCCGAGCAACTTAGTTGTTGTGGCGGAAGCTCATAATCGAAAGAGTCCATCATATATATATATATATATATATATATATATATTACCAAGGAGACCCAATGTTGCTCGGGATTGAATGATGATCAACAAATGTTTCACACTCCCATATTTTATTGCCATTGAAATCGGTGAAATTGCTTATTTTTCAATCAAATCGATTGATTGCCTGCTCTAGTTGGGGACTCATTGCGATGCACGATGAGAAAGCTTCACACGCCTCCCAGGAGTGATTAGTCTACCTTGCACTGTAGAGAACCTACTGTTGACTTTATCAAATTATTTTTTATATTTAATGGCTTGAATTTAAGTTTAAAATGAAAAAGACAAGTATCATGGTGCAGTTGTGCTTTAAATAGAAACCTTCATTTCGAATGCGCCTCTGTTATATTAAAGAACCTACTGTTGATTTTATATGTCGAGCCTTTTGGCTTGTGTAGTGATAAAACTTCTGAAATTCATTCGTGATGTCAGGCTGTATAAGGAGTTAACTTTACTCAAGATCACCTATTTCTTCTTTCATCGGATAATCTCGATTATCGATACTTATCGAATACATTCTAATACAAAACCTATCCAAGAACACTACCTTCTTGTGAGATTTCATAAAAATCAGCCCAGCCGTTTTGGAGTCCATAAGGAACGAACTCACAGACACAAAGTTCCTTTTATATAATAGTATATAGTTATTAAATGAATTTGAATGTATTGAATAAAAAAAAAAATCAATATCTTTTCAAAAGTGTTCAATATATATATAAAACTTTCATGAATAAAATTATCAGATTGATCTACATTTTGACGATGTTGGTCATCTCATCAGAGCGCCTGTCAAAACGATTGTCGTTGAAACGTAGATCAATATGCATAGGGATTTCTCTGATGTTTATATAATTTTATACACACACACACACACACACACACACACTATATATATATATATATATATATATATATAGAGAGAGAGAGAGAGAGAGAGAAGATTTCATAAAAATCCCGAGTCTGTAGACTGAAAATTGACAGTAATTTGGTAGGAAAATGTACAAACACAGACAGACAATTTCACTTTTATTGATATGTATAGAGAGAAAAAATTTCATAAAAATCCCCCATTTATATTAATTTTTTTGTTTCTGTTAAAAATCCTGGTGGCGACCACATATTTGTCAAAATTGTTCAATAGTTGAATTTCTTTCAAGCATCAAGTATAATTTAAAACAAAAATATTTCAAGCATCAAGTATAATTTAAAACAAAAATATTTTCTATTTCAGAAAAGAATCGATTCTTTTTGTGGTCAAGTTTATGAAATTAAGCTTTTATAGTTTTCAAAGTTTCTTTAATAATCGAAACATCAATTTAGACAGCATCTTCTGATAAACTTTGGCAAAATCATATCGATCTCGTTGGTCTATCGATCTTTTTATCCAATGTTTCAATTCTTTTAATGTTTATTTCATCAAAAGTTCAAATTCTTTCACAATTGAACCAGCACTTTCGTTGTTTTGTGAAATTTTGATCTTAAATCTTATTGAAAAAATAATATTAAGAAATTGAACTGAAGGATCAATTGTAAAAAAGTTGTTTAAGCAAATTCGTTCGAATGTTCAAAATCATTTTATTTAGAAACCAGCGTTTTACGTATTCGCATCTAGCAAGGTTATCCGATGTTACTCGGGATCCTGAATAAGAAAATAGAAAGATTAACAAAAAATGTGTACGTGGTATATATCTTTTAATACTTCTCTCTCTTTATCCATATATATATATATATATATATATATATATATATATATATATATATATATAAAATACCAGCGATGGCTGACGTTATGTTGTTTTGAAAAAAGGAGAACCGAATGAATTTATGAAATGATCAACGTTTCGTCCCGATTGCAGAGGACATCTTCAGAATATTAAAAGGAAAAAGGCAAAAAGAAAAAACAGAAAACGATCATAGACCATATGAAAATAAAAAGGATTCTAACACTGTTTCCTTTTCATTTTCGTATGGTCTACGATCGTTTTCTTTTTTTGCATTTTTCGTTTTAATATTCTGAAGATGTCCTCTGCAATAGGGACGAAACGTTGATCATTTCATAAATTCATTCGGTTTTTCTTTTTTCAAAACAACATATATATATATATATATATGTTGTTTTGAAAAAAGAAAAACCGAATATATATATATATATATATATATATATATATATATATATATATATATATATACTAGCTGTATGTACCTAGCATTGCTCGGTCAAAACATATTGCCAGGCAGAGGGTTTAATCACATACTGTATAAGGTACACCAAATATCCTAACTTGTTACAAAAACTGACCGCATGTTGGATTTAGTGAAACATAAAACACATAAATTTTGATTTATGAAAATCAAACTTAAAATAACTTTCATAGCTTAAAAGAGAAATAACAGCCATAGCTTAAATGAATAAGGTTTTAATAAAGTTAAATAAATTTTAATAAGGTTAAATAAATTCCGGTTTTAAACACAACTTTTGTCAGCTATTAATAATTGAAAATATTTTAAAGTAAGTATAAATTAAATTAATCAACTTTAAAATAATATTTCTAAATAGAACAATTGAAACGATTCTATTGCAACAAACAATTAATAAAATTGAACTAATTATTAAAATAGATTTTCTTTAATGTAATATGCAAACGAGGGTATTCTTTTGAATACATAGCATATATAGAAATTATTATATATATATATAATCATTATATATATATATAATCATTATATATATATATAATCATTATATATATATATAGAAATCATTCTGGAGGAAAAGTGCATATAAGTACGCTTTCAATCAATATGAAAATTAATTTGTGAAACAGTCTACCTTTTGTACAGATTAAATTGTGAACAAACAAACAGACAGGAATACGACTTTATAATAATAAGTATTTATCATTAGTAGTAGTCGTTGTCATCAAATGATCAAATTTTTTTTTTTTTTTTTTTTTTTTTTTCTAATGTCTCCAAACACGAATTTTGGGTTTCTTACATTTTTGGGGGAAATTTTTCAACAAATCTGTGTTCTAAAATATGTACGATTTTAAAATGGCGATGTAGTGAAGCCGCAGAAAGTGCAATGCTATATAATAAAAAAAAAAAAAAAACGCATGTTGACCATTTTCTGTAATAAAAAAAAATACTATAGTTTATTGTTCCGGAAATGATCAATGATGATAATAAAATACTTAAAGTATTAAAAACTTATAAAATGATTCAGATATCAGAAATTTAGTAGAGAAAGAAAAAAAAAAATTTAACTTTTGAAAAAAAATATATTACACATTTTATTTTTCAGAGAAAAATAAAATGATCATATCGTAAAAATACTTTCGATCGTAGGTTTTCTTGTGGGTTGTATCAACATGTTTTTCAGATCAATAAAATATAATTCGATTTAATCCCTTTCAGAAAATACTTCATCTGACTAGGAATATTTTTCAGATGGATGTGATTGTAATTGATCTAGAAACTTGCAGAGCTAACTAGTGTTGCACTTTTGCTATATAAAAAGTATTTGATGCTAACAATTAGATAATTTTTATTCAAATTTATCACCAAATGTTATTAATGTTCAGATGTGACACATTTATATATATATATATATATATATATATATATATATAATTATTTACTATAATGATTATTTGCTATAATGATTATTACATACCTACAGACACTAGTGTTTCATCCTTTCGGGAATCATCAGTACAGATTCAAACTCAGCAACAGAAGCCATCCCTGGCTTCATTAGCAAGGACCCAATCCATTCGGCTACCGTCAACCACGAGAAATACAGTTGAGAATTAAACATTTATTCGTTTTAAATGGTTTTAACGTCAGTCAGAGTGATCTAATCATTATATGATGATCTGCGCATATGAGCTTAGTTGACCGACTTATTTCAACTGAAAGTGCTCAACGATAAGAAACAAGTTTCTTAAAGGGGCTGACATAATATATATATATATATATACATATATATACATATATACACACACATACATATATATACACACACACATATATATATATACATATATATACACATATATATACACACACACACACATATATATATGTAGTAGAGATTTAGAAGGCTATCACAATGCGAGGAATGAGATATAGTCGGTGTTGGTGAGAGAAGACGAAAACAAGTGGCAATTTACAAATCAATAAGTACATACATATATGTCTATATATACATATATTTATTCAGTTGTATTAAATACAAATGTCTTACTTGTTATGTCTGTGACAATATATACCCCCAAAATAGATTTTCATGGTAAACAACTGATGGACCCTACAATAACATTAATACTAAGGTAAATTCTTGGAAGCAAACTATATAAATTTTAACATTATTTATATAGTTTATTATTTATATGTACAAATAAGTATTACATGCTTATGTAATCGTCAGTGTAGGAAAGGATAATTACTGCTGGTTGAGAGATTCGAACCCAGTAACAATGTCACTCTTGGCTCAGCATTTTTCTTTTAAGCCATCGGCAACTAACATCTCAATAGAAGGATTTCCATTTTTGGTGGGCTTTTACTGTTGACAGTCAGGCAAGGCAGAGTATTCAAGAACATATATATATATGTATGTATATATATTAGTGTTGGGACGATTCCGATATTTTTCCCAATTCCATACGAAATTCCCGATTCCGATTCTTTCATAAATCTCTAAATATTTTACTATAAATTCATTTTGTCTCGATTATAGTAAACACACATCTTAAATGTGCATGTATTTTCTCAAACGTAAAAACATACTTGTGAGAGGTGATCTGGATATTTTAGTTTAACTGGAAGTTTAAATCAATAAATATTTATTATTTTATTATTACAACAAGCAATGGAAGACGTTTTATAAAAACAAAATAAAATAAATAATTAAAGGAATCAGTTTTGGCATCGGAAAATAGACTCAAATTTTCCAGATTCCAATACCAATTCCGATACTCCAAAAAGCTCCAATTTTTCCAATTCCCGATTCCAATTAATCGTCCCAACACTAATATATATAATATATATTAGCAGGTTTCTTTAAGTATACTTTAATATATTTTAATTCATGCAGATTTTGTATTTATTATAGAGCTAATTCTCTGTTGCTTATTGTATCCAATATACAGTGATTTCAAAAGTTGAAACAATGATTTGGTTGTCATCAGCTAAAATAAGAACCAAAACGTTTAGTTCTCCATTCGTTATCGTCTGAGCTAAGTACAGATGCATAAGAAAACTTTAAAATTATCTTTAATGGATAAATGTTTATTTGCACATACATACAAGTAACACGTTTAGTTGACTTACACATGCTAAGTTTAATTTTTTTTGATTTTGACCTCTTAGCAGCTATTTTTACTAGCTAAAAACCAAATTGAATTTGTTTCACAGGCCCAAATCCCCTATATATCAAGTTTCAAGTCTGTAGACCAAAAAGTGACAAAGTAATTTGGTAAAGACTGTTCTGCACACACAGATAAGCTTACTTTGTGTGTGTGTATATATATATATATATATATATATAATTATAATAAATTCCACAGCCAAACAACGTCGCAGCCCACAAGAGCCATGACAGTCAAAGAACCGGAAGTCCAAGACTCGAGTTTCGCCCTCATTTGGGCTCATCAGTTAGACACATCCGAACTCAGGATTCGAAACCCGAGCCTCTTATAAAACTCAAATGACCTTGTAACGAGTGATGTAACCCACTTTCCGGTTTACGACATCCGGTTGCGCATGCGCGCATAAACATTAACCCATAACAATGTAAACAAATAAACACAAATCGTTTCTTTTGGAGATTTTGACCTGCACACTGAAATATTAACGTTATTATTTCTAAATTATTATTTAACATGGGAAGGGTGAGGATGTTTTGCAACTATTCTGTATTACAAGTATACTATCACAATTTTCTTACAAATGAATCAACTTTGACCCGTAGACAACATATTGTTTTACTGTGTACGTTTTCAGCGTCCCAATTGTTTTTTTTTCTGCGTTTAAATTAAACGATATATCAAAATTTGAATAGAGCAGATTTACTTATAAGTATGGCAAACCACTTATAATTCAATGGCTGTGTTTTTCTTTTTTCAAAAATAAACACTTATAAACAGAATGACTCATAGAAATCTATCCATATTCTTTTTTCATTTTTAATATACTTTCAAGGAAATATTTCTGTTATGTCACAAAAACTATTTTCTTTACGTCACAAGTGTCACGCTCATACGTTAATTCCATAGCTAATATAACATACTGATCCAACGGGTCACGGGTAGTGTAGTATATATATAAAGATTAAAAAGTGATTTCAATTATTTTATAACATTTGGTTTCTAAAATTTTCAAATTGAGACGTCAGTGTTGACAATATACATCAGTCAGTAGGTATAATAATTGAAAGGCACCCCAGTCTTTATAACTAATTGTGTGTGTGTGTATATATATATATATATACATATATATATATATATGATGATGGTGATTGCAACGTCTTGTCAGACGAGTGCCACTCCCTCAGACACTTAAGGTCCATGAGCCCAAAAATGACTTCCATTGCCACAGGACCATTTTAATAGACAAATGCCTGAGAGAGTATCTATACACAAATGATGTTACAGAGTCTTAGCTTTGTATGACAGCTAAGTCTCTCTCTCGGTTCAAAATGTTGAGATCCAGCAACAAGCAAGAGCAAGATAGTCAGCAACAAATTAAACTGCAGATCAGCTTAATGCGGGTACTGGTCTCCTGCTTTATGGTTTTTTTATATCAGAGATTTGCTTCTCCTAGAAAGGTTGCCTTCACCACGGTTTACGGGAGCCCTCTCCACCCCAAATATATATATATATATACACACATTAGTGAACAGAGAGGGGTGGTGCTTGCTCGGTCGTAAAATACACTTTAATATGATATTTTAATTTGTCCAGATTTCGTATATATTCTTATAGAGTCGTTTAAAAGTAAAAATAAAAAGTATTTGAGTGCCATCAGCTAGAATCGAAACTGCAACTGTAGCATTCAAAGCTGGTGACGTTACCACTGTACCAACATGACCCGCATATGAACTGATTAAAAATTAAAAATAAACGAAGATGAATGTACAACGATTTTTTTTTCAATTTTTACCCTTTTTTGACCCCTTAAAAACAATTTTAATCGGCTAAAAACCCATAAAAGAATGGTCCATAAAAAATCCAATCATTTGAGGCCCCCAGCGGCACTGCGACTTTTAATTTCAGAGGAGATAGAGTTTGAAAATATGGAGACAGACATATGGCCTTTTATATGTTCGATATACACGGATGCTACTGAAATAAGCTTTCGTCCCATCAACGAAATGTAGCATACCTCTGCCTGTTCTACAAGTACTTTAATGGTGAATGCTCCGATGAACTGCAAGCACTCGTACCCCCTTGACGTAAATACCCCCGACAAACCGGACAAGCAGCTAAATCCCACCCCTTCACAGTAGAGATCCCTAGGTGTAAGAGAGCCTTCTACTCCAGTAGTTTCTTCCCCAGAACCCCTAGACTTTGGAATTCCCTTCCGGGTTCCTGCTTCCCCAACTGTACTAACATGCAGAAGTTCAAGTGTAATGTGAGCCGACATCTTGCTGCCCAACTTCCCACATAGTACCCCTGATGCTTATGTCCCTGATAGTAGCCCCCTACATCAAAGTAGCAATGTGTCTTGTTTGGGGTGAAAATGTAATTAAAAAAAAAAAAAAAGACTGTGAGTACTAATAGGTTAAAAAGAAAAGACTAAACAAAAAACCGAAAGTAAAAAGTCTACGGGGCAATGCTAGGTTGGAACAGCTAGTATTTAATAAATGATGTCATCATCCACCAGAAAAGAAATAAATAGATGAACTTATTTTTATCTTTTCTTTATTATATTATTTGCCTGCATCAATCATCAAATCTAATTAGTTATCGTGTTCCACGCATTGGATAAGCAATATGCTACAATGGATCAATAGGTCTTGGTTTGGGTCTCTTGGCTTGGTTTTTTAGTCCAATAGTACCGGCTCACTTTCCGTGTGGCTAGAGGTTGCAAAGGGTCAATGAGTTATTAATATTATTATGACTCACTTGGAGTTCTCACACCAGTCATCCCTAGTGATTTCTTGCAGATGACAACCAGCGGTTTTCCTTGTGACTCTGAGTCACAACAAGTCTCCACAGATATTCCAGTACTATTTCATCATGACTGGAAAACATTCACAGCGAGAACTCAGCTTCTTTATAATAAAGTAAAGTCATAGGAGCTAATCTTCATGTGCACTATAAGACTCTCTCTCTCATAAAAATGCATTTTTTCTAATTTAGTCTCTACACACACACACACACACACACACACACACACACATATGGCAATTAAGCTACACAGAATTTTCCGCATTTCATCTTTGTAAGGATTCGTCAGGCTATTGCATGAGATTGATGTTACTTTGTGATTTTATGCTTTTCCATTGTACTGGATTTGCCAGTCAGCTAATCTGATTCTTTGTTATTCACTCCCCCATTTATCATAGCCAATGGGCACATGTTTATCAGGCAAGAGTAATTTGACCTCTAATTCACCTGTTTCTTTGTCCTTTTTGGCAGGGATCTAGTTTCTCTTTTCTCTGTGTTGGGAACTGATCTGGTTTTAATCTAGATGTTTTCACTTACATTTTATTTTATACTTGTGTATTTGTTTATTTATTAATTATTATTATAATTATGATGATCATTTTCGTTATTGCTGTTGTTATTATTATATGTTCACGTTTTTTTTGTGTATATGTTGTTATTCTAAGGGAAAATCTATTTTGTGTAATGGTCCGTTAAAAAAACAAAAAAAAAACAATATGCCTTGTTCTAAGGCCATCACAGAAGTTGCGATTTCCATTCTTTTTTTTTTTTTTTGGTTATTCTCAACTGACTTAATTATATGCTAGTGGACCTATTCGTTCAATATCTAACATTACTTTGTTGTTCAATTTTTAGCTGATTGGTATGTTGGAAATCAAAGCAAGCTTAAAATTCGTCCATTTTTGTTCACTTAAATTTCTAGTAAAAGCCATAAATGTCTATCAGAGGAGGGGTTCTCTAAACTAGAGATCTATTTTATTTCGATTCTCAAAAAGTTACAATTAATATTTACAATTAAAAGCAAAATTTTTACAAACAAAAACAAACTTACGAGGCTCTAAACTAGCTAGGAGCTTGAAGTCTCCCAAACATTAAAAAAACAAAACAAAAAAACATACAATTAATTAATCTATATATATAATAAATAATGAACACTAACATGTTCGTGTGTTTATTTAAAACAAAAAATATTTAAAAAAAAAAAAAATGAATAAAATTGTGATTAATCTGATGTCGCTAAGGTAAATAAGTTCGACTTTATCCATTTTAAAATGAACTTTGACTAAAGCAGTTCAAGTTTAAATAAATATATTTCAAAAAGTGACATTCGTTTTATTGATTTGTAGAAAATTATGTTTATGGTAAAAAGGCCATTTTTTTTTTTTTTTAGAAATAATTAATTAAATTGTTAACACTTTAAATAAAAAAAGAGACATATTTTTTCATTTATTCAAACAATATTTTTAGCTGACAATGACTCTTTTTGTGGAAGAAGAAAGTAAATTTTGTTTTCTTAAATAGTATTGACCCTGACAGCCATTATTTGAAACTAATATTTTTAACAGTAAATTATGCAGATTGATGTGCAAAGCAGCATAGAATTTCCTCGGAGTCCTACTTGTAACATAATATTAAAACCATAACATCATGGCCACTATTGTAAGCTATTTAAATTGTTCTCTAAAGTGTTCTGCCTTTTCTCCCCTCCTCCTTTTGTATCTTTCCTTTCCAACGGCCATCTTATAAACGGCCATATAAATTTAAAAAAAAAAAAAATTAATAAATGTAAAATATTAATTTATTTATTGTGGACTATTATCCTCATCTTCCTTAGTTGTTTTTTCATGACGTTTCGGCCAACTATTCCTCTGGCCTTTGTCAGGTGGTAACCGTGACGCAATAAATAAATTAATAAATGATACTCATCTCAATAATGAATTCGAATTAATTAATATAAATGTTAAATATTCCTGAAAATGTTCTTTTCTTTTTCTTTCCTCTAGAAGTCCATTCTTTTTTGCGGACTGCTATCCCCATCTTGATAGTTGTTTCACCACGTTTCGGTCAACTCATCCTATGGCGTTGTTCAAGTGATTAATTGCGACAGGATAATCATCTGAAGAAGGCCAAAGGATGGGTTGGCCGAAACCTGGTACAACAACAACTATGAAGATGATGCTTAACAATCTATATGGTGTCTCTCTACCTCCATGCGTGTCCTCTTCATACCACGGCTGCCTTTTTATCCACCAGTTAGCTTTCTCCTCCATTTGTCTCCGCCTCCTCCACCAGCTGACTCTCCACTCCATTCATCTGTTGGTTATCTGTCCTTCATACAATTAAAAAAAACACTTTTTTAGAAACTTTAAAATATTTCTGATAATGTTTTGTTCTTTTCATTTTACCATTTCCCCCCGCCCCTCGCCCCATTAATTCATCTATTGCCTCTCTACATCCTTGTGTGACCTATTCCCTCCACTGGCTGTCTCTTTCCTCCAATAATTATGTACCCTTCCATCTAGTGTCTCTCTCCTCCATCTATTTTTCCCTTCACGAGTTGCTTATCTCCTTGATGTAGTTTAAGAAACAAAACAATTTTTTTGTAACTAATTATAAAATATCTACTGAAATTTATTTATTTATTTGCGAACTGTTATCCTCATCATCAGAGTTGTTGTTGTTGTTGTTGTTTCACTACAAGGCCACCATTCGCCCGTGTATGGAGTATTGTTGTCATATTTGGGCTGGTGCATCTGCTACTAGCCTTTCACTCCTGAACAGGGTTCAAAAGAGAGTCGCCAACTGTCATCTAAGCTTCAATCTCTGTCCCATCGACAAAATGTTGCATTCCTCTGCCTGTTCTACAAGTATTTTAGTGGTGGATGTTCTGACGAACTACATGCGCTTGTACCCCCTCGACGTAAATACCCTGACAAACTCGACAAGCAGCTAAATCCCACCCCTTTACAGTAGATATCCCTAGGTGTAAGAAAGCCTTCTACCCCAATAGTTTCTTCCCTAGAACTGCTAGACTTTGGAACTCTCTTCCAGGTTCCTGCTTCCCCAACTGTACTGACATGCAGAAGTTCAAGTGTAATGTGAACAGACATCTTGCTGCTCGTCTCCCTTCATAATGTCCCTGCAACTTATGTCTCTGATAGTAGCCCTCTACTTCAAAATCACATGGTACCTTGTTTGGAGTGAAAATGGAACTTAAAAAAAGAAAAACATCCTCTGGCCTTCTCCAGATGATTATCCCGTCACGGTTAATCACCTGAAGAAGGCCAGAGGATGAGTTGGCCAAAACGTAATGAAACAACAACAACTATGAAGATGAGGATAACAGTCTGCAAAAGAACACAAATTATGAAGCCTCATCTCAAAGGATTCCAAAAAAAATAAAATATATAATTCCATGAATGTTCAGTTTTTCTTCTCAACATCAGTCGTTTCTATCCACAAGTTTTTTTTCTCTTCTCCTGCTACCAGTTGCTTGTCTCTGACTCCATCACTAGTCTCTTTTACCTCCTCCTCCACCTATCATTCTTCCGCCGCTTCACCAGTCTTATAAAAGTACTTCTTCCATTATCATTTATCTCCTGCTCTCTACCTGTTGCCTTTCCCCACCAATCGTACTTCCGGCACTCCACCAGTTTTATAAAAGACCCCCTTCCATAAAAGTACCCCTTCCATTATCATTCATCTCCTGCCCTCCACCTGTTGCTTTCCCCCTTCATACAAATTTTAAAATATTCAATAATTCCACAATTAAAAAAAGAGATTTTGTGCCATTTGCTTTGAAAGTTCCAGCTTTGATTTTATACTTGTAAAATATTCCTCAGAATGTTTTATTTTGTTTCTTCCCTCCACTATTCTCCCATGCCCTCCACTTGATGTCTTTTCCTCCATAAAAAAAAAAATCTTTTGCCATTTATTGTGAAAGTTTCAGCTTTGATTAATTTGTGTTGAAAGGTTTTCTTGTTGATTTTATCGTTTTTATTTTATCATGTTATTCTATTCAATTATTACCGTTGTTTATTGTTGAACTTGATTGCTTTTTTACCTGCACAGGTAAGTTTTTATTTTTTATCATCATTATTCATGCATGTTTGTATGAGTTAACCGACCTGTTTTTTTTTATTATTATTTTTTTTTATACCAGAATTACATATGACATCATTTGTGATAAATCAAAAAAAAAAATTTTTCTCTGTCAATATTTCTAAGATAATTTTTTATAATTTTATTCTATATATCTTGAGCCATTATCTTCACTATGGGATGAGGATGAGAGCGATGGTGATGATGGTACACACCATTTTCCAAGGTAAAGATCAAAGGTCAAGATTGTAACCTATCTATATATACTCTCTTACCGCGCACACCAATGGGTCGATCATGAGCAAACCCGACATGATGATGGTCTCCGACCTAGAGATGGTGCACACCATTTTTCAAGATCAAAGGTTAAAGTTGGGACTTTGATGTGCGTTCGGGTACCTGCAAAGTGGGTACCTGAGCATACAACAAAGTTCCGTACGAAGCAGGAGTATCTTTGCTAGTGGATTTATAATCCGAGTTTTAGATAGTGTTAGTTCTGATGATTGGATGGAAAATTAAATCTGGATATTATATAATAGATGTGTGTAGAAAAGCAGACTTCGATTGTATGGTCACATTAAAAGAATGGATGTAGAATAGTTGATGTTTAATTCACAGGAGTAAAACATAGAAGTGATATGAATGTATTTGCTTAAGTTTGGTGATCAAACAGGAACCAGTGTGTCAACGTTAATTGTATCATAATTATAAGAGAAGATGTGCTAAAATGAAACCTGACCAATGAGGGTTGAGAATATGTGAGAATGATATAATGGATTTATAATGCAAGTCTTATACAGTGTTAGTTCTGATGAACTCGTATGGAAAATTAAATCTAGATATTATATAATAGATGTGTGTAGAAAAGCAGACTTCGATTGTATGGTCACATTAAAAGAATGGATGTAGAATAGTTGATGTTCAATTCGCAGGAGTAAAACATGGAAGTGATAGGGATGTATTTGAGAAAGGAGGATAAATAAAGACCTGGCCAGAGATAGGTTAGTTTGGAAGTGAATTTTATAAAGCCGTCCAACACATGCCAGCATGTAAAACAGACGTTAAGTCTGAATATGATGATGTAGTATTAGTTACAGACGGTGTATGTAATATCTAGGGCTATGACAACAGCATATTCTTTTCATTGTTTCGACTCTCGAGTATATATCCGACACAGTTAGACACAATCAACCGAGGATCACATCACTCTACATAAAAACATATAAGATATCAATGAATATATACCTGATAATTAAAACAAGGAAAAGAATATGCTGTTGTCATCGCCCTAGTAATATTGAATAGTACTCCAAACAGTTTTATATCATTTGATAATGACGTCACTTCCGGTGATTCACGTTTGTCTACACATTTCTTTGTATTCACTGGTTGTCACATAAGCAAAAAAAAAAAAAAAAAAAAATACAACAATATGCTGAGTGATACAAATTTTGGGGCCAACCCTTAATCAGGTCATCGGGTCTCTGAGTGAAAGGTAAATAAACGATCTCTGTAATGCATCAACAATTTTGTAGTTTTTTTTTAGAAAAAAAAAAGCCAAAAAAACATAGGGAAAAAATCCTAAAGGTTGCTAACTTTGAAGTTATCCTTCACTCCCCCCTCCCCTCCTGCTCAACTCAGAAAGATAAAAAGTAGACAAAAATAGCAATTTTTGTGTTGTATGTAATTACTGCAAGGGTATACAGGTGAGCTGAGTACCATGTGTCCAGTAGGCCATGTTGATCTATATATAAAACAGTAATTTCTGTACGTCCGTTTGCAAACTTTTATACTTCAGTTTTGGAAATAGACAAACCTTATCTCTATTCCCACATAAAGTTAAGTTTTGCTTTTGGGAATTGATTCTCATAAAAACCGATCTGAACTATAGAACAAAAAATAGGGTGCTTCTTTACCGTGTGTCTAATTTGCTTTCATGGGAGGTTCAAAAGCAACGCCATCTTTTGTTTTTGGTTGACTACGTTAAATTTGAACGCTTTATGTCAGATTTTCTTTCATTTTCTTTTCCGCCTTCGCGTTATGGGTTTGAGCCTGCCTGCCTATAACCACATTTTTTTTTACACCTCCAAACACCCCGGCACCGCCGGGCACCCAGGTTAGTCACATATAAAGTTAAATCTCTATAGTATATTTCTCTTAGTTTGTCCGTCTGTCAGTTTGTGCCATTTTTCTTGGAAACTACTGGGCCAATATGGCTTAAATATGGTATGGATCTTTATTATGATAAGGTGCAGCGAACTAAGTATTATGGTATTTGTTTGATACACAATTAGGGATTAATAGGGATTAGCATTTAATGAAAAATGAGAACAAATTTAACCATATTCAACGATCAATTTTATATAAAGCGCTCATTCTAAGTAAATGGTCTATAGCTTCTCTCCTTAGTGCGAGCAGCACTAAAAATATAATCAGCTGAGAGAATGAGAACATGCTACTCCTTGTGGATTTAATAAAGGGTCCCATTTGAAATTTTGTACAGATTCCCGAGTTCGACAGAAAGATTTCTGTGTTTGACAAGTTATACTTGAAGAAACTCGTAGGTTACATCGACCAAAATATTGTGCAAATAACAATTAAGATGGGAACAGAAGTCTGAACAATCCAAATAATATGAATTATCAATCCTCATCTCAAAATTTCAGAAACATTGTTTAAAACTTTTCATAGGAATAAACTTAACGCAGACTAAAAAATTTAGTTGAAATCAAGTGAAGACTGAGTTACATAGATATGTGAAATATTAATATGTAAAAAAAAAAAAAAAGTAAAGTAGTTGACCATAGTCGAGGGCGATCCAAAGGCTCCCTTTTCATTAGCTGCTACACTGAAGTGTAAGAAAGAGTTCCATTCCTTTCTCCGGATTACTCCACTTACACTTGATCCTCACTTTAAAATGCAGAATGTTTAGCAAGGTGGTCTCAAGTACGAGTTTTTGAATCTTTGATTTTACAAAGGACTTCTTATTCGTGGGATATAAGTGAACAGACTAACCTTTATAGCAAATGAGCTCATTTTATGCCAAATGTCTAAAGTCCTAACTTACATAAATTATGTAGATTACAAAAAATCTCTGTTGCAGATCTCTGTGCAGATTCCCGATTTCCACAACATAGGTCAAAGGTTAAAGTGACCAAAACATTGTGCAAATAGTAATTAAGACGAGGACAATAGTCCAAACAATCAAAATAATATGAATTATCGATCCTCATCTCAAAAAATGGAGAAACATAATTTAAAACTTTCTTAATAAACTTAACGCAGACCAAAAAAATAGTTGAAATCAGGTGAAGACGGGGTTACATAGATAGACATTTACTCTGTGAAATATTAGTGTAAAAAAAAAACCAGTCAAGTGGTCGACCATAGTTGAGGGCGATCCAAATGCTCCCTTTTTTATTAGTTACTTGACTGAAGTGTTGGAAAGATTGCAGCTCTTTTTTTTTAGGATTACACCTTGATTCTCACCTTTTAATGTTGAATGTTTAGGCAAAAGAGTATCAACTTAATTTTTATCTATTTTTTAAAATCTTTTTTTCACTCCAAACAAGGCATGTTGCCACTTGGACACAAAGAACTACTATTTGAGATTGTGCCTACAGAGGACTGTGGGGAATTGAGCAGCGAGATATCTGTTCACATTACAGTTAAACTTCTGCAAGTTAGTACGATCAAGGAAGGAGGAAACAGGGAAGAAATTCCAAAGTCTAGCCGTCTGAGGGAAGAAAATATCTAGAAGGCTTTCCGCATCTGGGGACTTCAACAGTGAAGGGGTGGGATTTTGCTGCTTTTCTGTTTAGTCGAGGAGGGCACAAGTGCTATGAGTTCATTAGAGTAGATTCTGTTAAAGTATTTGCAAAACAGGCATAGGGATGCAACATTGTGGCGATGGGACAGAGGTTGGAACTTGTCCAACAGTGCAGATCTATTAGATTTTAAATTTTTGGGGCAGGGGCATGTCTGAGTGAGAGACCAGTAGTAGATGCACCAGCCTGGTCGTGGCAAATTGCTTGACCAAAGATTGAACTCTGGTCTGCCAACCCACTGTCAAATGAGGCAGTTGTGTGCCTTTTATTTATAGTTTATCCATATATTTTAAAGCCATCTTCGTAATTAATGTCTTCGTGTGCGATAATTCATATTAATGACTTTTTATTAGGAAAGTAAAGAAAGGGTGTGATATATTTTTGCTATTTATAAGATGAACGTTTTTTTCGTGTTTGCATTTTTTCATTAATCACTATTGTCAACCCGATGACTCTCTGACTCCATCTTGTCTCAGCTGTCCAGTGCCCGTTTGCCCAGGGGTTAATTATGCTTGCCATTTTTTTTATTCTTTTATTCAAACAACTATGTATAGAAAAATAAATTGATGAGTGGAAATGTTATCTCATTCTATTATATAAATCTAACCTGTCTGTTGAAATGTTTGTTTGTCAGCCTAAAACTTTCGACAGAGGCGACAGATTTTCACGAGATTGGTATCATTGTGAAGCTCAACCCTTCGGACGACAAATATCGAAAAATTGGCTAAAAACATTAATTCCTTCATCCTCAACTGGACACTTTTCTACAGGGAGTGGTCACTTTTTTTGCCGATATTTTCAAAAGTCATCTCCTCTTTCGATTGATCAGCCTTAATTTAAACTCTCGCCGCTTCTGGTTTGGCAATGAATGGCAAAGATGTCACCTTTTTTTTTCCACGTTCTTTTCCTCCTCCACAGTACGGGTTCAAGCCTGCCTTCTACTATCACTTTTTTTTTTTTGCTTAACACACACCTCCAAACACCCGGACAACGTCGGGAACCCAGGCTAGTTATTATATAAAGGGAAGTTATTTGTGTGCTTGTATGTCCACCTAAAAGTCGAAAACTACAAAACGAATACCCACAAAGTTGTGAAGAGATGGAAGAGCATTCTGATGGATTTAATTTCATAGCAAAATTATTCTACTTATTTTATGCTGTTGTAGTTCTGATTTTAATAACTATTTGATTAATCTATTATATAAAGCGCAGTTGTCTGTGTATTTGTATGTCCAGCTAAAACTTAAAAACTACAAAACAAAGTTGCTGCATTCTTCATCAGTGTTGTCCAGAATGAGTATTATCTAAAATTTAAAACACAATTATTTATTCTCTGAGGGCCAACTATGTAGGGTTTTATTAAAATGGAGGGGTCAGTGTTATTATGTATTAATTTGTAAAGAAAATGCCGACTAATTCCACAAGAAATCTATTATAAAAAGGAGAATTTTCTCTGTGTGTGTATATATGTCCAACTAGGGAGGAATGGGCAGGGCGGAGGAGAAAGAGGATGTGTTTGTGAATAGTAATGAATGTGCCATTGAGAAATTTTTTTTCACATTAGATCAGTTGTATAGGAAGACATTTTTTTATTACAATTTTTTATTTTCATATTTTTTATTTTATATTTATTTTATTATTTTTATATTTTATTTTTTTATTTTTATATTTATTTTATTTTATTATTTTAGTTTATTACATTTTTTCACATTAGATCAATTCTATAGGAAGAAATTTTTTTTATTACAATTTTTTATTTTATTTTTTATTTTTATATTTATTTTATTATTTTCATATTTTTTATTTTTTATTTTTATTTTATTATTTTTATATTTTATTATTTTTTATATTTATTTTATTATTTTATCATTTTAGTTTATTACATTTTTTTTTAACATTAGATTAGTTGTATAGGAAGACATTTTTTTATTACAATTTCACCCCAAACAGGGCACAGTGCCACTTTGATGTAAGGGGCTATTATCAGGGACATAAGTTGCAGGGGTATTATGTAGGGAGTTGAGCGGCTAGATGTCTGTTTACATTAAACTTGAACTTCTGCATGTCAGTACAGTTGGGAAAGCAGGAACCTGGAAGAGAGTTCCAAAGTCTAACAGTTCTCGGGAAGAAACTATTAGAGTAGAAGGCTTTCTTACATCTAAGGATCTCTACTGTGTAGGGGTGGGATTTTGCTGCTTGTCGGGGGTATTTACGTCGAGGGTGGGGTACAAGAGCTTGTAGTTTGTTGGAATATCCACCATTAAAATACTTGTAGAACAAACAGAGAGACGCAATGATGGGTTGAAGCTTAGAGATGACAGGTTTGCGACTCACTTTTGAACACTGTCTCGGAGCAAGAGACTAATAGCATATACGCTAGCCCAAATGTGACAACAATACTCCATACCTGGGCGAATGGTGGCCTCGTAGAGGTACAGGATACTTTCAGGCATAAGTAACTTTCTAGCATGGTAAAGAGAGCCCAACTTATTCACAGCAGCCTTGGGAATGTCATTAAAGCAGAAAATACACAACTGATGAAAACAATAGTTGCCAATGTGACAAGATGCTTTTACAAAGTTTGATGGATAAATGTCTCAAACATGCTAGTTTACTATAAAGCAAGCAAAAGGATCATCCAGTTTATTATATAAAGGGATGTTTGTGTGTCCAGCTAAAACTTAAGAAATACACAACCATCCCCTACAAAGTTGGTATTTATTCTTTTAAATCGGGGTAACCTGGAAAAAAAGATTCTTTTTTTTTTATTTTTGAGGTTGAATAGCCATTTGCATCATTTAATGTTATGAAGCAGTAAACATGATTTTTTAAAGGTTATCATGTATTAATACAACCCAGAAAATGAGTCAGCATTTTTTTTTTTTTAATTGAAAAATGCTGACTCTGGATTTAAATTATCATTTCTTAACCATTGTTACTTTTTTACAATGAAGAGGAGTGGAAGAAACTTAGTTTCAATAGCGCTCTGAAGGCCTCCTAAGTTTTATGTTCACTCGTTACATTTAAAAACAAAATTTCTTCCGCTAGTCTATAATATAAAGGGAAGTTGTCTGTATCTATGATTGTATGTCTGGCTAAAAGTCAGAAACAACAAAACAAATAACCACAAAGTTTGGATTTTTTATGGGCATTACTCTGGATGAATAATATCTAAGACTTAAAAAAAAATAATTTAATCTTTGCCCCTAAATTGGCATAGATTTTGTCAGGATGGGAAGTGATTTTCCTCTCAGATTATGTATTAACTAAGGCGATATAACTTTTTTTTTTATCAAGGAGTGGATTCCCTTATGCCGACTCTTTCGTTGAAGCATCTATAAAAACGAGTTGTCTATGTGTATGTTCCAAGAGAGGAATGGGCTGGGTGGAAAAGAAAGGGTTGGGGAGAGGGCGGAGGAAACTAAGGGAGAAGGAAAGTGAAAAAGATGAAGAGACAAAGTTAGAGAGATAGAAGTTTTAATAGATATGTGTTACACTTTTGCCTAAGCAACACCGGGTAACCCTGCTAGATGTATAAAGAATACAGATTCAGATCGCAAACACATTTGTAAATTAATATTTTGTTTCTTTTATTAACAAGAACGTTATCAAAGCAGTGAAAAAAATAATAACAATAATAATGATAGTGATCATAATGATGATGATAACAATAATAATAATAATAATAACAATTATAATAATAACAACAATAATAACATTGATTGAGATTGTCGGACTGACTTCCTCATCTTGGTTGTTATAGTCAGTGTTGGTGACTATAACAACCAAGATGAGGGAGTCAGTCCGACAATCTCAATCAATGAAAACACCTCATCTCAAAAATACAGACAAACAATAATAACAATTATAATAAAAATGATAATAATAACAACAATAATAACAATTAAAATAAAAATGATAAATAATAATAATAATAATAATAATAACGATCATAATAATAACAATTCAAATAAAAATGATAATAATAATAATAATAATAATAATAATAATAATAATAATAATACACCATTAATGGTAGGAGCACAGGAACAATACCAAAAAACTTTGAAAAAAGAATGGGAGAAAATGGAATCAAAGGGATGGCAAAGAAGATACAACGAATTTCAATAATAAAAACTGCTGAAATATTAAGGAAAATGCTTGAATGTTGAGACCAACACGACACATGAACTAGAGACCCGAACTGGACACAGAAACTGCCACAGATGCAAAACACAAAGGAACATCCCATGGAATCATGAAAACTGAAATTGTATGATTTTGAGATAGCGCCCCCCCCCCCATTTTTATGTGTGTCAGTCAAGGAGGATGGAAAGATGAGAAGAGAAAGCACTAACCAGACCTCCACTGGTTGAGTGCAAAGAGGACTGGGACCTTGTGGAGGCTTATTGCCTCCCAAATTTCAGTGAAGACCAATGGTTGCTGCCAATGAGAAATCAATGATAAGCAACTGTTGCGATCATGCAAATTCTTTTGCAGAGGTTATCGAAAGAGGTGGAAAGCACTGGAAATCTGGGAAGACTTGTAACTCAGACTCCAGGGAACACCACAAGTTGTTCCCAAAGAGCAATCTTTAATGATGGTTTGTGTGACTTTTCCTAATGAGTAAATAATAATATTATTAGTGACTTTTGCACGAGAAATAAATGTGAGATGAAAAAAGGGTAAATATTACCTTATGCTACAACAGAACACCAACCGGTCTAATTTGTTTTTTTAGAGGTATTCGAGGTCGCTAAAAACGAATCTGATAATCAAAGCGAGAGGGGGAGGGGGGCGTTCCAACCTCTAACCCGCCTCCTCCTCAATGTAAACAGAAAGCAGTAAAATCTCCTAAAAACGTTAAATGGTAAATGATATTCTATTCAGTAAATGTCGGTGCGTTACTTATGGAAAAACGATTAATTAAACTGCAGAAGCACCTGTTAAGCTACACAAATTCTATAATTGAATCCTCGTTCCCCCACCACCCAAAAAAGAACAAAAAACATGAAAATGTTTGGTGCTTATTTTTTTCTAAACCGCTCACGAAAACTTTGTTTTAGATCAATTAAAAAGCATCAAAAGCGACAAAAGATTCCTGCGTGATGTGATAAGTCACTTTGCTGCACCCGAACGCATCATGTAAGAAACACACTACTGAAGGCGGTGAAATGGCGCAAAATAGTCCCGAGGTCTAGGGGTTCATACCGTGCAAACGGTACATTTGCGACAGGTTTGATTATCAGGTTCGTTGTCAGCGACCTCGAATACCCCTAAAAAAAACAAATTAGAGTGGTCAGTGTTCCGTTGTAGTGTAAGGTAACATTTACTGAAAAAAGAAAGCATTGATATTTATAAGGTGGAATAGGAAGGGAAAGCAGGTTGTGGGGAGGCAGTAATCCATCCATATCATTAAGCCCCCCCCTTTATCCTCGAGTGTCTTTTGGCCATAGTAAACAGTGACTCATTAATAAAATATGAAATAAAAAAACCTCAAAGCATTGCTGATTGATCTTTTAAACGTAGGTGTTTGAAGTCACTGGAATGAGATAGAGCATGCACAAAAGAAGAGGTTGTGGGAGAATGTGACTCATAATTGGCTTTTTAGATCGTGGAGGGCGTGAGGGGGGTGGGGGATCTGCAGACTGATTTGTTTGCTTTGTGGAAGAATGACTAAAAGAAAAGGGGGATAAAATTAGCAGAATTTGGAGGGGGGGGTCATGCCTTACATTGCCTTGTGTCCAAACTAATTCTGTTTTCGGGTAGTTTTAATTCTAGTTTAAGAAAAAGTAGGTGTCAAGAAAAAAAAAATTGAAAATCATATGCAACAAATAACTGTTACCAAAGGCAAGATAACTTACTTTTCTACTTACTTAGATAAGTTTATTTCTACATTGCTAGCAGCTTTCTATATATATAAAAGCGAAAATGTGTGTTAGTGTGTGTGTGTGTGTGCACTTTTTGTGTATGTCCGCAAAAGGCTTTTTTTCGGGGGGGGGCAATCGCTTAGGTGTATCAGAATTTTTGTAGGAATTTTTGACACCTCTAACACGAAACTGCGAATAAAATATAAAAAACTCGTAATTTCTCTTTCAAAAGTGGGTTGTTTATTTTCTTTATGAATTATACTTCCAAAATAAACTATTAAAGTTGTTTAAAAAGTAATAGAAATATTATTTTTTAAAAAACAGTAATGGAATTAATTGATTTTACGAGTTCAGTATTTTTCAATTTTTAAACTTTAAAAATCCATCAAAATTTTTCTATTGATTCAATTTTTACGATATTTTCAGGGTCAATGTGAAATTTTATGCTCTTTCCAATAAACCGAATATAATATTTTAGACAAACGTTTTTTTTTTTAATTCACCCCCCCCCCATTTTCAAATGTCTATTAAAAAGTAAATAATTAATTTACTCACCAAATATCACAAATTGAAGATAAAAGATCAATAAATAATATATTCAAATTTAAAACAAAAAAGTAGTGTTTTTTAGAAATTTACCTGTAAAGTGCGAAGTTTAAAACCTTTTTTTTTATTAACAAACCACGTTGTTTGTTTGTTTTTTGTTTTTGTTTTTTTTAATGAAACCTTGGTCCTTGCTCCTTTAATTAAAAAAAAAATTAGAGTTTGAATTACATTTTCCAGTAGTTATAAGCTTGGAAAGACAGGGGGTCAAATTAATTCACGCCTCCCATTTTGAAATGTCTATTTAAAAGTAAATAATTAATTTACTCACCAAATTGAAGATAAAAGATCAATAAATAATATATTCAAATTTAAAACCAAAAAAGTAGTGTTTTTTAGAAATGTACATGTAAAGTCCGAAGTTTAAAACTTTAAAAAAAAAAAAAAACACGTTGTTTGTTTTTTGATTTGTTTTGTGTTTTTAATGAAACCTTGGTCTTTGCTCCTTTAATTGAAAAAGAAAATTAGGGCTTGACAGATAGGGGTGGAATTATTCAATATTTTTCACAAAATTTCTGACACACTTAGCGATCGGTCGGTTCACTCCTTCTTAAAACTTTTTATATGCTGTCTAAATCATAATATGTACGAGTTAAGAACGGGGGTCCAGTCTATCTTTAATTTGCCCGACTTTTACGCACTATTTTTGAGATTTTTTTCAATCGCCGCATCTTCATTCCGTTTTTCAGTATATAAAAAAAAGTGAATGCTGGGGCAGAGGAAACAGAAACTGGCTTGCAGCGCAAATCGCGTCAAGGTCAAACATCACGTGACTTAACTTTCTCGCACCTGTCAATTTCACTTTATAAACGTTAAATTAAAACAGCTTTCACTTCCTCTCCCCTCGTGGCCGAGATGGTTAGATGTCCGGGTTTTTTCTCTTACGTTTCCACCTTCACGTCAAGGCTTCGAGTTCGAGCCCACCTTCCTACTAAAACATTTTTTTTTCTTTTACACCTCCAAACACCCGGGCAACGTTTTTTTTTTTTTTTTAAGCAGGGTTGTTTTGATCTACCTCCCTCCCCCACACACACACCTCCAAACACCCGGACAACGCCGGGTACCCTCCCCCTGCTAGTCTATTATATGAATCTAACCTGTCTGTTAGTGTGTATGTATGTCTCGCTAAAACTTTCGACACACGTGACCAACACTGTCAAAATTGGTATTGTTTGAAAGCTGTGTCTCTCAGACGACAAATATCTAAAGAAATTAGCCAAAACCATTCATTTTATTTTTCACCGTCAACGTTTTTTATAACGATGGAGGGGGGAGGGTCACTTTTTTTCGTCAACTTTTTGCATAGTCATCATACGCTTTGCAATGACCAGTTTTATTTCGAAACAGACTTTTCAAACTGCTGCATCTGTTTATATATAAATCTGATCGACTCCCAGAATGTTTTGTGAGAATTTCTTTTAATACTGCGGAAGTAGGGGTGTATTTTTCAAGCATATTGGTTGATATAGCACTTTATATTTTCATTATTATCAAAGGTCGTTTTCTTTTTCCATACATCCCTTTGCTTTTTTTTAAATTTATTTAATAAGAGTTTTATAGGGTCATAAGTTATTTCTTACTTAGCCAGTTATCCAGTGGGAGACCCCCCCCCCTACTTAAAAAAAAAAAATAAATAAATAAAATTTGTAAGCTCTTTTAAACATTTTTACAATTAAAATTTTAGAATTCTGAATTTTTGAGATGAGGGCTGATTGTTTCCAAGATGGCGACCAACATGTCTGATGAAGGGGAAGACTACATCGACTGAAACGTTGCACAAAAAAAACACTCAAGATGGGGACAGTAGTCTGATTAAAACAAGTAATATAAAATTTAAAAACTTTGAATAAACAAACTGTTTTGCAATCATCTTAAGATGTAAATATTTTTTTTTTCATTCTTCTTTTTTTTAATTTAAATGAAGGATATGATATTATCCGAAATTAATAACAGATATTTCAATTTAAAAGAAAAAAGAAACGAAGATGTTTTCATGTTAACGTGTTTCAAAAACAGTTTTTCTGTTCATTCAAAGTTTTAAAATAAATAAAAACTTGAATCGAAGGAAAACGTGATAAACTTTGAAAAACTTGTTTTGAACCTAGTTTCCAATGTTTATAAAGTTTTGCCTTAGAACATCCTTATTAACCGGATGTTAGTTTTATAGCCTGTAAGGTTAATATAAACCAGATGTCAATGGAATTCCATCAACCTAAAATGACGGAAAGATTTCAGATATTAAAAAGAAATTCCTTTGATCGTTCTTTATTTATTTTTTATTTATTTCTTTTTCCCAAGATTTTCTTTTAAAGTACAAAATATTGACCTTGAACAAGTTCAATCTCCAGGATATGTGATAATGTTTTCTTGTTTTTAATTTTGACTGCTGGTTATTTTTAGTACATGATACAAAACAAGAGTTCAAAATAGACTTCGTAGCCTAGTGGAGGATGCCCTTTTCTCTTCCCTGCAACCTCTTTCCCACAGAAGAGACGTTGCGAGCCTGTGTCTGTTTTATCGATATTTTCAAGGCAAGTGCTCGTCTGAGCTCCAATCTATAGTCCCCTCTGGCCTGACTTTCACGAAAAACACTCGTCTAGTTGAAACCACTATCAATAATCCCCCCACACTCTTTATCTGTGCCTTAATCTAAACTTAGATTCCATTAACAAAACTTCTTTCTTAGAACTGCACGCCTGTGGAACTCTGTTCCCGTTTTCTGCTTTCCAGCTAACTACAATATGGTTATCTTCAAGATCAGCATGAACAAGTTCTTGATGAGCCATCCCCTTAAGTAATCCAATTTACCAAATTCCACTACTAACGATTACTACGACATTTTTCTATTGACTACTGTATACTCATTAACCCTTATCCTCGAGTGGTCTCTGGGCCTTGATAAGTGGTGACTCTTTTGTAAAAAAAAGACAAAAAAAACGAAAGAAATGGTTTACAGAATATTAGACATTAATATTACGTATTTTAATAAAATGGTTGGTTGGTTGTTTTGTTTTACGGCATATCAACCCTTTTCAGGTTATTTAATGCCGAATCTGGTGATTTTGAAGATTTTTTAATATAGTATATTTGTTTTTTAAGTCGTATTCTATTTAACCCATAGTTGGGACCCTAACAGGTGCTACCATTCCGGGTCAGAGTGGACCTGGGAGCAATGGCAATTAAAGGGTGGCTCCACACTTCCTAAGGCCTGCAAGCTGGGGCCCTCACCATCGGATATAGTTTAAGGTCATATCCAGGACCTTTAATAAAACTTCTCGATGTACATAGTCTTGATTCACCCGACAAGCAGCAAAATCTCACCCCTTCACTGTTGAGGTCCCTAGATTCCAGAAATAATAATTTCTTCCCTTAGAATGCTAGACTTTGGAATTTTTTCCCCCTGTTTCCTTGACTGTAGTAACCTGCAGACGTTTAAATGTAATGTGAACAGATGTCTTGCTGCTCAACTCCCCATTGTACCCTGTTAGACAATATCACAAATAGTAGCCCCTTGTATTCCAAGTGGTAATATGCCTTGTTTGGAGTGAAAAAAAGAAAAGTTTTTAATACTACAGTAAAACCAACACAAAAAAAAAAAAAACGGACTATTGTAAACAAATAGGTCAAATATTCATTAACCAGGTTAACTTATTTGAGACTAGCGTTCGGGGGAGGGGGCGGTCGTAAAATACGCCTAAATATATTTTAATTCGTGCCGATTTCGTATTACAGAGCCAATTCTTTCTTGAATATTATATTGTACCTAATATATATAGTTCTGATTTCAACAGTTAACCAAAACATTTAGTGCTCCAACCGCATTCCATACGGTTTGAGCTATTATTAGATAGATAAAAGAAGATTTAAAATGAAATCACTTCAAGCTACGAATGCATAAAAGTAAAAGAAATATGTCGGCAAGTTGAAAAGAACATTTTGCATTTCAATTTGCCGACATTTTTCTGTACGCGTTATTCAACCATCCAAACAAAGATTTTACTTGTTGTAAACCATCCTTGGTGTATGATTACTATTTCCTATTAATTTCAGTGTAATGTGATAGTAGTTTAAGAGTTAATCGGTTAAATATTTACAAACGCACATACACATACATGCATCTACTGTTTTATTTATAGAGAAGTATCTAAAACATTGTACGTAAAATCTGATATATAATGTAATACTAGCTGAGAGAACCAACGTTGCCCGGGATTGAATGAGGACCTATGAATGTTTCACACTTGCAATACTTTTGTGGACATCAAAATCGGTGAAATCAACCATTTTTCAATCAAATCGATTGACTGCCTGCTCTAGTCAAAGAACCACCACAATGCACCAGGATGAAGCTTCACATGCTTCTTGCAATGACTTAGTCCACAATACATTGTAGTCTACATTGCACTGTAGAGAAACTAATGTTAACTTTGTAAAATTAGTTTTCTATATAATGGCTTGAATTAAAGTTCACAATGCAAAAGTCAAGTATCATACTTCAATTGTGTTCTAAAACCTCTATCTCACCGAAGAGATGTTGCGATTTTATCTCTGCTTTATCGTTATTTTCATGGAAAGTGTTTGACTGGGCTTCAATCTATGGTCCCCCCTCGCCAAACTTTTTTTTTTTTTTTTTTTTTTTTACACAGTGATCACCACTTATCAAGGCCCGGAAGCCACTCAGGGATAAGGGTTATTGTAAGTACATCACGTTAGTGAGGAGATTTTATGAAGTGTTTAATTAGGGGGGCGGTTCATTAGGAATTTGTTAACATTAGACTTGAAGACATCCAAGTTGTAGTCTGGAGGGAAGCAGGCAGACGGAACAGAGTTCCACAGGCGTGCAGTTCTAAGAAAGAAGCTTTGCTCATGAAATCCGCGTTTCACAAGAAACACTCGTCTAGCTGAAAACACTATCAATAATTCCCCCCACTCTTTATCTGTGCCTAAACCTAAACATAGATTCCATGATCAAAGCTTCTTTCTTAGAACTGCATGCCTGTGGAATTGTCTTCCGTTTTCCTGCTTTCCAGCTGTCTATAATATGGTTGTCTTCAAGTCCAACGTGAACAAGTTTCTGATGAGCAGTTCCACTTAAGTTAACAAATTTACCGAACTTCCATTACTATCGATTACTATATTGTCCTTTTGACTACTCTACACTCTTTAACCCTTATCCTTGAGTGACCTATCGGCCTTGATAAGTGGTGACGCCTATGTAAAAAAAAAAAAAAAAAAATGTACTAATTTCAAATGTGCCCCTGTCATATCAAAGAACCTACTGTTGACTTTATGTCGAGCGTTTCAGCTTGTGTGATAATAAAACTTCTCAAATGCACTTCTGATGTTAGGTTATGTAAGGTGTTAACTTTCGTCAAAATCGCCTGCTCCTTCTTTCATTAGGTTATTTCGATTATCGATACTTATCGAAGACATTCCAATACAAACCGTATCTAAGAACACTGCCAGGCACATAAAGTACCTTTGTGTGAAATTTCATAAAAATGAGCCCAGTCGTTTTCGAGTCTATAGGAAACGAAATCGCAAACACACAATGTTCCTTATACATTATATATATATATATATATATATATATATATATATATATGTACAGTTTTGAAGCGTAAATCATACATCTATGACGTCATATCAGCGATCTAATTTTGTTAAGATAACGTTTTAAGATCTATTTACAAGAAAATCTAAATAGCTCAATTCATAGAACATTTAACTGAAGATCTCAAGATTTTGGTTTCAATGGCATTTGCTTTATTTGTTTTGACTTTATTAAGTACTAGTGTGGGTGCCTGGCATTGCACAGGTGTTTTAAAAAAATAAATGTGTCAGTAGACAGGGAGGCTCGAACCCGAACACGCGACATGAAGGTGGAAAAGAAAGTGAAAGAAAACGTGACATCTTGCAGCTACACCAAGATGGGAGCGGAAAGGGAGCGGGAACGTTAAAATTTAGCGGTCTCAACCGTATGGTCGAAAGCTGAACTGGCCTAAAGCCAGTTAAGTTTTCAGCTTTCTGCCATATTTGCTTCACCACGATGTTGGGGAAAACCAGCCCTCCCAAGAGGGGGGGGGGCTCTGGCAGTGTCTTAATGGTTAGCAATTGTCTGATATGAAGGGTGTACCCCACAATGATCAAAGCTGATTGCTTTCAAGATGTGCCAGCCGGCCACGAAGGCCAGTGAATCACTTTGTTTCGATTCATTTTCTCTTTATTTATATGCGAAAAACAAACACTGGAAACCAGGTCGTTTTTAAAAACTCGCTCAAAATAGATGTAGAGACAACCTCCGTTCGTAAATCATAGATATTATAATCATAGTCATATTTAAGCGTACTTTACGACCAGGCTATGCCGGCCGTCCCTACTAGCTTTGATAAATACTTTTGTAGTTTTATCAAAAGGGGCTACAATAATATCAGAGTGTCTCCATTTACACTGAACATCTACAGAATGCCAACATCAATATATTACATATGAATGAGTCTCCTGTGGAATTTCCACAGGTTCCGCTAGTTATTATTATTATTATTATTATTATTATTATTATTATTATTATATTTTATTACTTACTAGCAGAATACCCATCCTAAGACGTGTATTTTGCTATAAATAAATAATAAGTCCATAGCATGTTGACTCCGCAGATTCATCATCGCCTCTGTTCAGTCTCGAAAGACAATGGATACCCCCTGTAAGGGTAGCGGCAAGGGTTGCACAATCCCGGACCATACTTCTCCTGAATTGGCATTGAATCCAGTGGTAGAATTATTCCTGAATATTTTTTATGTTTTCCAGGCCAGATTAAAGATTTTAGTGGCCAGATTTAACCCGTTGGAACCTCTGCCCCAAATGAATAATATTTCAAATTGATAAAAAAATTATTCATTTTTTTAATCAATATTTTGTGGGGTCAACTAGGCCAGGTTCATCAGGGGAGGTCGATTTTTTTTAGCCATTTCCAAAATTATATATTGTATATACAGGAGAGGTGACTGACATCATTATTATTTTCAAACCCATAAGACAAGAGAGAGAGAGAGGAATGGGCTGAGCCGAGGGGAAAGCACGAAAGATAGAGAGGCGAATTGAGGGAGATAGAAAGATAGAAATTTTGATATAAAGATGTTAAGCACGCTTTTTAAACTCTTTTATTTATTGTAATTTTTATGACCCTGGGTAGTGCGAGGTAATGCTGCTAGTTTATACTCGTGTTCAAATGAAATATGTCCAATGATGAATGCTATTAACTACGAATCAAGTCGTAATATTTTAAAATATTTAGTTACGTTATTAACAATAAGTAGGCAGGAGGAAAGAAAGAAAAAAAAATGTAAATTTTAAATTGTAGATTTTATCATATTGTAATTTTAATACACCCGTTTAAATATTGTGCATACATCCAATTGGATACGCCTTAAACACGTGACCATATCTCCCCAAACGTACTTTTCTATAAATAGCCACGTTTTAAGCCCAGCAGACAAACAACAATCTATATATTAATACGATAGCGTGTGTGTTATTTTCTGTGTCACGTTTACATCCGGGTCATTTAGTTATGTAATTCCATTACTTGTCATAAATAATTTTACCCAGAATTCTTCATAAGTTTTGGTTTTGGTTTCGATGGCACTTAAGTCATCTATTTTTTTTTATAAATAATTTTATCAAGAATTCTTCATAAATTTTGGTTTCTGTTTCGATTATGGCTGAAGGAACTCAAGTTATATATATATATATATATATATATATATATATATATATATATATATATTCATAAGTTTTTATTCCGGTTTCGATTCAAGCTAATATACCCAAGTCATATGGATATATTTTTATTTTTGAAATCGCAACCTTATTATATATAAAAATCGATATAACATTATGCCTATAAAAATATATACGAAATTTGCAAGAATTAAAATATCATATTTAAGTGTATTTTACGACAGGGATTTGCCGGGTGTTCGTGCTAGCTTAGATAAATACTTTTGCAGTTTTAACAAAAAGAACTACACTAATATCAGAGCGTCTCCATTTACACTGAACATTTACAGAATGCCAACATCAATATATTACATACTAGCTGTACCCGGCCACGCATTGCTGTGGCTCAGTTTGTTAAAATGGAACACATTTCTCAAGAAAAATTGCATTTGTATTGTTTATTTACTTTTAATATTTTTTGCAATTTTTTTTTCCTCAAAAAAAGATTCCTTTTTTTTTTTAAAAGAAAATTGGCAGTAAACGTTTCTTTTTGCAAACGGAATTTTTATTATAAAAAGAAAAGATGAATGCTTTATATGAACACTGTAAATAGTTAGGTGAAAGTAGAGAAAAGTTAGATTTTTTTCAAGAGAATGTACAAATTAATTTTTTGTCAACAGATGTGAAGGAAATAAACAGAAAAAAATACTTCCATCTTTAATTAATTAATTAATTATGCCAAAAAAAATATAATGTTGATTTAGTGTTTCAGCATTTAAACAACGCTCAGTTAAATCCGGTGGAATGAAATGGAATCAGGGGTGGGGGTCAAATTCTGCATGAGTACCATTCTGTTTAATTTCGTCTTGTATTCAATTTTTGAAGTGGGCTATCAACGATTTCAAAGTAACAAATTTAACGAAAATGCGAAAAATTAAACACAAAAATAATTTTAATAATTGCTCAGCTTCTAATAAAACATCCTAGTAAATCAATCCCCCTTATTTGTTTGGTTGTTGTGAAAATGGAAGGGAAACTTAAAAATCGCTCCGTTGTAAATTTTTATTATTTTTTAAATTGTGCCCCCCCCCCAACGAATATAATCCAAAAAATAACGGTGCTTCTACACTTTATTGCCGAAATTGTAGACACCATTTTATTTCACGCACCTTCTGTGCAAATCCTGGTTAGACTATGGCCGAAGCATGAAATGAATAACCCAAAATTTAAACTGTAGAACTACTGCTACTTCCCCGTTCAAAAAAGAATAAAACCAATCATTTAAACTAAGTTGTTGTTGTCCTTTCAAAGTTGCTTTAATTCAAAATAAAATTTCCAATTATTTATTTGGTACTTGTACAGTGTAGTGAAAACATTAAAAAAATTAAAATATCGAAAAAAGTTTAAATTGTATGTATCCATTATGGAACGAAGTTCTCTGAAAAAAAAAAGTGTGTTTTTTTTTGTTTTTTTTTTACAGCGAAAAACAATTTGTTATGATACCGAGCAAAATGTTTGATTTTTAGGAAGAAAAGCTAGTATTAGAGATGGGAAGGGGTGTCAGCGCTTTTATTGGAGTTATCTCTCTTTGGCATTTATAAAGTTCAAACAAATGTTTTTTTTTTTTATCCAAGATGGCTGCCTTCAACGCGCTCTCATAAAAACGTGTTTTTCCGCTGTACAAAAAAAAAACAAAAAAAAACCTACTTGATGAAATGAAGTGAAATTTTTTGTTTGGAGAACTTCGTTCTATAACGAATACATACAATTAAAACTTTTTTTCGATATTTTTATTTTTTAATGTCTTGACTAAACTGTACAAGTACCATTTATTTGTTCGAAAAAAAAAAAAAGAAAAGAAAACTATTTTATACAAATCCAATGTTGCTTTCATTACCAAATTGTTTTATAAAACTTATAAATTTTTTTACGCAAACTTTTCAATTATTCTTTTAACAATTATATAGTAGCTTTAATTTCCCAAAAACTTTTCGTAATATTTATTTGTCCCAGAAAAAAAAAGAAACTGTTGTTGTATTAAAAGTCTAATTTTTATTACACAAATTTTTCAATAAATGTTTGTCCAATTAACACTTTTTTTGTGCCAAAAATAGCGTCAGTAGTGGAATCCATTTTGGTATGAGTTATATCGTAAAGGTGTTTACAACCGCAATACAATCTGAAAAATGGGAACATGTGAAGAAACGAAACGAAAACATACGAAACGCAGTAAACGGGAACGTCGGTTTTTAGAGATGCATATAGAAATGCATTGTTTACATTTTTTAATGTAGTAATTCTCGATGTGAGTCGGTAAATATGTTAAAGCACATATCAATTGATTTGTTACTTATCGAGATTGATATTTTGTAATGCGTTAACCGGAAAATTAATATTTAAATCAGTAATCGGAAAAACGTAAACAGAAAAAGAAATCATCGGACAAAACAAAACGGAATGTATAGGAAATGATATATTATATGTTAATGTAAAAAAAAAATGAAATGATATATTATATGTTAATGTAAAAAAATGAAATGATATATTATATGTTAATGTAAAAAAAATGAAATGATATATTATATGTTAATGTAAAAAAATGAAATGATATATTATATGTTAATGTAAAAAAATGAAATGATATATTATATGTTAATGTAAAAAAAAAATGAAATGATATATTATATGTTAATGTAAAAAAATGAAATGATATATTATATGTTAATGTAAAAAAATGAAATGATATATTATATGTTAATGTAAAAAAATGAAATGATATATTATATGTTAATGTAAAAAAAAAAATGAAATGGAGAGAAACGTTTTTTTTTTTTTTGTATCCTAGTGTAATAATGTTTCGAAATAAAGTGTAAGCAAGCAATGTATAAATATGCCTCGTGCGTTTCCCGCAGCAGGAAGCATTTCAGTTTTAGTATGTAACTACAAAATCCCTAACCGGTATTCGTTTGTATTAGTTCCTCGTGAACAATGAAGCGGCGGTGTAAATGGGGAGCAGGAAAAGGAGGAACTAAATAGAGAGAAAAGATTTTCCAACTTCCATTGATTCTTACAGGTTTTGGCAGTGAACTCTCACCAGAAAAAATATAGGAATGTACGAGTGTCGAGCAAGCGTAGAGGTAAAAACCTATAGCACACCTCAGATAATGTGCTGCAGTTTGTGCATATTACATTTGCATGAAATGTCTTTATTTTCAATCCTATTAAGGTCAAACGCAGAGGGGAAAAATGACTTCATTCTATTTATATAGATAGAAGAAGAATATATATATATAGATAGAAGATAGATAGATAGAATAGAAGAAGATAGAATAGATAGAAGATAGATAGATAGAAAGAAAGATAGATAGATAGAGAAGATAGATAGATAGATAGATAGATAGAAGAGATGAATGAATCCCCTGTGGAATTTCCACAGATCCCGCTAGTATATGTCTAAATATATATAAATGATATCTTGAACTGCCAATTTTGGACTTGTTGCAACTCAAATTTCAGAAAAAGCCAACAGCTGTTATCAGTAAAATCTTGATGGTAAACGGCTGTTGCAGCAATGCAAGATGAGTGCTGGTGTATTTGATGAGTACCAAATTCTCACTCTGTAAAACTTCAGATAACCTAATATTATTTTAGATAGAGTAAGTCCAAGAAATATCCCTTCGCATGCAATTACTGTGTGCTTTTCTTAAGAAAATACAAGCAAACAAGAAATGAATTCCATAAATAAATAAATTTATCACAAAACGAAATAAAAAAAAAAAATTTTCAACAAACAATATAATTGTTGTGTCCTTGAGTGGCAAACAATATACAGATGTAAGATATAAAATAGATTTATTCTGTTAGGTACAATAATAGAAATCCGTGTCAGGTAGCAACAACTGATGAGTGAGTCGGCTAGTAACTCACAAAGTGTTTGCATTCCAACTCAGGGCTTCAACTGATTCCAACTAATTTCGCTTTTCCTTAAATATATGTGAACAGTTTAGTTTTGGAAGAGATAGAGTTTGAAAATATATGGCCTCTTTATTTAGGGAAAGGATTAGGGGTGGGAAAGGATGCCATAGAGGTCACAACAAAGAATCCATGAAATGAACAACGTTGGAATTGTGTAGATTCTGACTCCATATAATTAAAGACAGACGAATATTGAAGGTTGAGAACCGATTTTATTTACTACTAACAACTTGTATTAGAAGAGGCAAAGTGTTCGTAGGATGGAATGTGATTTAACGAAGAATGGATTGTCCGATGGAGATATTTGACAGTTTGTATTACGGTGAAATGTTCGTAGAATGTTTGCAGGTATGTACGATTTAATAAGGAATGAATGTTCGTAAAATGTTTGTAGGTATGTATGAATTGACAAGGAATGAATGTTCGTAAAATGTTTGTAGATATGTATGAATTGACAAGGAATGAAGGTTCGTAAAATGTTTGTAGATATGTATGAATTGACAAGGAATGAAGGTTCGTAAAATGTTTGTAGGTATGTATGAATTGACAAGGAATGAATGTTCGTAAAATGTTTGTAGATATGTATGAATTGACAAGGAATGAAGGTTCGTAAAATGTTTGTAGATATGTATGAATTGACAAGGAATGAAGGTTCGTAAAATGTTTGTAGGTATGTATGAATTGACAAGGAATGAATGTTCGTAAAATGTTTGTAGGTATGTATGAATTGACAAGGAATGAATGTTCGTAAAATGTTTGTAGATATGTATGAATTGACAAGGAATGAAGGTTCGTAAAATGTTTGTAGATATGTATGAATTGACAAGGAATGAAGGTTCGTAAAATGTTTGTAGGTATGTATGAATTGACAAGGAATGAATGTTCGTAAAATGTTTGTAGATATGTATGAATTGACAAGGAATGAATGTTCGTAAAATGTTTGTAGGTATGTATGAATTGACAAGGAATGAATGTTCGTAAAATGTTTGTAGGTATGTATGAATTAACAAGGAATGAATGTTCGTAAAATGTTTGTAGGTATGTATGAATTGACAAGGAATGAATGTTTGTAAACGTAACTTATCTTTTGGACGATGGATTTGGTAGGGGTTGGCTGGTCATCCTGCTGTTGGTGATGCGTGTCCTAGCTTGTAACTGGAAAGCGGGTGACTTCTTTCATCAGCAGTTAGCAGCCCGGTGTCTTTGTCTTCTTTTTCCTCCTCTTTTCTTTGGTTTGTGTGAATTAGGCAGTGTTTAGAATTGAAGGCGTTTGGCCCATAACATGAGAGCGTAATCGGGTTCAGTTCACTGGTGCCTTATTTCTTTTTCTTCTTCATTATGTCTCTTCAGGTTTGGTGACAGAATTCGTCCATACGTTCACTGACGCAGCGGGGCGAGTTCTCTTCTCTTCATCTCTTTAGGTCGGGTGGGAGAATCTGTCCGTGCGTTCACTGGCGCAGCAGGGCGAATCTCCTTTTCCTTCCATCTCTTTAGGTCGGGTGGGAGAATCCGTCTGATGCAGCGGGGCGAGTTCTCTTCTCTTCATCTCTTTAGGTCGGGCGGGAGAATCTGACGCAGCAGGGCGAATCTCCTCTTCTCTCTTTTGGTTCCCTCAAATCCCTCGTTTTACAGTGGCAAACTGGCTCCCAGTGACTGTGATATTTGAGGTGTTTATTTTAGGCACGGAGCTGCCATTGGTCGATAATTATTTTGTGGTTATTTTATTTTTTTTCTTCCCAAGCAGAAGCGATGCGTGGAGCCATGTGCAAACGACGATTTTTCCTTTTGTCTCTCATGGTGGATGCGTTAACATCCGGTTCGCTGCTAATTCTCATTATGTTCCCACAAATATGAAGACAGACACAAACAGACAGACAGACAGACAGACAGACATAGTCCCTTTTATATATTAGATTTAGTGAATTAACAGTAGCAGGAGCATCTTACCTGGTGCATATATTCCCACATCCAGTCTACTCCCCCCCCCCCGCCTGGGTCAGGGCATGATGCCAAATTCTTAAAGTCAATACAAACCCAAGTAAGCAACATTTTCCAATAGTTAAAGATCTCTCTCTCTCTCTCTCTCTCTCTCTCTCTCTCTCTCTCTCTCTCTACCACTCTCTTCTTTTCTCTCAGTCTCTCTCTTGCTCGTCTTTAACTACACTCTCCTCCTACTACCTTTATTTTATCTCCCTTTGTCTCCCCCTCTCTACCTTCTTCATGTCACCCCCTCTAAAAACTACTTTTTGTATCATATTCTATCAACATCCAGCCATTCCTATCTGTACTCTCTTTTTTTTTTTTTTTTATCTTTCTATTCCCTTATTCCTTCTCTCTTTCTATTCCCTTATTCCTTCTCTCTTTCTATTCACTTTTTTTCTTTTTCTCCCTTATTTTCTCTGTCCTTATTCATTTGGGTGTGACACAAGGCCAGCCTTCAATGTTGGGATAATCAAACCTAACCCCTCAAAAGAGCAGTCTGGATTGGACAAAAATAAAAATAAAATCCTCAAACTGGGACTCCCCTGATACCTCCCTCATCAACCAGAGATAGAATCATTTCGTGTCACCACCACCTCCGCCTGCCCTCTACACTCCTATTTCTCTTTTATGAACTTCCAATATCACTCTCCTCCATTCCCAATCATCAAACTCAGTTTCTCCTAGCACCAACATCCACAACCCCCATCCCTTTCCTATTGAATTTCCATTCAGTCAATTACTTCATGGCTCTCCAGAGTCTGCAAATATCGGTTGGTCCATGCAAATATAACAATAAACGCCAAACTGGCTGTTCACGTAGAACTTTTTTTTTTATGATCAACTGTTTAATATTTAACAATTTCTTGGACAGCGATCAAGTTTTTGTTGAATAAAAAAAAAAAAAATTGCCATTATTTGCATTCTTATTGATTAGGAATCAGTACTGATTACAATTAGTCGAAGAAAAGTTGTTTTGTTCTTTTAATAAAGAAGGCATTTATTCTTGGCCTTTAATTAATCAGTTTCTTTTTTTTTTTTTTTTGTCGGATAATATTTATAATTATTTTCAATAAAAAAAACTGTTCTTATGGATCATCATAACGATATCAGAAACTTTGGAAAAAATTGAAACCAAACATGACGCCAGTCACTTACCACTTTTACCCCCATCATATTGCCTCCTATAAAAATTTTTTTTTTCAATTCTAATCTAAAAAATTTTCCATTTCTAATCTGAATGTTTTCAAAGTTGGTGTTGTCTTTTTATCTTTACTTTTGTATTTATAATACCGGCTTTTCTCCTCTTCTGATGAGAAGCATTTACCTTCGAAATGCCATAACCTATAGAGTTATCTTCCTTTACTCCTCTTTCTCTAACACTTATTTACTTGATAATGTATTGAAGTTCCTATGGAACTTTAATACATTATCTTCTTAACTGATTCTATTGTTTGCTCCTCTTAACAAGGCAGAGCTTTTTTTTTTTTTATCTAGATAAGTTTGCCTTACTATTGAAAATTTATTTTCAGACTTAATTTTTATTATGTATATATGAGTGATGGTATGATTCAAATATTTTTCCTGATTCCGATACAATTACCGATTCCGATTGTTTATAAATTTCTAAATATTTAACTATAGAATTGTTATTTTTTCCCTGATTATCGTAAAAACGCACGACGTTAAATGTGCAGATATTTTTTCACACGTAAAAATACACTTGTAGATGATGAGCTATAGATTTTAGCTTTACTGGTATTTTAAAATCAATAAATATTTATTTTATTATTGCTACAAAAGTGGAAGATTAAAAAAAATCAAATAAAAAAAAAATGATTAAAGGAATCGGTTTTAGCATCGGAAAATACGTGAAAATATATCCAATATCGATTCTGATAGACCCAAACACCGATTTTTTTCTGAATCTCGATTTTGATGCCGATTAATCGTCCCAACACTAGTGTATATATATATATATATATATATATATATATATATATATATATATGTGTGTGTGTGTGTGTCTGCTATTCAAAATAGCTGGTTCTTAAGATAAGCTTTATTTCTGTCGCCTTAGGAGGTGCTTTTCATTTTTTCAATAAACCAATTGTTACGAAACATTAGCATGTTCAGTGTAGCGACTATGTAATATTTGTCTATATGAATAAAGATATTAACTTTGCTCTTTTTATTCAGCACTCTTAATAATCCTGTTTTAATTAATGGATTTTATCTCCTGAATACCTTTTAATATATATATATCGTCTGAGCTCCAATCTCTGGTCCCTCCCTCGCCAATCTTTCACGAGGAGCACCTGTCTAGCTGAAACCACTGTCAAAAAAATTTCCCGACTTTTTATCTGTGCCAAAACCAAAACGTAGATTCCATGAACAAAGCTTCTTTCTTAGAAGTGCACGCCTGTGGAACTCTGTTCCATCTGCCTGTTCCCCACCTGACTACAACCTAGATGTCTTCAAGTCCAACATAAACAAATTCCTGATGAACCGCCCCCTTAAGTAAGACACTTTATCAAATCTCAACACTAACGTACTGTACACGCAATAATCATTATCCCTGAGTTGTTTCCGGGCCTTGATAAGTGGTGACCATCTTGGAATATATATATATATATATATATATATATATATATATATACTAGCAAAAGTACCCGTCGTTGACTGAGTTCAAAAACAGCCTACAGAAAATGGACTCTGATTTATGAAAGTATGATAGGTTATCAAAAGGAAGGGTTGTAAAAAGATAGCTTCGAATTTGGGGGTATCAAAACCAAAGCAAAATATGATGAAAGTAAAAATAAAATAGATAACCCCCATAATTTATTATACCATACCTGTTCACACTGAAACACTTATCACAATATTCTGTGCATCTATATTAAAAAACCTTGTTAAACTTTGTGACATATTTCCATTCTATGGAGGTCAGGTGCGAATGAACACACCATAATTTTATTATACCATATTTCTTCAAACTGAAACATAATTATCAAAGTATACTTACGCAGATAGATATGAAAAGTCTTTATTAAAGTTTGTGCCTATTTCCATTCTATGGAGGCCAGTCACGAATGCAGACCCCACAATTTTATTATACCATCCCTATTTAAGTTAAAACATACTTATCAAAATATCATTATGTACATCTATATCAAAAACACATGTAAACTTTTTTTTATTTTTAATTTTTTTATTTCCATACTTTGTGGACCAGACGCGTACGCAGACCCCACACTTTTAATGAATCATCATTATGCCAGATCAAACATACCCATTTCTGTGTCTCGATACATCTTCTATCATTATATGTGATCAGTTTTCTATAATAGTCAACCATATAGGAGCCTATTCGTGACCAGACACACACACAGACGTTCAGCGTTGCATATATATATATATATATATATATATATATATATATATATATATATATATATATATATATTAGTTTTTTTGGAAAAAGAAATCTAGCAGAGTGCTCAATTAAAAGGAAAATCCGAAATATAAGAGCGTATTTATATTTTGTATTTTGTGTACAGAAAGTTGTTAGATGAGACAAGTCATTAGTACCGTCGATTTCGAGCCCGATAATTAGGACCGTTTTAGATATCCTTATCAAGCTGAAACGGTCCTAATTATCGGGCTTGAAACCGACGGTACCAATGACTTATCTCATCTTACAACTTTCTGTACACAAAATACAAAATATATATATGTGTGTGTGTGTTAAATGAAGCTAAAAAAGAATATATCTTTAGCAAAACAAGCTTATCAAGATACAAAAAGCATAACACACACACACACACACACACACACACACATAGATATAGATACTAGGCTGATGCAAAAATAATGTCGTTTTTTGACGTTCAACTACATATATAAAAACATTATTTTTGCACCAACCAATATATATATATATATATATATATATATATATATATAAGAAAATTTATATATGAAAAAAAAAAAACAATGTATATACATATATGCGTGCGTGTATCATTTATTTCTATCTTCTTTGCAATAAATGACTAAATCTCAATATCTTATTACATGCGTGCACATTTATTCATATAATTTTGCGCGCTCTCGTTCAAATCAACACGTGATACGAGTTGATCGTTCGCCATAACCCAAGTCGTAAGACGAGCAGCCCTAAAAACACAAAAACGCAACCAGTAACTGCTCGCGCGGTGAAACGGGAGTCGATCGAGCCATTATGCGCAGGATGTTGTGTTCTGCAGATGCATGTTTCGGGGGTGGGGAAGGGCACAATGGATGGGGATGAGGGATGTTTGGAGAAAAGGGAAGGGAGAAAGAGATGCTGATGTCACCTTGGATACTGACTCATTCCTAATTCTAATGTTTGAATGTCCTGAAGATTACAGAAAATACACAAAAGTAATATCGAATACTAATTTTTAACCATAGACGAATCAACAAATTTGACAAAAGATTTTTTAATATTTTTTTTATATTGAAAAAGATATATGAACAGATTTTTTTCCTTCAACTTAACATAATGGAAAGAAAGAAAAAAATGTATTAAATTCTGAGGAAGGAAATATTCATTTTAAACAAATATTTGTTTAATTTTCATAATATTGCGTTGTAATTTGACTTTCAAACGTAGCTTACACATATTTCATTTTAATATAAACAGTTAATTTAGCTAATTAAAGTAAATTATATATATATATATATATATATATATATATATATATATATATATATAACTGAGACCGTCTGCGAATTCAATATTCCCTAGATACTTGCTTCTTCAGAGGAAGCCGGTTCAACCTGCCTAGGGTGAATGTTGTGCAACAAGCGAACAAACAAACAACATATATATATATATATATATATATATATATATATATATATATATATATATTATGTATCAATTTTGAGTATTTGGTTCAAAAGTACTCAATACGTAAGTAGGGCTAGATAGTAAGTTATGGAAATATATGACAATTAAGCTACACAGAATCCTCCACGGAGAGAACCATCAGGCTAAAATGCATTTTAACCTGGTGATTCCCTCTGTAGATGAAATGCGGAAGATTCTGTGTAGCTTAATTGCCATTGCCATATATTTCCATAACATAATTATATATATATATATATATATATATATGACAGTGTAATTTGGTTTCCTAGAAGTACATCCACTGAAACAACACGTGTCTACCAAAAAGTGCTCAATGAGAACAGAGCAGGTATATTAAATTTATTTATACAAACATTAATGGCTACATATGTGCATACATGTTTCTGTAATCACACATTTTAGGGAGACTACGTCTTCAGGCCAAAAATTTCCAGGAAATTCTTCGCCTAAAAATGTAGTTTCCCTAAAACGGGTGATTACAGAAACATGTATGCACATATGTAGCCATTAATGTTTGCATAAATAAATTTAATATATATATATATATATATATATATATATATATATATATATATATATATAAAACTTTTTACTATTACATACTTATATACTACCCTTCCGATCTCTATTCTCTCTTTCCTTTTCACATATACTTAACACCTTCCTTTTACTTATATTGTTTACGAAACGTTGCATCCCTCTGCCTGTTCTACAAATATTTTAATGGTGAATGCTCTGATGAACTGCAAGCACTTGTGCCCCCACGACGTGAACACCCTCGACAGACCCGACAAGCTGCAAAACCCCACCCCCACACTGTAGAGATCCCTAGACGTAAAAGATCTTTCTACTCCGGTAGTTTCTTCCCCAGAACCGCTAGACTTTGGAATTCCATTCCAGGTCACTGCTTCCCCAACTGTACTGACATGCAGAAGTTCAAGTGCAACGTGAACCAACATCTTGCTGCCCAAATCCCTACATAGTACCCCTGTAGTTGTTTCCCCCGATAGTAGCCCCCTACACCAAAGTGGCAATGTGCCTTGTTTAGAGTGAAAATGTAATAAAATAAAATTTACTCTTATACTTTATAATTAACTTTGATATATCTTTATTATCTTATTCCTTCATTCTCTTTTCTAATCAAAATAGTATTAAGCCTGTTTTTATCTATATTTACATTTTGTATAATTCTGGCCCTTCTTTTCTGATGAGAAGCATTTAGCTTCGAAATGCAATGTCCTAAAGCAGTTTCTTTTTCTTCTTGTTCTCTTTTACTTTTACTTTTTGTTCTGATGATACAAGATGGGGGACCATCATCATGCCAGGTTTGGTCATGATCGGTCCAGTGGTTTTTGGTTGTAGAAGAGTATATATATATATATATATATATATATATATATATATATAAGCTATGACCTTGACCTTGAAAAATGGTGTGCACCATCCCTAGGTGGTGAACCATCATCATGCCAGGTTTGGTCATGATCGGTCCAGTGGTGTGTGGGCTGTAGGAGAGTTGTACAAACAGACACACACACACGACTGCTACTACTTTATATATAGATAGATACACGCACACACACTAATATATAAAAGGCTCGTGCGTGTGTGCGTGTGGGAGAGAGAGAGTTTGGAAACGGCTGGCTTGATTTTTTTTTTTTTTTTTTAATTTTACACGAAGGTACTTGATGTGTTTGGGAGTGTTCTTACGTAGGTTTTGTATCGGAATGCATCTGAGAAGTATCGAAAATCAATCGAAAAAGTCTGATTAAAGGAAGTGCGATTTTGACCAAAGTTAACACTTTTATACAACCTAACATCACAAGTGCATTTGAGAATTTTACTACCATACAAACAGTAAGGCTTAGCCTATGAAATCAACCGTAGATTCTTTTGTAAGACAGGGGCACGTTCGAAATGACTGTCTGTTTAGAGCACAATTGAACCATGATACTTGACTTTTGTATTTTAAACTTTAAGTGAAGCCTCTATTTACAGATAATTTTATAAAATCAACAGTAGATTCTCTACAGTGCAATGTAGACTACAATGTATTGTGGACTAAGTCATTGCGGGAGCTTCCTCCTGGTACACTGCGATGGGGGCGAGGGGGGGATTCTAACTAGAGCAGGCAATCAATCGATATGATTAAACAAATGGGCGATTTCACCAATTTCGATGACAATAAAATTATGAGAGGGTGGAACATTTGTTGATCCTCGTTCAATTACAGACAACATCAGGTTTCCCTGCTAGTATATATATATATATATATATATATATATATATATATATATATATATATATATATATATATATTTTAAAATGTTAACGGGAAAATTATTCCCAGCTCGCATTTAGGTAAAAATGCGGTTTCGTAAATAATTGAATTCATTCAAAACATATCGCTAAAATCAAAACAAACAACATATATATATATATATATATATATATATATATATATATATATATATATATATATATATATATATATATATATATATAATAGAAATTAGAAAGCCATGTGTGGACTGTGTTTATTCTCCAAAATAAACTATTTAAAGAATTAACAAATTTTTTACTAATAGTTTTTTCATCAGGTTCTCGCATTAAATTTTTTTTTTTTTCTAAATCATCGTTCCCGTTGGAGATATAACATCCCTTGTGGATAGAAGTCCATGGTGGTGTTAGTCACGGTTGGTTTAAATGGCCTGTCCCACACCTGGCTGCATGTGATGGGTTAATAAGTAAAGTACTGGAATTTGGAATCTAATTTATTTGTAGAAAAATACACACACACACACACACACATCATTATTTGGCTTTCTAATATAATTAAAATACAAAACGATGATTTCCAACTGCCATTACTTTTCTCATTATATATATATATATATATATATATATATATATATATATATATATAGCTAATCAGAATAGAATTAATTTATTATTTTGAGAAAGGGTAGAGTACTCTCGAAATATATATATATATATATATATATATATATATATATATATATATATGCATATATAATAGTGAGTTATAAAATATATCTGGCAATTAAACTTAATTGCCATATATATTTTATAATTTTCTACCTACGTATTGAGCACTGTTGAAGTAAATACTTAAAGTTTATGCATAAATTTATACTTTCATATATTAATTTATGTGATTAAATGATGTAGTCATATATATATATATATATATATATATATATATATATATATATATATATATATATAGCTAATCAGAATAGAATTAATGATTTAAACTTAAATGCCATACCAAGAATCTTTTACAGCTGTTTTAAAGTTAATATATTTTTAGAATTTATATTTTTAGCAAATAAATTGAAATTTCGTCATTCCTTCTTTTTTTTTTTTTCATAAGAAAATTTGAAAAAAGAAACAATCAATATTATATATATATATATATATATATATATATATATATATATATATATATATATATATATATATATATATATATAAAGAATACATACACCCTTTCTAATATAAACTGTCTTAGAATTTGCTTTAATAGAGTAAACTAATATAGAAACATTTTAAGTTCCCATGGTTGCGGGAATGAAACCTGGTGTAATGTTAAGGCCTGTACATTGAGTTTTCAGTTTAAGAATTATACCGGCTCTCGCAATTATATTTTGTTAATTATGACATCATTGAACACTGCAGAGAATAACCTTTTAGATACCATTTCAACGTCGATTTTTTTATTCTGATTGTGAATTTTAAAATGTATTTTAAAATTCATATTTAAAATTCATATGTTTATATTGTACATAAATAAAAACAGACAAGAGAAGAATGTATTTGACTAGATGTTTGAAGGAATGATTACTACCATAATACACAATAGGACGAGAAACACACACACACACGTTTCTAACGGATAAAAAGCAATTGTATGTCAAGTAGTATGACTCATAGAAGTGGGTGAGTGGGGGGAAATGTTGGTCATTTAAATATGTACTTATTGATATTTTAGCTTCTAGGGGAGATAATCCAGAGTTTTATAGTAATAAATATTAGGTATTCCCTAGTTCATTTTAGTTCATTTGCTTATATATATATATATATATATATATATATATATATATATATATATATATATATATATATATATATATATATATATATATATATATACTAGCCTTGGTTCCCGGCATTGCCCGGGTGTTTAGAGATGTGTGTTGAACAAAAAAAAAAAAAAATGTGGTAGTAGGCAGGCGAAGAAGGAAAAGAATGTGAAAAAAAAAAATGTGATGCCTTTGCTGTTGCGTCCATCACAAAACTGGAAGTGGTAAAGGTTTAAATTAAGGCTAGTCAACCGAAAAGAGGGATGACTTTCGAAAATATCAGCGAAAAAAGCGACCCCTCCTTCTAGAAAAGTGCCCAGTTGAAGGTGAAGGAATTAATGTTTTTAGCCAATTTTTCGATATTTGTTATCCGAAGGGTCGTGCTTCAAACGATACCAATCTTGTGAAAATTTGTCACCGCTGTTGAAAGGTTTAGGTAGGCATACAAACATACATATATACATTTAAACAGACAGGTGAGATTTATATTATAGGTGTCAGACGTATACTCATCCCAGAACGGTAAAATTAATTCCCTTAAACAGAACAGTTTTACACCACTTTTATGTCGATTCACCAAGATCAAAATCAAGATATAATGATACTAAATTTTATGACTGAAATCCTTTTTCTAATTTTGATCAAAATCCATTTCATTTTTTTTTTAAATTCAATTTTCACCCCAAACAAGGCACAGTGCCACTTTGAAGTAGGGGGCTACTATCGGGGACATAAGTTGCAGGGGTATTATGAAGAGAGATGAGCAGCAAGATGTCTGTTCACATTACACTTGAACTTCTGCATGTCAGTACAGTTGGGAAAGCAGAGTCCCAGAAGGGAGATCCAAAGTTTAACAATTCTGGGGAGAAACTATTGGAGTTGAAGGCTTTCTTACACCTAGGGATCTGTACTGTGTAGGAGTGAGATTTAGCTGTTTGTCGGGAGTATTTATGTTGAGGGAGTACAAGTCCTTGTAGTTCGTCAGAGCATTCACCACTAAAGTAGAACAGGCAGAGGGATGCAATATTTCATCGAAAATTTAATGTTTAAATTTAAGAAGGAACAAAAATCTTAATGAATTGGTGTCTAATGACTATGGATCAAATTTAATGCAAATCTGAAATATTTGAATTTTCAAATGGAAGCTTATATCCATATTGTGCCCTCTAAACAACTTTTAAAAATGCTTAAAAGAAACTGTGAATTTGATGAATATTTATGAATTCATGTTTAATAGCTATTGTTAGAATTTCACTAAAATTGAAGTCATCTGAATTTTTATGAAGGCCCCCCCCACTTCTTTTTACCTCATTTGCATAAAACTAAATATAGTCCACATTACTCACCCTATGCCCAGCAGCTGTGTTCCAACATTTACGATGAGTAGTTAATTATCGTAGAAGCCAATCTTGTATGTACATGAACATATAAAAACATATGTAACTTTAATAAATATATATAGATAGATAGGTAGATAGATAGATATTATAGCGTTGAATGTTGGCAAAAAGGGTAGACGATTTCTATTCCAATCAAGTCGGGACTGACTTGAGGAAATTTAGCTGAGTTGCTCAAGAATTATACATTAAATTTGCCAACTGAATTTCTTTCTTTACTTCAGTTAGTGAGAGGGGAACCTATCGCCATACTTTCTCCATAGCATGTTCATTGAACTTATATTAACTAGAATATTTAATATTATTATCAGTTGTTTTATTTTTTTTAATGGAGAGTAGACAATGCACTGTGGATGCATTGTTGGCAGTTCCCGTAACTCTTGCTTCTCCTAATTTGTCTGTCTTTGTTTAGAACGAGTGATTTTTTATGACAAAGTGAAAAGAAAAAGCTGTATTCTAAGTCGACAGTATTGTTACATGAGCAGTCACCTGAGATGTCAGAAATTTTCTGTTTCTATTTCTATCCTTGTAACTATGTCACTAATAAGGGTGCTAGAGGTAAACGTTTTTCTGGGCTGACATTATCTGCCTGATAGTTAGGGACCCGAACATTGGACATTAAGGAGGCCGTCCTATCAGTAGGTGCAAAGTACTGGGGCTGCTGTATTGCCATTTGATGAATGGATCCTAGACCATGTAGTAGCTTCTGGTGGGGGCTTCTTGATGCCATATTAATAGATAATTGTTACGACTTTACCTTATCATGATCTACAAAAAAAAATATGAATACTTTTTCACTTCTTTTCCTTCCTTACTTTCCCTCTCTGCCCTGCTCTAACCAAGTCTGTCGTCCTATTCCACAAATCCTAAAACTCCATCATGAAAAATCTCCAGAAATAATACACGATTAAACCCAGAACTCCAACTTTTATCGTAGACCCCCCCCCTAATACCATGTTTCCTTCTCCAACATCAGGGGTCTATGTTCCAACCTTCTAGAGGTTGAAACCCAATTACAAGAGACTAAACCAGACCTATTGGCATTGAACTTACTATTTCCCTAGATGAGTTTGTAATTAAAGAATACTTAACATCCAAATCTGACCCCCAAGATCACCATGGACATGGAATATGTGCCTACATTAGAGATGACTTTCCATGTGGTAGGGACATCTCCAGAGAAGACTCTAAATTGCCCTATATGTGCTTTCAGATTGCACTTGCTCACACCACTGCATTTATATTTTCCCTCTATCACTCCCATAATAGCAGAGTTACTATCCTTAAGAGCAAATCTGAGAAAATTGACCACATCCTGTCTGCTCATCGTTCTGCCAATATTCACATTTGTGGGGATTCAATGTTCATAATGTGGAATGGTTAGCCCACTCAAGCAAGGCAGATGATGAGGGGAGGTACTGTCACGATTTCTCCATTGCTTATGACGTAATGCAGATTGTTCAGAAACCCACTCATGTGTCCGACACTGATGGTCAGTATGCAAATCTCCAAGACCTTTTTCTCACAACTTTCCCTGAACTGTGTTCATCTTCTATTCTGTCCCCACTAGGATCTTCCCACCACTCGGTCGCCTCTGTTAAGATAAAAACAAAATGTAACGTCCTCCGATATACCTCTCCATTATATAGTATATCGATACTCTATAGCTGTCTAGGATAGCTTTTGTACATTTCTATCAGATCTTTCTCTATGTTCCATGTTTAAAAAAAGGTGTCCTCCATAGTATCAGACCTGATGGAATGGTTAATTGTAGGTATAGACTGCTTCATATCCTCAAAAAAATCCCAGCAAAAACTTAACAGCCAGCCGTAGTTCTCTCCAGAATGTGCTGCTGCCATTGTGCACAGAAATCACTATTTCCATTGCTTCCAACGTAATAGATGTATTTAAACTAAATCCACTTTCAGGACTACCAGCAACTACTATAAAAGAGTAATAAAGAATGCGAGAGAGTTGTATGCTCAGTCAGTTTCTGTTGCCAGGACCGCTGGAAAAATGGTGGGATCTTTCTATCGATCCAGTAGATATCTCACTGCTGATGCAATTCTCTATCTATATAAGAGCTAGGTACGTCCAAGGATGGAATACTGTTGCCACATCTGGGCAGGAGCAGCTAGAAAGAACTTGTCTTGCCTTGATAAAGTTCAAAATAGACTTCATAGCCTTGTAGGAGATATCCTTTTCTCTTCCCTGCAACCTCTATCTCACATTAATTAATTATTTAATGCATCTAAAACGAAGCTTCTATCTTTCCATCATCAACGCTCTGATCCCCATCTGCCATCAATTGAAATGGATGGCTCTCGTCTTGGGGAGGCTCCATGTTTTGACAAGCTTCTAGGTCTGATCTTTACTCCTGATCTGAGATGAAACATGTACATAAAATCTATTGTCGAGGCTGCTGGAATAATGGTGGGATCATTCTACTGCTCCAGTAGATATCTCACTGCTGATGCAATTTTCTACCTGCATAAGAGCCAAATACATCCAAGGATGGAGTACTGTTGCCTTGTGGGGGATGCGCTTTTCTCTTCCCTGCAACCTCTTTCTCACAGAAGAAATGTTGCAAGCCTATCTCTGCTTTATTGTTATTTTCATTGCAAGTGCTCATTTGAGTTTCAATCCATGGTTCCCCCCCCCCGTACTGACTTCCATGAAAAACACTCGTCTAGCTGAAACCACTATCAATAATTTTCCTCACTCTTTATCTATGCCTAAACCTAAATGTAGATTCCGTGAACAAAGCTTCTTTATTAGAAATGCACGCCTGTGGAACTCTGTTCCTTTTTGCTACTTTCAAACTGACTACAATATGGTTCAAGTCCAATGTGAACAAATTCTTGATGAGCCATCCACTTAAATAATCCAAATTTACACGATTAACGATTACTACGACATGTTCCCTTTGATAACTGTACACTAATTAACCCTTATCCTCTAGTGGTTTCCAGGCCTTGATAAGTGGTGACTCCTTTGTAAAAAAAAAATAATGACTATAATAGCTATATTAGTACATTAATATATTATCTATATTCGTATATTAACGACATTAGCAATATTAATATATTAACAATATTATTATATTAACTATATTAGCAATATTAATATATTAACTATATTAGCAATATTAATATATTAATTATATTCGCAATATTAATATATTAATTATATTAGAAATATTAATATATTAACTATATTAGCAATATAAATATATTAACTATATTAGCAATATTAATATATTAATTATATAAGAAATATTAATATATTAACTATATTAGAAATATTAATATATTAACTATATTAGCAACATTAATATATTAATTATATTAGCAATATTAATATATTAACTATATTAGCAATATTAATATATTATCTATATTAGCAACATTAATATATTAACTATATTTACAATATTAATATATTAATTATATTAGCAATATTAATATATTAATTATATTAGCAATATTAATATATTAACTATATTAGCAATATTAATATATTAACTATATTAGCAATATTAATATATTAACTATATTAGCAATATTAATATATTTAATATATTAGCTATATTAATATATTTAATATATTAGCTATAATAATATATTAACTATATTAGCAATATTGGCAATATTAATATATTAACTATATTAGCAATATTAGCAATATTAATATTTTAACTATATTAGCGATATTAATATATTAACTATATTAGCAATATTAATATATTAATTATATTAGCACTATAAATCTATTAAATATATTATCTATATTAATATATTAACTATATTAGCGATATTAATATATTAACTATATTAGCAATATTAATATATTAGCTATATTAGCAATATTAATATATTAACTATATTAGCAATATTAATATATTAACTATATTAGCAATATTAATATATTAACTATATAAGCAATATTAATATACTAACTATATTAGCAATATTAATATATTAAATATATTAGCTATATTAATATATTAACTATATTAACAATATTAATATATTAACTATATTAGCAATATTGATATATTAAATATATTAGCAATATTAATATATTAACTATATAAGCAATATTAATATATTAAATATATTAGCAATATTAATATATTAACTATATTAGCAATATTAATATATTAACTATATAAGCAATATTAATATATTAACTATATTAACAATATTAATATATTAACTATATTAGCAATATTACTATATTAAATATATTAGCAATATTAACATATTAACTATATAAGCAATATTAATATATTAAATATATTAGCAATATATATATTAAATATATTAATATATTAACTATATTAGCAATATTAATATATTAACTATATTAGCAATATTAATATATTAATTATATTCGCAATATTAATATATTAATTATATTAGCAATATTAATATATTAACTATATTAGCAATATTAATATATTAACTATATTAGCTATATTAGCAATATTAATATATTAACAATATTAGCAATATTAATATATTAACTATATTAGCAATATTAATATATTAACTATATAAGCAATATTAATATACTAACTATATTAGCAATATTAATATATTAAATATATTAGCTATATTAATATATTAACTATATTAACAATATTAATATATTAACTATATTAGCAATATTGATATATTAAATATATTAGCAATATTAATATATTAACTATATAAGCAATATTAATATACTAACTATATTAGCAATATTAATATATTAAATATATTAGCAATATTAACATATTAACTATATAAGCAATATTAATATATTAAATATATTAGCAATATATATATTAAATATATTAATATATTAACTATATTAGCAATATTAATATATTAACTATATTAGCAATATTAATATATTAATTATATTCGCAATATTAATATATTAATTATATTAGCAATATTAATATATTAACTATATTAGCAATATTAATATATTAACTATATTAGCAATATTAATATATTAATTATATTAGAAATAGCAATATTAATATATTAATTATATTAGCAATATTAATATATTAACAATATTAATATATTATCTATATTAGCAACATTAATATATTAACTATATTTGCAATATTAATATATTAACTATATTAGCAATATTAATATATTTAATATATTAGCTATATTAATATATTTAATATATTAGCTATATTAATATATTAGCGATATTAGCAATATTAATATATTTACTATATTAGCAATATTAGCAATATTAATATTTTAACTATATTAGCGATATTAATATATGAACTATATTAGCAATATTAATATATTAACTATATTAGCACTATAAATCTATTAAATATATTATCTATATTAATATATTAACTATATTAGCGATATTAATATATTAACTATATTAGCAATATTAATATATTAACTATATTAGCAATATTAATATATTAAATATATTAGCAATATTAATATATTAAATATATTAGCAATATTAATATATTAAATATCTTAGCTATATTAATATATTAATTATATTAGCAATATTAATATATTAACTATATTAGCACTATAAATATATATAATATATTAGCTATATTAATATATTAACTATATTAACAATATTAATATATTAACTATATTAGCAATATTAATATATTAACTATATTAGCGATATTAATATTTTAACTATATTAGCTATATTAATATATTTACTATATTAGCTATATTAATATATTACTATATTAGCTATATTAATATATTAACTATATTAGCGATATTAATATATTTTATTTATATTAGCAATAATAATATATTAGCGATATTAGCAATATTAATATATTAACAATATTAATATATTTACTATATTAGCAATATTAATATATTAACTATATTGGCACTATAAATATATTAGCGATATTAGTATAAATTGATCATAATGAATATTGGACAAATGAACTCTGGGCATTCTACTGTCCACTTGGAGTTTGGATTTGTTTAATTATCTGCCAATAAGTTATTCTCTCGAGACAGTTTGGCAACGGTTGTAGTCATGTTCCGCTCTTGTTTAAAGCAACTATTCATATTTTGCATCATGGCCGACATTAGAAGGTAATAAATATTTCAGGGTTTGATGAAGCGGAGCAAACTTGTCAGCAATACGATATCTGATACACGTATCATATATATTTTTTACGTTTTGAAATAACTAATTGTGTTTGAGGAAGATTTTTTTTTCTTTTCTTTGTCTTTGTTTGGTTTACTGCATATCAACATTGCCATGGGTCATTTTGGTTCCAATATGAATCATTCAAATCTATATATAAAGCATAGATGTTGTTGCAATATTTTGCATGTGTAATGGGATAGTTATTTAAATGCTGCTCACATCAGTATTATTTGGCACAGGCCGGAAAATGGGAACCCCGCAAGCTCCCCTAAAGGAGGGGCACTCCTGCAATTTTAAAAATTGCCTGAGTAACCCCGTCGGCATTCCCCGGTCGGGGCGCCTCAGGCAGCAAGCAATAAACTTGCCCCACCGGAAAGCCCGGTGGCAAGGCCTGGGAGGGTGGACCTCCTAGGTATTACCCAGGCGGCGTACCTCAGTCCAACAGGTGCTGGGCTGGTTCCCGGCTCCTCACCTGGTAGGCTGAATGTCAAGTGACGAATCCTTGACCCGTACTACCCTGTCTCCCTGTAGCCGAAGCCGCTAGGAGACACATCCCATCACAACAGAGTTATGCTGCTAGGAACTGACGAATCAAATTAATTCATGTTCTGCTATCAACCAATCAGAAACCAGAATTGCTTCATAAATATTAAACCTTTTCTGGAGCAATTTCACATGTTTTTTTCCGTCTCGAGACCGTAAGAATATTTTGCTCTGTGGAACTGTCTACTGCAAACAAGTCACCTCTCAGGACTTGTGTGTAACAATGAACCATCGGAAACTGTTCTGTCTACTGCAAACCAGTCACCTCTCAAGACTTGTTTAGAACAACGAACCATCTGAAACGTTCCTGAAACTAAACATGGCTTACACTTCTAGAGATGTTTCTGTTTGTTTGTTCACATACATGAAACACAAAGCAGGCATTTTTAAGTACAGACAACAAACGGAAAACTAGTCATAAAAACAAATGAATAACAAATAAATGTTACGAAAAGTAAGGTAAGTTACTCTTCTACCTTTTTTTTTTTTTTTTTTTTTTTTTTTTTTTACACAGTGATCACCACTTATCAAGGCCCGGAAGCCACTCAGGGATAAGGGTTATTGCAAGTACATCACGTTAGTGAGGAGATTTTATGAAGTATTTAATTAGGGGGGGCGGTTCATCAGGAATTTGTTAACATTAGACTTGAAGACATCCAAGTTGTAGTCCGGAGGGAAGCAGGCAGACGGAACAGAGTTCCACAGGCGTGCAGTTCTAAGATAGAAGCTTTGCTCATGAAATCCGCGTTTTGATTTAGGCACAGATATAGAGTGGGGGAAATTTTTCACAGTGGATTCAGCTAGACGGGTGTTTTTCGTGAAAGTTTGGCGAGGGGGGACCAGGGATTGGAGTTCAGACGAGCACCTGCCATGAAAATAACGATAAAACAAGGATAGGCTCGCAACGTCTCTTCTGTGGGAGAGGGGTTGCAGGGTAGAGAAAAGGGCATCCCCCACTAAACCACGAAGTCTATTTTGTACTCTGTCAAGGCATGATAGGCTGTTTTTGGCAGCTCCTGCCCAGATATGGCAACAGTATTCCATCCTTGGCCGTACTTGGCTTTTATATAGATAGAGAATTGCATCAGTAGTGAGATATCTTCTGGAGCGGTAGAAGGATCCCACCATCTTTCCTGCGACCTTGGCAACAGACTTGATGTACGTGTTCCATTTCAGATCAGGAGTAAAGGTCAAACCCAGAAGCTTGTCAAAACACGGGGCCTCACCCAGACGAGAGCCATCCATCACAATTGATGCCAGCTGGGGATCAGAGCGTTGATGATGTAAGGATAGGACCTACCTGGATAAATTTTGTTTTGTGTGTTTTAAATGATTTTAAAGCTGTTAAACATAAGTAGTACCGGTTTTTAAAATGATGGACATGAAACGGTCACCTGGGATGTCACCTGGGATGTCTCGATAATCGCTCAAAACTCGAAAATTAAACAAAATTCTTGTTGCAATCCACCCCAAAAATGCCACGGTGACTGTCTCATCTTAAATAATAAAGATTTTTATGCTCTTTTACAGCAGTATCCACCAAAATCTTCCGATCATTCCGTTATCTTAAGATCAAAACAAACTGCAACAAGATCTCTGAAGTTCCTCCTCATCACACAGTCCATCGGTAATCGATTGTTGATTGGGACAGAAATGTTGAAATTGACACTCTGTTAGAAGTTGTCTCCCTTGGACATATGAAATGCTATTAACAGCTATTTCCTTTTAACTGTATTTTGACGTATGTCTGATGATGTAACCTCCTGGAATATATATATATATATATATATATATATACAGTGATGATCATATTTATTGGCACGGTAAAATAAAAGTTAAATTTTGTCTAATAAATTCTAAAAAAGGGATTAAATTAAAGAAAATAACAAAGTATATTATGTATTTTTAACTGGCCTTTCCGATGCAGCAATCGGATTTTAGAAAAAATAAATAACAAAGGAACAACAAACATAATTGCAAAAAACCCTTGTTCAAAATTATTGGCACGATTTATTTAATAATCAATTGTATAGCCTTTGGCCTTGATTACCTTCCTCAGTCGCTTTTCATAGTTTACAACTAAGTTGTTACACTCTTCAGTAGTAATTTTAGCCCACTCTTCCTGACAATAATCCTCCAATTGAATAAGATTCTTAGGCTTCCTTTGCATTACCCTCAATTTTAATGTTCCCCATAAATTTTCAATTGGATTAAGGTCTGGGCTTTGTGATGGCCACTCCAAAACATTAATATGATTGTCCTCAAGCCATTTCTTAGTCAGTTTAGCCGAATGCTTTGGGTCATTATCTTGCATGAACCACCAACGACGACCAAGTGAGAGCTCTTTAGCAGAGTCTTTCAGGTTTTCATCCAATATTTTAACATAATCTTCCTTTTTTATGCTACCTGTGACCTTAACAAGTCGCCCTGGTCCAGAGGCAGCAAAGGATCCCCAAAACATCAAACTGCCTCCACCGTGCTTCACTGTGGGTATGGTGTTCTTAGGCAGGAAAGCTTCGCCAGATTTTCTGTAAATATAAGACACTTTATTATGGCCAAATAACTCTATTTTCGTTTCGTCAGTCCATAGAACACGTTTCCAGAATGCAACATCTTTATCAATATGACGTTTTGCAAAGGCTAGCCTTGCTTTCAGGTGCATAGGCTTCAATAAGGGAGTCTTTCTCGGACGACATGCTTTTAAACCAGCTCTCTTCAAAACTCTACCAACTGTATGTCGAGATACATTCACTCCAGAGGTGCTCTGTTCATCAACAATCTCCCCAACAGAGATCCTTGGGTTTTGTTTTACTTGTCGAACAATTTTCCGTTCATCTCTTGGGGAAAGAATCCTTTTTCTCCCTCTACCCTCTAAACTCATAACGTGGCCTTGCGATTTGAACTTGTTTATTATGGCTCTAACAGTGGATTTGGGAAGGTTTAGCTTCTTTGAAATCTTATCATAGCCCTCCCCATTGGTATGGCATGCTACAACAAGCTTCCTGACGTCTTCGCTGTGTTCCTTAGTTTTAACCATGGCGATTGAAAATTATAATTTAGTCACTTATAATAGTTTAAATAAATCGCTATCTAAAAATTATCTGAAAAAAATTATTCACTGAATTAGCGTTAAACAAGCATAATATGGCTATAAAAAAGTTCAGAAAGCACGTAAACCGGAAATTGATTGATATTATACTGATACTAAAAGAAAAACAAAGCCGTGCCAATAATTTTGAACAAGGGTTTTTTGCAATTATGTTTGTTGTTCCTTTGTTATTTATTTTTTCTAAAATCCGATTGCTGCATCGGAAAGGCCAGTTAAAAATACATAATATACTTTGTTATTTTCTTTAATTTAATCCCTTTTTTAGAATTTATTAGACAAAATTTAACTTTTATTTTACCGTGCCAATAAATATGATCATCACTGTATATATATATAATTTGGGTTCTTTCAGCTATAATCAAAACTGAAACCAAAACTTATGAAGAATTCTTGGTAAAATTATTTATTACAAGAAATGGAAGTTTATAACAATTAAACGACAGTCACTCGGATGTAAGCATGACACACAAAATAAATAACACACACGCTATCCTACTTTATATATAGATGCCGGTTATGTCCAAAAATTCAATACATAAAGTTAAGACGCCAGAAGTGGACTCGGTTTATCTAAATATGGAATGGAAGACAGTGAAAATGAAAGGAAATACGAAGTCATATGGAAATAATTTATTTAAAAAAAATTCTTTTAGTTTTAACAATTCTTGTGCTATCATGAAACAATAAACTTTCATTTTTTAAACTTCTATAAGTAGTTTTTCTTTCTTTTTGTTTGTTTTAACACTTGCGTTATTATGGAAAAAAGACTAATGAGAAGTTTTACTATTTCATTTCTATAAATGGTCTCTTTTTTGAAATAATATATTTATGTCTTTCATAAGTTTTATCACAGAATTCTTTGTCATAAATAATGTATGAAAGTTTTTTTTTTATTAACACTTCTTGTGTTATAAAAAAAATTATTTTAAACATTTGTATAAATAAAAGCTTCTTAATCTTAATGGAATTCTGTCATAAATAATGTCTTACTCTTTGTAAAATAAAATATTTTCATATGATTATGTTTTAAAAATTAAAAAAATATAAAAATGTAAAAAATAAGTTTATTTTTATTTTTTTATTGCTTCATTATAAAACAAGAAGTGTTTTCGTATGGTTTCGTTTTTCGTTTCATGCTTAGTGACTTCCATTCCATATTTTAGTAAACCAAGGCTACTTCCGGCATCTTAACTTTGCATATTGAATTTTTTGGGCATAACCGATATGCCATTAGTATGAATTTAAATTTGTAATATATTTCAATTTCATTTTTAGTAAAGACTAACTTCATTATTTATTTCTTACCTCTCCTTAACCCTGCCACTAAGTTTAGGTACACTACCCATCCTTCTACACAAAACAAGAAAAAAAAAATCAAATGAACTGAAGGAGTAATTATTAGAAAACAAATTAATCGTTATACAGGGGATTAATAGGTAAATGAATCCATGCAAGTATTAATTTGTTGTCTAACTTTTGTGGATTTGTGTATTAATTTTTATATTTGTCCCCCCCTCCCCGTAAAACAAACAAACAAACAAACAAACAAACAAAAAACCTCAACAAAACTTAGTGGATAAAACTTTGCAGCCATCTGAACTTACTCCATCCATTGATTGCAATCGTACTACCACCTGCTCCACCCTATGTTCCAATGGAATCGCCAATTTCTTTTAGGATAAAAATAGAAATATTGTTTTGTAACTTTATTCTCTAAAGTCTATTCCAGCTTCAATAACCACTTTTACGTAAGACATGACTATCCTACATGCTACAATCAATAACATGGTAAAACTATAACAACAGAATTAGAATCACACATTTGAATCAGTCGTATCAACTTAGATGCTATCTAGGTCTTACATTTAAAATTTCACAACTTTAAATTTCATATGGATTCGATGCTATTTTAACTCGGCAAATTCCATCATCCGCAACAGTATACATTGAACCAATCACGCGCCCACTTCAAGCTATGTGAGGTTTCTAAAAACGATTGCTCAGGATTGAATTCGATTAAAATCGGCATATCGTGTGTCTTGCTGCTCCAGTTGCTTGGGAGAAAGCCATTTAAAGTAACGTTGGAAACAGTCCAAGAACCGGTTTGGCCAATTACCAAACTGAGCAACAACAACAATAAACAAAACAAAAAAAAAAAAGCAGATAATGGCGCTATGGTTATTCAAAGGGCAAAAGACCTTTTAACTTTGTTGTTACTTACTACTACTACTACTACTACTACTACAGTTAACATTTTGGCAAAGATGAGGATGCTGCTGATATTTTTTATTATTATCATCATCATCTATATATTAATAGGATAGTGTATGTGTTATTGTGTGTCATGCTTACATCCGAGTGACTGTCATTTAATTGTTATGGACTTCCATTTCTTGTAATAAATAATTTTACCAAGAAATTTCATAAGTTTTGGTTTCAGTTTCGATTATAACTGATGGCACTCAAGTCATCTAATTTTTTTTTTATAATTAATTTATCAAAAATTTTTCATAAGCAACTGAAGTTATATATATATATATATATATATATATCCATCCATATGAGACTTGGGTGCATCAGCTTGAATCGAAACCGGAACCAAAACTTATGTAAATATATATATTTTTTATTCTTGAAATCGCAACTTTATAATATATAAAAATCAATAGAACATTAACTCTATAATATATACGAAATCTGCAAGAATTAAAATATCATATTTAAGCGTACTTTACAACCGGGCTACGCCGGGCATCCCTGCTAGCTTAGATAAATACCTTTGCAGTTTTAACAAAAGAGCTACAATATTATCAGAGCATCTCCATTTATGCTCAGCATCTACTGAATGCCAACATCAATATATTACATATGAATGAGACCTCTGTGAAATTTCAATCCTGGGTCAATCCTGGGTCAATCCTGGGCCCAACTCTCTTCCTGATCTACATCAATGACCTCCCTAAACACATACTTAAATCATTTGTTGACATCTATGCTGATGACACGACCATCTACGGCAACACATCAAAGGCTGTAAATGACAAAGTTCTCTCTGATTCTCTCTCCTCTGATCTTGAGCGCATGGTTCAGTGGGGGAAGACGTGGCTGGTTACCTTTAATGCATCTAAAACCAAACTCCTATCCTTACATCATCAACGCTCTGATCCCCATCTGGCATCAATTGGGATGGATAGCTCTCATCTAGGAGAGGCCCCGTGTTTTGACAAGCTTCTGGGTTTGACGTTCACTCCTGATCTGAAATGGAACACGTACATCAAGTCTGTTGCCAAGGTCGCTGGAAAGATGGTGGGATCCTTTTACCGTTCCAGAAGATATCTCACTACTGATGCAATTCTCTATCTATATAAAAACCAAGTATGTCCAAGGATGGAATACTGCTGCCACATCTGGGCAGGAGCTGCTAAAAAAGCCTATCCTGCCTTGACAGAGTACAAAATAGACTTTGTGGCTTAGTGGGGGATGCCCTTTTCTCTACCTTGCAACCTCTCTCCCATAGAAGAGACGTTGCGAGCCTATCCTTGTTTTATCGTTATTTCCATGGCAGATGCTCGTCTGAATTCCAATCTCTCGTCCCCCCTCGCCAATCTTTCACGAAAAACACCCGTCTAGCTGAATCCATGAACACATGCCGAACACATGCTTCTCTGAACACATGTCGAACACATGCTTCTTTGAACACGTGTCGAACACATGCTTCTTTGAACATGTGTCGAACACATGCTTCTCTGAACACGTGTCGAACACATGCTTCTCTGAACACGTGTCGAATTTGAATACATGCGTCCCGGAACACATGTCGAACACATGCTTCCCTGAACATATGTCAAACACATGCTTCTCTGAACATGTGTCAAACACATGCTTCTCTGAACACGTGTCAAACACATTCTTCTCTGAACATGTTGAACATATGCTTTCTGAACATGTCAAACACGTGCTTCTCTGAACACATGTTGAACACATGCTTCTCTGAACACTCTTCTTCATCCACGTGTCCTTTTGTCCATGCTGTGACGTCATTTCGTGTAGTTGGCTTAGTCATTTGCATATCTTTGTTGTCATATGGCTGCTGCTGCTGCTGACAGTGCCAGCAGCTCTGTTACATTAATACCTTCAATTTTGCTGGAGAAAAGCTCAAACAGAATATCTTAGTATATTTTAAACCCTGACGAAATCGAGTAAATCTACTGAGTAATAGCAAAAATGAAGAAATGAATCGTAAACTTTTGAACATAAATTTTTTTTTCTTTACTTTTAAAATAACCTTCTTTTTTTTTTTTTTTTTAAGTGATATTTTAAGAACAGAAAATTTCCTGTTTTGTTTTCTCATCTTTGTGCTGGCATTTTTGCTGTAGAGTTTTATGGTTTCCAAATGTTCTTGATGAGATAAACCATTCCTGGTTTCCTTGGTGCTGGTGGAGAAGCCATTATATGCGAGTGGAGATTAATTTTAATTGGAAAAAAAGAAAAAACAAAAAAAAAACACTACAGCAAAATTATATACAGGGTGTTCATAAAGTGTGTGTATTGCTTTCTTTGATTTGCATTATGTAAAAAATGTTATAAAGTTTCATGTAGTTTATTTTAAATATTGAATAATTTTATGCCTCAAAATTCGTAGTGTGTTTTAAATAAATGAAAAAAAATAATACATTTTTGAATTTTTGAGATGACAATTGATTATTCGTATTTTTGGGGATTTTTCAAACTACTGTCCTCATCGTGAGGGTTATTTGCACAACGTTTCGATCGATCTAACCTCCGACCTTCTTTAGATGTATCTTATTGGAATCTGGAATCTGCACGGAATTTTATACAGAACCTTTTATTTAATCCACAGTGGTAGCATGTTCTCGTCCCATCAGCCATGGAAGTCTCAAGTAATTCACAATTTTATTTTGACTTGAATCATTACCGATATAGAAGCTTTTGATTTTTTGGTACTAGTGCACTTATTGATCCATGTTGAAATATTAACATTATGATTTAGAAAGCCATTCTTAACATGAGGAGGGTAGGATGTTTTGTACATATTCTGTACTTTAACCTTACAATTTAATAAAAACAGATATCATAAAACTTTAATTAAACTTGAAAATACTATTTAAATAATAGCGCAGATCAATAAGTGGACTAGCACCAATTTTTTTTTTTTTATAGTTTTTTTTTATCTATAGTCTAAAAAGTTATTAGAATTATCAATTAATTTTTTCTTTTTAAATACATTAATTTTTTTTATTAGTTTTTTTTTTTACAAAATAGTCACCACTTATCAAGGCCCGGAGGCCACCCGAGGATAAGGGTTAATGAGTGTACAGTAGTCAATCGGGCAATATCGTATTAATTAGTAGTAGTGGAAATTTGGTAAGTTGTATTACTTAAAAGGGATAGCTAATTAACTTAGTGATATATCATTTAAAGATGCTACGAAATACATTATATGTATTTAATAAATTATATTTAAATAAAAAAATAATATAAAATCTGTATGTAAGTTTAGAGATTTTGCCAACATTGATTAATGTATTAATCAATTGATTAATGTATTAATCAATTGATTAATATATATTTATATATTAATTTATATGTACTTATTACAGATATTGTTTAGAATACACAGAGCAACTTCCTTTTTCTGAGCAGTTGGATTTATATGCCATATGATATGGAAGCTTTTGATTTTTTAAAGTTTTTTTTATCTATATATTCTACAAAATTATTACAATTATCAATTCATTTTTCTTTTCCTTTAAGTATGTTAGTTTTGTTATTATTGTTGTGTTTCTTAATTAGTTAACTTAGTGATACCATTAGTGCACAGGATGGAACAAGTATTATTGTGGTTGCAAGAGTTAAGGTTGGTTGGTTGGTTGGTTGGTTGTTTTTGTTTTATGGCATATCAACCCTTTTGGGTTATTTAATGCCGAATCCAGTGATTTTGAAGAATAATTTTTTAATAGAGTATATTTGTTTTTTTAAGTCGGTTTCTATTTAACCCATAGTTGGGACCCTAACAGGTACTACCACTCTAGGTCAGAGTGGACCTGGGAGCAATGGCAATTAAAGGGTGGCTCCACACTCCCCAGAGCCCACAAGCTGGGGCCTCACCATCGGATATAGTTTAAGGTCATATCCATAACCAAGAGTTTAGGGTAGATAGAATAAATTCAGGGGACTTTTGTCATTACTAACAAACAGAACGTTACCACTGTTGGCCAAGGAAAGTATCAATCAAGCATATGTATGCAGTGTGATGATGTATGGAAGTGAAACCTGGTCAATGAGGAATGAGTACATGCGTTGCATGACGAAAAATTGTTTGCGAATGATATGATAAATGTGTAATGTGGGTCTTAAAGACTTAGGGCTTGAATTTGTTCATCTCAGAGAAAGATTAAATGTGAACAGTTTGGGGAGATGCATGCAAAATGGGAGACTTTAATGGTATGGTCACATTGAAAGACTGAATGACAGTTTTTTTTATTGGTAGATGTAGAGCAATTGGGGTAACAGGTCAAATTCTGCTCACAGGGGAAGGTCAAAGAAAACCTTTGGGAAGAAATGATAAGGAGGGATTTGAGAGAAAGAGGGATAAATAATAACCTGCTCAGAGATAGGTCAATTTTTAAAAGTCGTCCAATTCATGATAAGATGTTAAACAAACCTTGAAATGGTGATGATGATATTCCAAAGTAAGGTCTATTCAGTGTCTACAGTTAATGATTATTTCGCTTTTATGATTAAGTAATTTTTTTACACCTTTAAACTTTAACATTTTTAGTTTCTCATTTAAGCAAACTAAGTAAAGAAAAGAAATAAAAATTTTATAATGTTTTGAACAAAATCTAATTGATTTCCTTTCTATATTTCTTTCTTTTCTTTTTTTTTTCAGGTGAAAAATAAAAAAAGTTAGCCTACAAAAAGTGGGATGTTTTGTCTACCTGTGAAATGAAGTGAAGCTGTTGCGCCTGAATCAATCTTCCCTCACATCAAAGCAGAATTAAAGATTCCATCACGCTCTCTGTGTGCACGCTAGTTCATAGCTTGCTACTTCGACCATGACACCTGACTGGTCGTGTAGAGCCTGCTTTTGTCTATAAAAAAAAAATTCTTAAATGTGCCAACTTGGATTCATCTGAAATATTGTCTTTGAGTGCTCAGTGCTTGTTGCTTCTTTATAATGACACCCACCCACCATGAAAATGAGCGTTTTATTATTTTTTTAAATAGTCTAATTTTTGGTTTTATTGCTCCAACGATCATAGAGTCTTACAATGCATTTTGATAACAAATACGTTTTATTTTATATTAATTTTAAAACGTTATTTGCGATCAGATAGTGGTACTCATGTTACTTATATTCATATGAAATTATGATAACACATGTAGCGCATGATATTTTACTTAAAATAACTGTAATGCATTTTGATAACAAATAAGTAGTTTTTTATTTTATGTTAATTCTAAAACGTTACGTAACATCAGACAGTGTTACTCACGTTACTGTGTTACTTATGTCCATATGAAATTATGACAGCACGATTAACTCATGATATTTAACGAAAATAACTGTAATTTATTAACCAATAATACCATTGGGCTTAAATTTTGACACCTGCCATTTGAAGGTTAGTACTTTATGAAAATCACAAGTACTTTTTATTAGTGGCATTATTTATGTATCAAATCTGAGACCTATTGAGTATTGTGTTAAAAGACACACTAAAAATAAGGTTTCCTTTCCTCCTCTGAGAAATACTCTTTATCTTTGGTTCAACAAATGAACTGTAATGCTTGATCTTGGCTTTCTTTTCGCCATTGTTTATAAATAACTAGCATTGCCTGGAGTAAAAGTGTAACATATTTCTATTAAAACTTCTACTTCCCCCATTTTTCCTCATCTCTCTCACTCCCAATCTCCCTCTTTCTTTCTGCCCAACCCACTCCTCTCTCTCTCTGGACACACACACATACACACACACTTTTATAGATTCCTTGAAGAATGAGTCGTGATTAGGGAAGTAACTATTAAAACTTCTTTCTCTCTAACTCCCTCTTTCTCTTCTACTCAGCCCATTCCTCTCTAGCTGGACACACACACACACACACACACACACACACACAAAGTGGAAACAGATTGAAGAAATAAAACAGAGTAAAGATTCACTCTGAAAAATCAATGTATTCATAGATTCAAAAACTGCTGGTCAGATTCTTATGAAATTTTGAAATATAGATAGTAGAAATGGTGTAATATGCTATTTTTAAAGGGAGGAAAGGGCGCAGAGTCATTCCCTCTTAAAAATAAATATCTCAAACTGTTTTATATGTTTTTACACTTTATTCATTTCAGCAACAAGACAAAAATTATTTAAATACATTTTAATGAATTTCAAATAAAATTAAATAAATTTTTGGCTGATCCAACCTCCAACCTTCTTCAGGTGCATCTTTTGAGATGAGGATTGATAATTTGTGTTATTGAGATTATTTGGACTACTGTTCTCATCTTGGTTGTTATTTTCACAACGTTTCGGTCAATGTAATGTAACCTCCAACCTTCTTCAGGTGCATCTTTTTAAACTTGGGAATTTTTGTCAAACTCAAAAGAAGTCTCCAAAGAATACAAATTATCAATTCTTCTTATCAAAAAAAAAAAAAAAAAAAATTCAAAACAAAATCCAAACAAAGAATATTCAAGAACGTTATCGTTACTCCTACTTTTTACTCCTACTTTTTACTACATTGTGGCATGTGATATTATTCCTTCAATCAGCATAGGCAACACTATGTGACCTTGCTAGTTTAAAATAAATTATTTTAAAAATACTCTTTATTCGTTATCAAAATGTACCATGATTCTAACAGTTTATGGCTATTATAGCAACCACTCTAAAAATTGAACGATTAAAAAAAATAAAAAAACAAACAAAAAAACGATAAGGCACTTCTTTCATGGCAGGGTAATTTACAAAGAAGCATCCAATGTTCTTTTTTTTTTTTTTAGATGTTGATTTATCAAAACGAATTTAAATCAAGCAAAGATCTCTTTTGGGTTGCAAAACTGAGAATTATTGAATTCTGCTTAAGGTTGTGTCTTATTTAATTGACCCCATAATGGATTTTTTTTATTATTATTATTTTATTTAAAAATATTTTTATTTAAGAAACCTGGGTAGATTAACTGGACTATTTAACCCTTCATGAACTAGGTGTTCAAAATTACTAGAAGAATATTAGGGTCCTCATGAACCCCATTCTTTTGGTTCTGATAAATACATAATTTATGAAGTAAGAATTGTTAAACTTTACACATATTTTCTTCAGGTCTTTTGTGATGAAAACCTATACTGTTTTTGTATGTATTGCAATTTTTTTCCCTATAGATGTGTAAGAAATAAAAAAAATCTTGAAAAACTCCTTTATTTAAAACAAAAATTACATCTATTGTTGATTAAAAAAATAAATATAAGCAATTAAATGTTAAAAAAAAAAAATCCTGTTATTGATTTTTGGTTCTATTGGACAGAAAATTTGATGAGCAATTTTTGGAAAAGACAAAGTTTTTAGAATTGCAAAAAAAAAAAAAAAAAATGAATTAGATAAATGGAAGCCTGTTATGGTTTCTAAGGATCCCAGTGGTATTTTTTTTTTTTATGGAATTGCATTGAAATTAATTATCCTAAGTCCTGTAAGGGTTTGTAAGAAAAACGTAACTCAGTAATTAGTGAAAAATATATATTGAACAGAAAAGCAAATACATGGGTATATGTCATTGTATTGAAAACAAAATATAAATGAAAGTAGAGAAATGGAAGCATGTTGGGGTTTCTAAGGATCCCAGGGATTTATGTTTTGGCTGGAATTTCAGTGAAATTCATTATTCCAAGTCTTGTAGAGGTTCAGAAGAAAGACTCAACTTGGTAATTAGTGAAAAAAATATATATATATTGAACAGAAAAGCAAATACAACGAAGAGTGTAGGTCATTCTCCAGGTATTTATAATAAGTGGAAGAGTTTATTATGGACACACCACAACACCTTTGATGTGGCAATAACTACCAATCCTGAGCAATGTTGCCATCTTGTTTGATGTAAACAAGTGGGAGAACAAGGTGACTACTTTACTCAAAATCGGTATCCACAATAACTTAAAAAAGGATTATAATTTCTATTAAATATTTATTAATTTTTAACACAAATAGATCACAAAGAGTAGGTAAAGTAAAATAAATTGCTTTTTTTTTTTTTTTAAAATTAATTTCCCATCTGTATTTCCTTTAAAATAATTTATGTCAATAATAGCAATGACTACCTTTTTTTAATAATATGTAAATGGATGAATTTGAATTCATCTTTTGTGACTCAATCCTGGTGCTACCAGATCAGGCAGTCTGAAGATACCAACTTCCTGGCCTAAAATGCATCAAACATTGAAAAATGTATTTATTTATGAAAAATACAAAAATAAATTAGGCACTAGGATGATCAAAAGTGTTGGGGAGGGTGATGGGGGGTATATGGTTATTCTTATCACTGTTCCTTATATATGTCTATTTTTTCCTAGCTAAAATGTTCAATCACTAGGGGTTGTCCTATTTAAAATTCCCAAATCGAGTTTTTTTTTTTTAAATAAATCTATATCTATAAAAGTGAAAGTTTCTCTGTGTGTGTCTGTCTGTTGGTGTACATTTCCCTACGCAATAACTCTGTCAATTTTCAGTCTACAGACTCGAAATTTAATATACAGGGTATTGAGATTTGGAAAAATCTTTGTAATCGGTTTTCGGCCAGAAATTTGGCTGTTAAGGGGTCAAAGTTCAACGATTTGACCTTTGAGAACTCTACCAAACTCCTCCGAGAATTTGGGGTCTAAACACTTGAAATTTTAGATATAGGTTCCTTGGACATGGATCTAACTTGATTTGAGTTCAAAACAATAAATGTTAAAGGGTTATAATAAGGGGGGGCCAATGTTTAAAAGATTGACCGCTTTTTTTTTTGCTTAACATACACCTCCAAACACCCGGGCAACGCCGGGCTGAAATACTAGTATGAACATAAATAAATCGTTTTTATCAAAATAATTTAATTTTTTCCTTTTATAAAACTCAACCATGTTCTGCAAAAACAAAAACAACAATTTCCCTCTACAAAACAACCAAACCAAACACCATGAATAAATATTATAAAGAACTTGAAGCATAAAAGCCTATACTAAAATGCTCATATTCAGCATTAACTAACCCAAAAAGGCTTGATATGCCGTAAAAAAAAACCAACAAAACAATAAATTAGTCTTAAGATTGATTTATGTAGTTTAGAATAGCAACATTTACTTGTTGAGGGAGGAGGTGCTAATATGTATTCAAAAAGAAAAAAGTACTTAAAAATGAATTTCTTATCTGAAATCAGCGTCTCAAAATTAAGTGTCAAGCCTCTCTTCATCTTTACATCAATTTTATGGTAAATCAGTGTTATTGAGAAAATTTCAGAAGACATTCAAATAAGATATATCATGTCATGTTCGAGTTCTAATATTTTGGAAACGAGGATAATTTGTTTTATTCAGATGATAATTTTCATTTTTGGTTATTATTTTCACAACTTTTTCGGTGATTATAACGTCCGACCTTCATCAAGTGCATCTTTTCGAGCTTGGCAATCTTTATGCCAAACCCATTGTAAACATAATAACTAAGATGAGAATCATCGTCCAAGAAATACAAGTATTTGTTGAAGCTCTAGCAATTTGTTTATGGGGGAAAAATATGTGTATGTCTATCTTATAAATACAAGACTGGTAACTTAAAAAAATATATCCATTTTGAATTTGGAAACAGATGAATCTCACGGGTAAGGAATTCATTTTTATAACATGAATAGGTTAGCCAAATTAATTAAGAATAGGAAACTAGATCTAATATCTGTAACATGTCTTCTTCTTAAGATTAAGGGAAGTGGTGTTTGATCAACACTGCTGGGGAGCCATGATTTAATAGACTGTTTTGTTTTTAAATCCCCGAAACAGTGTTTCATGGTAAACAACTGATGATCCCTAAAATTCCCATTGGTATTATAGTGAATTCAAGAGAGCAAGTTGATGCAGTGATTGCAGGTGATTAAATGACTTACTTGCTGACTAAATAGTTTTCTAACGAATGATAAAAAGTAGAAATTAAATAGGTTTTTTGTATAGTTTTAAAGGTTAAAAAACTTCCAAGAATAATATTATAAATAACACCGTAAGGCATGGCAAATGCAATAATCAGGGGTCGGAAAAACATTGTATTTCACAGCGTAACCCCCCCCCCAAAAAAAAAACGTATTCTAGGGCCACCATATCCTTGGGTTCTACTCTGTGTGTGGTGTGTGTGTGTGTGTGTGTGTGTGTGTGTATATATATCCAGGATGTCTCAAAAATGTACTCTGACTTCGAATGATGATAAAATCTTTATTTATGAAAGTTAAGTGAAATGGTTTTGACTAAAAAAGACAAACGTAATTGGAAAATCATGTCCGCAAAAAGTTCAAATTGATGACCATTATTTTCCGGACAACACAGATAATGTGCAGAAAAGGAATTGCAAGCATCACGAAACAGGTCATTAGAAGAACTTTTTTTTAGACACCTTGTATGTGTGTGTGTGTGTGTGTGTGTGTGTGTGTGTGTGTATTAAATAGGCTTAATTTATTAAAAAATATTTTTTTAATTAAATGCTGGATAAGAAAACAGTAAAAAGGTGTAGGACCAAATCATTTCGACTGTTTAGGGCTAGTGAGAAAGCATATAGCAAGTTTACCCCTTTTGTCATCTGAAATGAATTCAATAAGAAATCCTTCACTATTTCCATAATGAGGCATTTTCTTTCGCATTCCTTTCTTTTCTTAACTTGAGACGTTATTTTATTTGAATATGAATATGAGCCGACGTAACTTTTGTGAACAAAGTTTGAAACAATTTATTTGCGTTTATCTATTCATGTTGTGGTTGTTGCACAGTTAAACTGGATTCCTCCAAAGTAGGAAGTGTCAATTAAATTCACAGATGATCTCCACTCGCCTATACTCGTGTGATACATTGAAAACAATTTAAAATAAGCATGCAAAGATACTGTTAGAGTTGTCTCTATAAGGAAAAGAAGGTACTTGTATGTTTTAGGGGTTTTTTGTTTTTGTTTTTTAGTTTGCAAGAATTCCAAGGGGAGACAATTCAAGTTCTTAACGTTTATAACGTTTCATGATTTATTTATTACGAAAGTTTGATTTTGTAAAATTTCGTTTTTTTTTTTTTTTTAATCATATATTTTCATATAATGATCACTTCCATCCATTGCAGAATTTTCTTATTGTAGACATATTAAAAGGTTTGTTTTAAAAAAACACGATCATACATTTTCAAAAAGGTTACTTTTTTAAGCCGTACATTTTCATATAAATACAAAAAAAAAAAATGGCTATTGTAATTTATTGCGAAATTCTAATTATTTTATAAAAGTTAATTTTTTTTTTTCAATAAATGTTCAGATAATGTCTTATTTTGATTTCTTTTAGTTTGATTTCTTTTACCAATACGTTTCGCGAAACTCTAACAACTCTTTGAATTGTCGCCCTTGGAATTCTTCAAAAGTGAAAACAAAGAAAACCTGTATATTGTAAAAAAAAAAAAAAAAAAAAAAACAGCCTAATTTCCCAACTATATTTTCTTTAAAATCTTTTATTTCGACAACAATTTCATTTGTCAGTATGAATATTAGTGCAAACACTAGCGAAGAATATTTTTATTTTTCGTCATTTTTAACAGAGGGGTAAATCAACATTAATCCACCAGGGGAGATAAGTCGATTCACAAAAATAATTTCTTTTTAAAGGGGAGATAAGCCAGTTCATTAGTATGATCTATTATGGGGTTAATTTATTTTGATTTTATTATTTCTTTTTTAAGAGAACGTTGATCAGTGTTTGGAAATGTGCACGAATCTCTAAATAATTCTGAGCTGTGAACAATGTTGAAACATTGCAAACACTTTGTATTTTTTTTGTATATATACTGTGCCAATTTTTTTTTATTTTATTATTTAAATTTTCTTTTGAAATTCATAGTTTGACTGCATTTATTTTCCAATTTGTGACAGTATGTTTGTATGCAAACTCTTTACAGTGTGCCTGTGTTGTCATTTTTTAATCGCTATTGACTATCAAAAGAAAATATTTTTGCAATTTTTTTTTTTTATCGCTAATAAATGTCTGGAGTAAGTGAATGCTCTTGAAAATCTAGTTTAACAATTGAATTCTTCCTTTTAATTGTTGATTTTGCTTTCATTCGATTTTAACTCTCTTCTCAGGGTTCCTTCTTTTTCCCCTCTTTTACCAAAGATAAAAAATGATGAGATCTTCACTCTATAATGAGAATTGTAATCTTTCTTTTATCTCTAGGTGGATATTTTTTCAAAATAATAAAATAAATCTGAAAACTGAGCCCATTTCTCGAACTAACAGTAAGAACTCTCTAATTTAACTTTATTCCATGTAATCCCAAAAGTGCAACTGAAGAAACTCCTTTTCAATAAAACTGTAAATCACGCCAACGACAAATCTCAGCTTTGATGTTTTCTCTCAGCTGTCAAGCACTCAACTGTTTATCTTCCCCAATTCGTCCCTCTTAAAGCAGCTATTCCTCTCGTATGCAAATTCACATATATAAAGAAGCCAGCTACAAATATAAATTATTTATTTTGTGATTTTGTTACCCGACATGCTAAACAAATGCTTCGCTACTTTTGTGAGCTTCTTCTATTACAATCAAATTTACACAATAGCAACATTTAATCTCTTTTCTTTTATATATATATATATATATATATATATATATATATATATATATATATATATATATATATATATATATATATTGTTATTATTTCATCGAACCCACACAATAAGCCTGATGAATTCTAGTGTGGATGAAATGCGAAATATTCTGTGTAGCTTAATTCGCCATATGTATTTTATAACTTACTATATATATATATATATATATATATATATATACATACATACATACATTTTTTTTTTTACTCAAGTTCACCCCTTACCAAGCATATCGCCACTTGGACATAAGGGGCTACTATTTGGGGTTATGTCTAGGGGAAAGATTAACAAGAGATATATATACACGCTTATATATATATATATATATATATATATATATATGAGCAAACAGTTAATGAAATATGTTAAAAAACACTTTGAAATGAGTTAAAACATATTTAATCTGAAAAGGAAACACTAGATAAATGGATAGTCCTTGATTCGCGGAGTTTTGAAGAAATACTCTCCTTCTCATCAGAGGGTAGGAATTAGCAAAATGTGGGATCGGATTTTGCATGCAGAAGTATTTGATGAAACAACAAATAAGTCGAAGATCTTACTGGAAAACAAAATAAGTTAAGCAGAGGGAATATAGTAAAGAAAAAGGTGATTACACATAAATGGATAGTCTGGTGGAAGATAAAAAATCCAGTGACGGTAAAATCCAAATGTAAAACTTCAAGAAAGTTAAAAGAATTTCCATTTGTACAAGTAAAATCCAAGGAAATCCCGTAATTGGAAGAAGATGGTCCATAATAATCCAAAGGAAGAAATCCATGGAATAATTCACAAATATGTGTACAAGGAAAAGATAATATTAATAAAAGAAAAATAAGATGTGCTTTTCACTCTACTTCCGAGACATAACTATATTATATAACTTTATATATATATATATATATATATATATATATATATATATATATATATATATATATAATGTATATATATATATATATATATATATATATATATATAATGTATATATATATATATATATATATATATATATATATATATATATATAATGTATATATATATATATATATATATATATATAATTTATTTCAAAATTCTAGTTATTTTATAAAAGTTAATATATATATATATATATATATATATATATATATATAAGCAGTATATAAATTGTAATGTTAACTAATTTGTGTATTCCTTTGTAGTCTCCATTTACTTGCCTAGCTACAAGTTAGACACAAGGTCAGTTTTTAATGTGGGTAAAATTAAGTAAAAAGGGGCGTGGCAACTGAATTGTAAAGTGATTCCAACGAATGCTAAAAAGCAAATGGCTCTAATAGCTTACCTTCCTTCTTTCTCCACTATGTTTGGATTTTCTTTCTTTGCTACTTCCGAGGGCAAGTAAGTTTTCACAGGAATGTGTTAATGCAAAGTGTTTTCAACCTATGAAAATTGTGTTCAAGAAGTAACAAGTTTATGTGAAAATAATTAGCTGACACAAAAGGTATAAACTCTTCTAAGAAGAGTCATCAGATGAGATTTTCTATAGATGTCACCTAATTAATTGTTAGCACTGTTCTTGGGTTCTTGTTCGAGGTGCTGCTGGCAGGTGTACAGAAAATCTCAGTTGATGACTGTTCTTATAAGAGTTTCTAAGTTTGTGTCAGCTTATTATTTTCACATTGATGTGTTACTTTTAGCGTTTGAAACAATGAAAGAAAGAAGCTAAGATATTAGAGCCATTTGCTTTTTAGTGTTTGCCGAATTACTTCATGATTTAATGCCACAGGGGTACTCCAGATTGAGACAAAAGTAAAAATGATGTCAGTATAGAAGGATTTCTCTTCCACTTTCCAAGGTCAAAGAAAATGAAGAGTAATATTTGAAAGGATCTTAGCCAAACGGTCAAGAGTCATGTGGGCTTATACATCATTTGATTGCTGGGGAAAAGCCAATGGCAAATATTCAAATATAAACAGAACCACTTGAAAAATTAAAACCTACAAAATCGTTTGCAATGAAATTATTTTACCATAATTTTTTTTTTTTTTTTTTTTTGGCATCAAACAACCTGCAAATAATTTGTATATCAAAAAGCAAATCAACCAACACCTATGAAAAATCTATATCTTTTTTTTTTATCACAAGCTTTAAATATTGTGTGGGTTCGGTGAAATAAAACATAAAACAAAGAAATGAAATAATTTGGCTTGTGTAACATTGTAAGGTAACCAACACGTTTGTATGCAAAGTGTGTCACAAGGAACATAGAACAAGTAATAACTCGACTCCTTTTTTGTACATTTATTTCCTTATTCTCTACATCGCAAAGGAGACCAAGACAAAGAATAACTCAAACTCACTTTTTCGTGTAACGATATTTATTTCCTCATTCTTTCATCACGAGTGATTTATCATTATAGCTGTGACGTCTCTCACGTGATCGTCTTCTCGAACATGCTCTCGAACGTCATCTGCATCTCTAATGTGATCATCTTCTCTAACGTGTTCTCTTTCCTTTTTCTAGTCTTTTTCCTGACAGTGACATCATTTTTCACATGCATTTGCATATGCGCGCCTGCACTCAGTCACACATGGTCTTGTCACTGTCGTTGCTGTTGCAGTCTAAAAAATAATGCGACCTACAATCAATGAGTGTTCTCTCTTCCAAGTCTCTCTCTGTTCTCTCGTGATTTCAAACATGTTCGCAGTACTTCGATTTTATTTTGACATGAGTGCATTCCTCATTCTCTCATCAATATAATTCGGCTTTATTTTATAGTCTTTTGCCATCACATGTATGCAAATCCCATATCATTCAACGATTTGGCACCTTGAGATTTCATTTACAAACAAAAACATATATCTCTACTTATAGATAAAAAGCACTTTGTTTGTATGAATCCATTCCTTATTGACTCCAAAACAGCCGAGCCGATTTTATTTTTAGATTTTACGCAAATGGGAGTGTTTTTAGATAAGTTTTGTGTCGGAATGCCTCTCATAAGTATTGAAAATCAGTAATTGAAAAAAACGAAGGTACAGTCCAATTTTGACAAAAGTTAGCACCCTTATAAAGTTTAACATCACAAATATATTGGAAAAATTTTATTACTATACCAGCAGAAGGGCCCAGTAAGGATTTCAAACCCAAAAAAAAAAGAAAAAAGACAAATAAATAGAAATAAATAAAATTATAAACATGTTAATTACCTAATCATACCATACATAAATCCCCTACTCATATTTGCTCCGAGGCCCCCCCATAGCTACCCAACTTCCGCTCCATCATCTAGCACGCTTTGAATCAATCTGTTACGCTTATCATTTGAAAAGGGAAATTTTTTCCGAAATTAATAATGGATATTGTCGCAGACATAACAAGTAAGACATTTTACCAATACAACTGAATAAATATATGTATATATAAAATATATGTATGTACTTATTGATTTGTAAATCGGCACTTTTTCTCGTCTCCTCTTACCAACAGCGACTATAATTCATTCCTCGCATTGTGACAGCCTTCTAAATCTCTTTTACACACCTATCCCACACAATGCTTCAAGCAAACTACATATCAATCATATATATATATATATATATATATATATATATATATATATATATATATATATATATATATATATATATACTCCAGATGTAGTTTCATTCATAGAGGTCAGACAAGCAATGTCATGATTACTTTTAGTGTTTATATAATATATATATATATATATATATATATATATATATATATATATATATATATATATATATATATATATATTGTGGATGTGTTTGTGTATTGAAAAGAAGAGGAACTTATTTTTTTATATTTTTTAGAAAAAAATATGTTGAACTACATTGTGGATAAATTGCAGTCTCATTCCTCAATAAATGTAATATATGAAAGAGACTTGTATGTGTATGTATATTGAGAGGAATGGGCTTGACAGAGGATACAGAGAGAGTTGCAGAGTGAAAGGAAGAAAATGGGGGACAAAGAAGAGAGAAAGATAGAGAGATGGAAGTTTAAATAGAAATATGTTACACAGGTGCCTCAAATCTAAGAGGATGCCCCTCTCTAGTCCTGGTTGAGAACAAAGGCAAGATATCCTGTCGTAGATTAATTGTAATCAACTTACTTTTCCAGGTGTGAAAGCATGAGAAAAAGTGTGGATTCTTATTGCGATCACCTGTTTAGTTTGTAAGAAATGGATTTTTTTTTCTTGTTTGGTTTTCAACATAAAATTTCCCAATTATTTTTGCACAATAGTGTGAAAATAATTGGGAAATTTTATTCCGTATTAACTTGGAAATTCAGGTGTGTTTGATGTTTTGAAAAGAAAGTGTGAGGAGTGGGAATGAAAAATACCACTTTTTTTGTTAATCGACAGGTGTAAAAGGTTGTGTGAATAAATTAAAAACACCTAATTTAGAAATCTCAGATAAATTGCATTGTGTGCATCACTCTCTCTCTCATACATACATACATACATACATATATATATATATATATATATATATATATATATATATGTGTATGTATTAAATGATAGACGAGGAATACAAGTTATATATGATTTTATTACATCATCAGAACAATAAGAAAAAAAAAATTTAGGCCATGGCATTTTGAAGCTAAATGCTTCTCATCAGAAGAGGAGAAAGATCAGATTCATGCAAAATGCAAATATTGAAAAAAAAATACCTGACATTTAGAAATTAAATGAGATTTTTCATTTAATATTATTGTTTTTGCTCCTTTTAATAGTGTTGAGTTTTTCTTATCTTGATAAGTTTTGCTTTGTTAAAGATTTACTCTTTGATAATATAATAATTAACATATATATATATATATATATATATATATATATATAATCACTAGATTTTTTATCCCATTAAAAAGACCAATAGCTATAGATCGTTGATTTAAAAGGAGTGCAGCATGCCAAACTTCTAGGGTAAATGTGGTATTCCTTATTAATCCTAATTAACTGATTATTGAACAAATACCATAACACTTAGTTGACTGCACCTTATAATAACAAAGGTCCATGCAAAATTTTTGCCAGAACAACCCAGAAGGTTTGGAGAAACATTTGAATGGACAGACATATATATATATATATATATATATAATTATTTACTATAATAATTAAATACCTATAGACAGTAGAGTTTCATCCTTTTGGGAATCTTCAATGCAGGGTGTTACGATTAACACCAGTCGACAGATTCGAACCCGGCAACACGAGCCATCTCTGGCTCGATTAGCAGAGACTGTATCCAATCGGCTACCATTAACCGTGTGAAATAACGTTGAAATTAAACATTTTATTTTTGATTGTTTTTTACGTCAGTCAGAGTGATCTAATCATTATATGATGATCTATGCATAAGAGCTAAATTGACCGACTTAATTCAACTGAAAGTGCTCAACGATAAAAAACGAGTTTCTTAAAGGGGCTGACATAATTATTTACTATAATAATTATTAAATACCTACAGACACTAGTGTTTCATCCTTTCGGAAATCTTCAGTGCAACGTCTGGCTACATAATCTACACGGTGCCCACAAAGTCTGGCTACATAATCTACATGGTGCCCACAAAGTCTGGCTGCATAATCTACACGGTGCCCACAAAGTCTGGCTACATAATCTACACGGTGCCCACAAAGTCTGGCTACATAATCTACACGGTGCCCACAAAGTCTGGCTACATAATCTACACAGTGCCCACAAAGTCTGGCTGCATAATCTACACGGTGCCCACAAAGTCTGACTGCATAATGTAGCCAGACTGTGGACACCCTGTATATATATATATATATATATATATATATATATATATATATATATATATATATATATATACTAAATTTCAGATTTACACTTATATAGAGTACTCCATTTTAATTGATTTTTTACAGATGCAGAATAGTTAAAGGAAGTCACCCCACCTCTCCATAAAAATAATAGCATTCTTATCATTGGAGAGGGGGGGGGTAACCAGAAGTAAAGTAGAAACCGTAATTGTAAAGATAATCAACATTTTTTTGGTTTCAAATATCAAGGTAACTATCATTTATCACCATTTAAAAATAACACTGATGGAAGAAGCATTAAATTTCCCACAACAAAATCATATTCTAGGTTAATTTGAAGGTGCACTTAATTAGCGTTACATCGTTGCAAACCTCAAGATCCTGCTTTTCGACGGGCATTTTAGAATGTTGTGACTTCTTTTAAACGTGATGTGGTTAATTCTAGGTTTTGGGTTTTTTTTCTGTAGATGACTTCAAATATTCTCATCTTTTTAAAAATTTACACTTTTTTTTGTGTTACAGACTAAGATTTATTTCATGTTGGAGTGGAGGGGGGCAGTTATATTTTTTGTAGATGTTGAAAAATTGCATTGGAATCTACCTTATGCATGGTGAGGTGACGAGATAGAGTAGTGGTTGTGTAACCAACATAACTATCTGTTTCAATGTTGTTATAGGAATTACTCTCTTCCAAAATGCATATAAACTTATAATGTTGGTTCTTTCTAATGATTTTATGTTTGGGGGAGAGCATTGTTTGTTGTTTTTTTTTTTTTTTACTGCAAAGTTTAACATCTAAAATTTCTTATAGCAAATAATGAGTCTAATTTTATTGTCAGTTGTAGATATGTATTTGTGTATGAAGTTTGTTTAATGATGTATTATATTTGTGTGTTAGACTAAGATTTGTCTTACGTCGTTGGAGGGTGAACTAAAATGCATGTCGTAAACCCCTCCTCCTCCTTCTCCTTCTATGCAACCTAATTACTGAGCCCAGAATTTGGGTTCACCAGTGGCCTCAAAAACATGCTAGTACCAGCAGCCTGTGAATACTGACCATTGTTGCTATTACTAATTATCTTCCTGCTCAGCACATCATTTCACTCTCACCTGAAGATTCTCTTGGAATATTGTAAAGACCTATGAAGTGCAGATGAGACATATACTAACATTTTGGATTTTCACACAAAAAAAATATATATATATAAAACAAATTTTAGTCATTTAATGAATTTAAAACTTATGATGTGAAATGTTTGAGTTTCAGATCAAAGATTTTTATTATTTTATGTAAGACAAAGAATACATTTCAAATATTTTAACTCCTTATCCTATAGGATTTCGATATCTATCATCTCTCCAGAGGAGAAAATATTAGCAAATAGTTATAATGGTTTACACCTTATTTGCTGAAGTCAAAGTAAAGTTCCATGTCTCACTGACTTCAGCAAATAAGGTGTAAACCATTATAACTATTTGCTAATATTTTCTCCTCTGGAGAGATGATAGACATCGAACTCCTATAGGATAAGGAGTTAAAATATTTGAAATGTATTCTTTGTCTTACATAGAATAATAAAAATCTTTGATCTGAAACTCAAACATTTCACATCATAATTTTTAAATTCATTGAATGACTAAAATTTGATTTATTTGCTCTATCTTGTATATCGAGCAATTTTTATTTAGGTGGGATAATACTTATAAAATATTAGTAATATTTTGTAAATCTTATAATCACAGGTTTCCACACCAGTTGATTGTTGGATAATTTTATTCTGAAGTGTATATATATATATATATATACTAGCAGGCTGCCTGGCGTTGCCCAGTCGTAAAATGAGCATAAATATTATATTTTAATTAATACAGATTTCTTATTTCTGATAAACAGAAATACCGTAGGTATCAAACGTAACATTAAATTTTTTTAAAAGAAATGAAGTAAAAAAAATAACAGAAACGGTCCAATTCTTGTGAGTAAAAAAAAAAAAATACTTGAGCTGAGATTGAATTCAAAACCTAAACACAGTGAGTCAAGTACGATAACCATTAGTCAAGCTTGACACATCTTTAAAAAGTGTTTTCAAACCTACTTATTCATAACATAAGAAATCTCTCATTTGAACGATTCATGCATGTGCATTCGTGAAACTGTTGACAAACATAAAAATCTGATGACCCCCCCCCCTTCACGTACCAATTTTGCAATTTTGTCCTCTTAGTCTTTTTTTTCCGGATGAAAACCGATTAAAAAGTTTTCCACGTGTCTGAATACCCTATATACCAAATTTCGGGTCTGTAGATCAAAAAATCGTTGTATAAATTGAGAAGTGTCCTCTCTCGCACACACACGCACACATTCTCACTTTATATATATATATATATATATATATATATATATATATATATATATTTAAACATTGCTGTAATCGGCCAATCTGCTGCTATATTTGTCATTATATTCTCTTTGTATGAAGGCCGTAGAATGGATCGATCAGAACAACAATATAAAGGAAGAATTTCATTGTTCAAAACTTGAAAGTGTCATTTCATTTTGTTTTTTTTTATATAAAATTATTCACTTCTTTGATACAATAAGATCCCATTCAAAAAATTAATGTTTTCTTTTATTATAAAAAGCACAAATGGACCATAATCCTTGATTTTTCCTTAAACATCAATTTAACCCCCCCCCCCCAAAAAAAAAACGTAAATTTATTTTTTTTCCCCAACTAATTTCAGGACCTGATCCTTCAATTTTAAGCCTCTGTAACTCTCTCTCTATGTAGAGCTGCTCATTTACCCTTGGAAAAAAATCACAATTTTATTAAAATCTTTCGAGACGGTCTTTTCTTCTTTTAAGCTTCGATCTCAAGTCGTATTGTAGGACAAGGTACCGCTTCTGCAACTCCGTAATTTGTTGATTCCATAACAATTCAGAAATATATGGAGATGTGTACGGAACAGGAGACTTCTATAGTGCGGTCACATTGAAAGAATAGATGGGAAGTCTTGTGTTAGTAGATGTACAACAGTTGAGGTAGCAGGTTCAGTTCATGGAAAAAAGCCAAGAAAAACATGGAAGAACGCTAAAGGGGAGTGCATAAAACCCTGACCAGTGATTGGTTATTTGAGAAGTCAATTTCTTAAAGCCATTCAACATATGTTTTATTTTTTTTACAAAAAGGTCACCATTTATCAAGGCTTAAGGGTCAGTCGAGGATAAGGGTTAATGAGTGTTGTGTAGACTTCAGCAATTGAGACGTTATTTAAAATGAATATAGTGTGACCACTGGCGAAGCATAATTTTTTTTCCTGTTATTTTTGATGGAGTGTGTACATTCGTTCTCACTTTCTCTCTCTCTCTCTCTCTCTCTCTTTGTATTTTTTTTTACTAGGAAGTTACTGCATATCAAAGCCCAAGGGCCACTCGAGGATAAAGGTTAATGAATGTCGAGTAGACTATGAGATAACTCTTTGATGATCAGTTATGGTGGAACTTGGATAAGGCTTGATTATTTAAGAGGATGGCTCAACAAGAACTTATTTATATCAAACTTGAAAACGACCATGATATAGTCAGTTGGGAAGCTGTCCTGCAGTATTGTGTTTGATAAACAGTTCTAGGAAAGAAACTTTGTTCATGGAATTTTCGTTTAGTTTGAGGCACAGATAGAGTGAGGGAAATTATTGACAGTTGCTGTAGCTAGACGAGTGCTTGTTGCGATTGAAGCTCAGTCGGACAAATAACAATAGCAACATCTCTTCTGTGAGAAAAAGAAAGTAGAGAGCTAAAATATCCTCACTCGCTAGATTTCGATGACTGTTTTGTACCCTGTTATGGCAGGAAAGGACGCCCTTAGCAGCTTCTACCTAGATGTAGCAGCAGTATTCCATGTTTGGACGTATTTGGCTTTTGCATAGAGAGAGAATTGCATTGGGAGTGAGATATTTTCTTCAGCGTATTTTTTTTTTGTATTATCATTTATGGAGAAAATGATACAAAGGATGTGTAATGCGAGTCTTAAATATGGTGTTAGATCTGATGAGCTCAGAGGTAGATTAAATCTAGGTAGTATAGAGAGATGTGTGCTGAACAAGAGACTTGATTAGTTTGGTCACATTAAAAGAATGGATGAGAGTTATTGAGTTAGTAGATGTAGAACAATTGAGGTAGCGGGGCCACTTTCAAGTCCAATGTAAACAAATTTTCGACCTAGCCTTTTAAATAATAAAATTCTGCCTAATCACCACTATTATTACCAATCATCACGATGTTGCATCACCGTTCACCTGACACTCATTTGACTTTTATCTTCGAGTAGCATCTGGGCCTTGATAAGTGGGGACACTTTAGTAGAAAAAAAAAAATCAATGAAATCTGGTTGCGACAGCCTAAGAATTGTCCTGAACCATCAGACCTTTCTTTTTGTTGAAATGAGATATGATCCAGCTTGGACATGGGAGATGCATCCACTACGGCATTACCTCCTCTTTTAAGAGTGGGAATTGGTTTATTGCCAATCGCCTGAGGTGTTCTTACTAGTGAATGCAGACAGGTCTGTTCATGGCTATTCTTGTAGTGAACTAGAATGCTCTCCATCAGGGAGATGATCTTCCCCATTCACATTGAGAAAATCGATGAGAGTTGTTGGTTTGTAAATGTAGAACAGTTGAGGTAGCAGGATCAGTTGGCAGATGAAGACCGAGGAAAACACAGAGAAAGTGATGAAGATGAACTTGTGAGAAAGGAGGGATAAACAAAGACCTGGGTAGAGATAGGTTAGTTTAGAAATCAATTTCAAAAAGCCATCCAACACATGCTTGCATGTAAAACTGAACTTAAACCGAATGATGATTATGATTTTAAAGCTTCAAAATCATTCAGAAAGGCAGTGAGGGTTGAGGATATGTGTTGCATGGAGAGAGGTGATATAAGAATGATACAATGGATGTGTAATGCAGGTCTTAAAACGTGTTTTAGATCTGATAACCTCAGAAGACGATTAAATCTGGACAGTATAGTTCTGAAAGCCTCAACAAGTAAACACTATGTCGGCCATTTTAATTCATGATTACTATATAAAAATGTCTTTGGCACTTTGGCAGACTACGGACTATGCTAAACTAATAAAGTTATTATTTAGCAAGCCATTCTTAATATGAGAGACTTTTTTTTAAAACTATTCAGTACTTTCACCTAACAGTTTAAGAGACATGCATGCACGCAGCGGCCCTGCTGTTTTAACACTGTCTGCGACCACGGCTCTCCAAATTGTAGAGCCGTGGTAATCTTTGGAAGACAAGTAAAGACGGTAGTTTCCTGTTGCTTTCCATCTTCATTTAGGGGTGCATCTCCCCCAGTGAGTTAAACGCACCATCAGATACCAACCTGGAAATTTCTATGACTCTGTGTAGTACATACAGCGTCTAGCCTTCCCAAATGGGCACTCATATGATAGTGGCTAGGCTCATTGTTGCTTAACTTTGGTGATTTGGCAAGAACTGGTGTGTCAATGTGATTGTGCCGTATATTATTTAGAAACAAAAGATACCATGATTAATTAAATTTAACTTGAGAATCCCATCTAAAAATTAGCATGGTTTGTATTCTGCATATGTATCCCTAGTTTTTAGTTATTCTGCATATGTATCCCTAGTTTTTAGTTATTCTGCATATGTATCCCTAGTTTTTAGTTATTCTGCATAATTAAAAAATTTTCAAGTTCTTTATTGGAAAATAATTTCCAGATCAAATTAAAGCCAAAAGTCAAGTATTATGGTCTGGTTGCGCTCTCAAACCTCAAAAGGGAAACCTGAATTTTTAACACATCTTTCATTTAGCAAATAGCCAACTACACTTTTGAAATAAATATCAAAATTTCAATCATATTTTAAGCATTTTTATTTATTAAATACTCCATAATTTGCCAGCTCGAAAGTATGGCTTAATTTTTTTTTTTTAATCATAAAACCTGTACAACCATATTGCTTGGAAAAAAATATTATTTGAGTGAGTCTTGTCTTTCACCATCTTTAAATTTTTTTTTTTTTTTTTTTTTTTTAAAGATTTTATTTATTTATTTATTTGCAGACTGTTATTCTCCCTTTCATAGTTGTTGTTTTACCACGTTTTGGGCCAACTATTTCTCTGGCCTTCTTCAGGTGGTAAACCGCAACGGGATAAGAATGCTAAGTCTTGTAACTGTATCCTCAGTAATTACTGCCTTCCATAGTTGTTGTTGTCTCACCACGTATTGGCCAACTAATACTCTGGCCGGCTTTGGGTAGGATTGTAACTGCTATCTTCGAACAATGCTCACCTGGAACCATAGAGATCCAATGAAGAGCAGAGGAATAGTTGAACAAAACGTGTTAAAACAACAACTATAAAGATGACGATAACAGTCTGTAAATAAATATACATACAAATTAATAATCTCAATGGATTCCAGAAAAAAAAAATATATAAAAACATTTTATTGTTTTATTTTGCGGTCATCATCGTCATCATCGACATTAAGAAATTTATAGTTAAGAGTTTTGTTAATTTCAAAAAATTGGTTGACAATATTCATTTTATTTTGATTATCAATCACTTTTAACAATAAAGGTGGTTTTCTATGTAAAAGTTGCTTCAAAATAAAGACGCTAAAGTTTCAATTTAGTAATCTAATACGTAGGAAGTCAAATTTTCTCAAATTTGATGGAAGTGGATGGAGTTTTAATAACGAAAGATACATCAGAAAAAAATCTGCTTCATATTTTGACCAATTATTGTTTTTTTTTTTTTTTTTTTTTTTTTTTTTAAATAAAACTTATTTTCAATCAATTTCATCGATTTTAATATCTAGTCCTATTCAATCTTTTATGTTTTATTAGTCAGAAATAGAAGAAAATGGAGGAGCTTTCATTCTTGGTTTTATTATTAATAAAATATATTATAATCCAAATATTTTTTAGTCTTTGAAATTTTTTTAGAATGGTTTTATATAATAAAAACATATTTTATAATTTTATATAATAAAAACATATTTTATAATTTTACATAAAAAATACTTTGCACGTTTAAATGTTCTTTTTTTTTTAATATCTTCTAATAAAAATGTTTTTTTAGTTTTTACATTAAAATGTTTTTTTTTAAGTTCACATTGAAAATAATCATTACTTTGAAATGTTTTTCAAATCTTGTAATAAGGATATTTTTTTAGGTTTTACATTTAACGTTTTTTTTTTTAGGTTTACATGAAAAATGAAAAAATATATTTTTATGACAAGATATTAAAAAAACATTTAGAATTGAAAATTATTTTTATGTAAACTTTGTTTCATTTCTTAATAAATAAATAATTATAATCTTAATCCTCATTTGAGATTCTCATTCTTATTGGAAACTTTTTTTACATCCAATAATTTTTATTCTCGGGTCCCAAAATCAACAGAGATTCGACAATTTCTGTAATGACCCGGTCCCTGTTGATTATGGTGTAATGCTGTTCCTGTGCAGTTCTAGGAGGTTCACTCACAGGCGTTGCCTTCTCTCTTTTAGAAGGGGTTAATTTCATGCTAATAGCTTGAAAGGGCTGGCCAGGCATTTTTTGCAGGTCAGATTGCCCCTCCTATGGGGTGCTGACTTCTCAGTCCTATTTCCGACTCTGGTGTCACAGTTCTTGCAATTGGGATAGAACTAAATGCCTATAATAATTTTAGATTCAAAGAATATTGCCTTAGCGCAACCAGTTATTTTGTTCATTTAATTATTTTAAAAAAATTAAATAAAAATAAAAAAAATTAAATAAAATAAGCAAAGAAAAATTAAATTAAAAGTCCTAGACTATTTAATCACATAGGAAATAAATCCCAACCATAAACAAAAATGCATTATTTTATATTTTTCATTTAATAAAAATACAGCATAATCACACTGACACACCGGTTCCTGCTGGATCACCGAAGTTAAGCAACATTGAACCTGGTCAGTACTAAATGGGTGACTATTTGAGACTTCCAGGTGCTGTATATGCTCTCCGCTTAGCTCAGCATTGTTTCCAGTCGTCCTGGACTCCTCCTTGCCATTGGACTCAAACAGTGCCGATTCAGGAGAGGTGTGGTTGGGATTGCGCAACCCTTGCCTCACAATTACACGTGCAGCTGCCCTTACAGAGGGTATCCTTTGTCTTTCGAGACTGAACGGAGGCATTGAAAATAAAAAAAATAAAAATAAAGTCATGCGACGTGGCTTATTTCGTTTGTGACATATTATTACAAACAAGACTTATTTCGTTTGTGACATATTATTACAAACAAGACTTATTTCCATTCTATCTTGCATCATTTTGTTTTTACATCCGCCATTAGAAAATTCTGATGTAATTTTATTTTTTATTAGTTTGTGTTCGATTCAATTTTTTTTTTTATGAAAATCGCTCAAGACAAGGCATGAAGCCATTTGATGTAAGGAGCTAACAAGAACGAGATGCCTATTAACCTTAGTCTTGAACAGACCAAAGTTGTAGTTAGAAGGAAAGCAGTAAGCAGGAAGAGAGTTCTACAACCTTGCAGTTCTTGGACAGAAACTACTGGAATAGGAAGCCTGTATTATAACAAAGTATCAAAATAATGAATTGATGAAGACCACTAGACCAACGAGTCAAACGAGCTGGAACAAAGGAAGCAAGAAATAGATCAGGCAACCCATGCCATAATAGTATTTGTAGAAAAGATTAAGACAAAGGAGGGAGTTTCACGGGAGAATAAAATGCACAAGTAATCCCCAGTCGCATGTGGAGGCTTCACTTGCTTTGAATGAAATCTGTTTTTTTTTTTTTACTCACGTTCACCCCAAACAAGGCATATCGCCACTTAAACGTAAGGGGCTACTATTTGGGACGATGCTTAGGAAAGATGAACAAGATATTGTTTTACGTTACATTTAAATTTCTGCATAGTAGTACAGTCAAGGAAGCAGGCAGCAGGAAATAAATTCCTAAGTCTAGCTGTTCGAGGGAAGAAACTATTAGATTAGAAAGTTTTCTGGCATTTAGGGACTTCATCAGTGAAGGGGTGAGATTTTGTTGCTAAGCGGGTTTGTCAGGTATATGTACGTTGAGGGGCCACAATTGCAATGAGTTCATCAGAGCACATTCCATTAAAATACTTCTAAAACAGGCGCAGGAATGCAATATTGCAACCATGGGACAGGGGTTGGTGCTTAGTTGACAAAGCGAGACTGTTGTGGTCCTAGGAAAGAGGCATAAAGAAGGTCTCGAACAACGGTTTAGATACAAAAGATTATATCGTACAATAAAGTGAACATAATGTCACCCAACAAATTTTTTTTTAGCCAGGCTAAGGTGCAAAAATAGTCTGAAAATAGGATTTATTTATCATATATTATGTAATTTTTAAGTTTTTAAAATCTTTTCTAAAATATTAGAAACTCTTAAAAAATGTTTTTTAATTAGTTACTGCCGATTTTTATTGAAAATTCTGAACCCTGTATGTTTCGTAGTTTTTAATTAGTACATTTGAAATCATTTGATGACACTCATTTTTTTTTAACTGAAAAAAAAAAAAAAAATTGGAAAAAAAGGATTAAGTGGTTATATATAAGAAAACTGAGCATAAACGTACGCTACTAGATTGTCTTTAAAAAAGCAAAATGCTTAGATTTTTTTTTTTTATAAATTCAATGATTAATTTTTCATCGTGTTGCATTCTTTTTGTTGAAAAAATACTTCATTATAGTCAATAAAAAATTTATATTTATTTTTCAAAAATATTTTTTTGAATAGAATCAGCTTATTAGACGCTAGTGAACAAACATTTCTGTGACTACACAGAACTTTTATTGATTTTTTTTTATCGCATGTTTTCCGCGGATTTCAAAGAAGTAAAGCTTTTTTGGACAGAAAATGAATCTTAATTGAAAACATTTTTGGAGACAATTCACTAAAATTGTGCCCGTTATCACTGTCAACCAAGTGAACTCTGTGATTCGTGCTAAAAACGAAATACATTTTACTTTTAACAAGAACTTACTTTGAACATAACAACCGAAGGATTTTACTTGCAAGAAAAAATAAACAATCATTAGAACTCTTTTGCTCTCTGAAGTTGAACTTGATATGGTTCGAAATTAATAAGAAATGTTTCAACTTTAAAAATAGAAAAAAAAAAGAAAGAAATTGGATTGTGATTTTCTTCCTTTTAATAGTAATAATAAATTTTTGATGTGTTCTAAAAACAGATTTATCTGTTTATTCAAAGATTTTACTTTTAATTTGTTCATACAAATAATATTGTGAGGTCTGCGTTCGTCTAGACCTTGGAGGCATGTGTGGACAGTATAATGATGAATGGAAGTGAGGATTGAGGACATGTGGTGCATGGAGAGAAATGATATAAGAATGATACAATGGATACGTAATGCGAGTCTTAAAGACGGTTTTAGATTCCGATAACCTCAGAAGAAGATTAAATTTGGACAATATAGGAAGATGTGTACAGAACAGGAGACTTTGTTGGCTTGGTTACATTAAAAGAATGGACGAAGTGCTTGGATTGGTAGATGTAAAACAGTTAAGGTAATAAAGTCAGTTAGCAAGGAAAACATGGGAGGAAGTTATGAATATAGATTGAGAGAAAGAGGGATAAATAAACACCTGGGTAGAGATAGATTAGTTTAGAAATTATTTTCAAAAAGTCATCCAACACATGCTTGCATGTAAAATTGAACATAAACCAAATGATGATTGTGATTTTAAAGCTTCAAAATCATTCTGAAAGCCTCAACAAATAAAATCAACTCCTAAAAATTATACAACACATGCCAGCATGTAAAAAGAGTTGAACCGTATTATGATGATGATGATGATGAAATATTTGACAATCAGAATTAAAAAATTAATGTTTTTTTAAATACAGTTAAACAAAAAGCCTAAACTTTAGTGAATTAAAATTGTTTATTTATTTAATTAGAAATTTTAATTATTAAATTAAAATCCTAAATATATATATTTTTTTTTTACATACATTTTATATTTTGAAAGAAAATACATTCAAGAGATTCAAATATGACTTGGGCTTACACAAACTCGCTCACAAAAATAAAACGTTAAAAAGTGATTGCATTTTTTTATATTGCTTTAAAACGGCCTTTTTTTTTTTGATTTATTAAAAAATATTTATTAAAAAAATATATATTCATATGTAATTGCTGCTTGTATTAAGGAAAAAAAGCAGCTTTTAAAGTTTATTATAAATTTTTATCTAAAAAAAAAAAATTTTTGTTGTTGTCATTGTTTTTCAATTTTTCATTTAATTGTATTTCTTGTGCACACAAGGATTTTTGTTGAATGTAATTAGTGCTGTCACAAACTCACCCAAAAGAAAGTGACCTTCTATAAATTCGTTTTGAGCTTCTCTGAAAGAAATTGTAGTTCAATAAGGACTATTGGAATGTCTCGTCCATTTCACTTCGATAAAATTGATTCATGATCTTAAATGGAACTTTTTGGGGGGTATTTGTACAGTTTAATCTTGAATGGATGCCTTTTGTATGTTCTCATTCTTTCAGCCATGACTAAGTAGAAATCATAAGTAATTCGATATTGTATTCTTATTATCGCCTGTACTGAGGATTGAACCTTCAACTTCCAGAAGAGTGTTTTTTTTTTTGGTTTTTTTTTGCATTTTCACCCCAAACAAGGCACAGTGCCACTTTGATATAGGGGGTTACTATCGGGGACATAAGTTGCAGAGATATTATGAAGGGAGATGAGTAGCAAGATCTCTGTTAACATTACACTTGAACTTTTGTATGTCAGTACAGTTGTGGAAGCAGGAACCCGAATGGGAGTAAAAGACAAAAGTGTATATTCCAAATTTCAAGATGTTGACCATCTTACAATTTATTCCTTTAAGTAAGTTGACATGCACCATTACAAAGAATTGCGCATGTCAATTTACTTAAAGGAATAAACAATAAAACATCTTGAAATTTGAAATATAGGCTTTTGTTTATATATATATATATATATATATATATATATATTAGGAATTCTACCCAATCATGGCTGATGGAACGAGTATGCTACCCACGTGATAAAGTAATTTTATTTTTACTAAGAAAATCAAATTTTATGAGTAAGCAACAAGGGTTTCGTTCCAAGTTCTGTGCAGATGAGAACAGTAGTTCGAATAATACGAATTGCTCATATAAAAAACTCACAATCATAAGAACCTTTTTTTTTTCAGATTCATTTTTAATAAAAGTTTTTCATAATTTTTCATTGGTTGCTACAAAATTCAGAAAAAAAAAGAAAAAAAAAAGGAGGCAAAATAATACTGCACATTTTTTTTCCACCCACACTAGTTGCAAAATGATTCACAACTAAATGAAAACATTTGCCAGCCATTTAAGATAATCACATGGAATTAAAATTGAATCCTCAACACTTTAAAAAGTATATAAAAGTTTTAGATGAAAGTCCACAGTTCAAGCTAAATAAAAGTAACAAAAATACAGAAAAATTTTTATGGTGTACATACTCGTTGCAAAACGAAGATGTCATATTCCAAAAAGCACATAAATTGATCAAGTAGTTTTATGTTTAACTAAGAAAATCAAATTTTATGAATAAGCAAAAAGGGACTGTCTCGCATCACCATCTTGAAAAAAAAAGGGTAGATAACTCTACAATAATTCAAACTTGCAAGATCAGCCTTGTAATGCTAACGATTTCACATTAATCACTTAAAATTGTGTAAAAATGATTTTCTTTTTTACAAAAAAACTATTTGATCAATTTATGTGATTTTTGGAATAGGATATCTTCGTTCTGTGATAAGAAGGTACACTATAAGGATTTTTCTGTATGTTTGTCTTTTAGGTTAAACTTTGGACTTGCACTGAATTTTATTTCAAAACAAAAAAATATACTTTAAGACCAGCACTCGATTTTATCCAAAATCTGTAAAAAAAAAAAAAAAAAAAATGGAAAAGAAAAAAAAAAATGGAAAAGAAAAGATATTCCAATCATCCTTATTCTACAATTGAACGGTAAACGGAAATTGTCCGTTTGGTTTTTAAGCCTTAAAATTACTCTTGAATAAACAAAGGAAAACTGAAAAAAAAAAAAAAATAATGTAAAGAAAAAAAAATGCTTCATTTTTTTCACAACGTCAACAAATGAAAGAAAACCTTTTTAATAGGCTTGCTTTTTTTTTCCCTTACCCCCCACGAATTCCTCCAGGGGGTCATCATTTATCTGTAAAACCCTGTAGGTAATATTTGGGCATTTTTTTTATTCTAGACAACAAAACGAAAAAGTGGTAAAAAATAACAAATAAATGTTACCAAAGGCAAAATAAGTTACTCTTCTACCTAGCTGGATAAGATTTTAATGTTTTAACTTATTTTAAAGCGCTTATTCAGTTTGAAAAACAAGTAATGCCGAATGTTACACGGGAACAAGAAAAAAAAATGGCCGAATCGAGAGGGTTACATCTTTAGAGTCTGAACAATGGTTCAAAAATAGAAGATAAAACACAATACTCATAGAAGTCAACTGAATAAATGGTAGGAGTATTTTGTTTAATTTTCTATTTTTTGAGTCACTTATCTTGCCATTGATAACATTTGTTTTATTTTTTTTTTTTTTAGCACTTTTCCGTTTTGTTTTCTATAGTTAAAAAAAATGCCCTAATTTTTTAATGTCAAAGACCAGCACAATAATATGTGGCATTCTAAGTGAGCAATTGTGTTAAATATTCTAGATTTTGAAACTAACCGATGTTATCGGTTTTTAACAGCAGGGTAAAATTGATCAATGAACGAAGTATGAAAATTTAACACATTCAAAAGTTGAAGTTGGATGATAATTTTTAATGCAAAATGATTGTGGTGTTTTGTGAGAAACTATGGCCGCTTTTCGTCGTCCTCCAAAGAATGCAAGGGAGATAATTCTTGTTTGCATAGTATTTTAGGCTGACGACCTAACAGGAACAAACACGGCTTTATAAAGTTCAAACTACTTATTTTTTTTCGCCATATTTGTATCTACATTGTAAATTTTGTATATAAACGGCTTTGTCAGCAGACATATGCAAGTTAAGGGTGAATAAATAATGTGAGGAGGAATTCAGTTTCAAAGGCGGGTTTGTAAATCCTGCTGAAGTCATAATCTTGCTCTCATTTGCTGTATTCAAACTTTTCATACTTTTCTTTTTTATTCTTATAAAGTGACGCCATTTCTCACTAACAGTGCAAGGGTTAACCTTAACCCATGACACAATAGATTAACGATACTTCGTAATATACTGTTTATGGATATGGTTCACTAATTTGCATATTGCTCTGCAAAAAGACATCTCATTACCTAAAATATACATTTCCATTGTTTTAATATCAACGATTGTTTTAACTTTAAAATTGCACCATTCATCTGTCAAACTCTACGTTAAAAGTTTTATGTCAAATATAACACAGTTGTGTTGATGAGTGTTAATTTTCTTTCTTTTTTTTTTTTTTTTTTTTTTTTTTTTTTTTGATAAATGCTGGAGATTTTTGGTGAAGATAATCTTGGATCATTTGCAGTCAATTTGCTACTGACTAGCTTTATTTGATTTTTAACAAGCCGCAATCCGTTCAGTGCCAGTGTGTAGTTTAACGGTTGATAAATGAGCATAAGTTTTTTTGGGGTTTTTTTTTCACCCCAAACGCCACTTGGGATCGTTTCTAACAGGGGGATGTGGGGAGTTGAGCAGCAAGTTGTCCGTTAACAGTACATTCAAACTTCTGCAGGTTAACACAGCCAGAGAATCAGGAATTCCAAAGTCTGTGGGAAGAAACTATTAGAGTGAAATGCTTTTTTGGCATCTAGTGACCTTAACAGTAAAGGGGTGGGATCTTTGCTGCTTGTCAGGTTAGTCGGGTTATGTACATCTGTGAGTTCATCGTAGCATGTTTCTTTAAATACTTGTAAAATGTGATACTTGTATTGCGATCAAATTGTTTACACATTCACCTCTCCCTGCCTATGGATAAAAACTAAAAAAACGAAGCCTTCAAGAAATTCTGATCAGTCACTTTTTTTTATGAATTGTTAATTATAAACAAAGCCCCCCCCCCGCCAAACACACACACACAGCGGTCATACAGAAGAGAACGTGAATGCTATCCTTGAATGTTTAAAATCTCTCTAAACAATGGTTTGTTATGACAACCTGACATGAGGATATTTTTCCCTACAATTAAATCCTGACTAAATATTTTAAATATTTTAAATATTTAAAATATTTAAAATATTTAAAATAACGTATTTGAAGCCCAAATAAGATCTCTTTGGTATGGCTAACCCACACTGGCTTTTCTGAGGAATGGTACAACTTCTATAAGTGATGTTGCCAAGTAGCAACATGAAGTTGGATACTCTACCAGACTAGATGAATTCTCGTCCTGGAATTCAATAAGACTAAGAGACCAAAAATAAAGATATACTATAATATTTTTTCAAATGGTCAATTGGAGAGAGGAAAACTTCTTTATTAATCCACATATCACAGCTACATTGTTGGCTTTAGTGGTGTTTATCCTAACGCCATTTCCTCAAAATATTCCATATATACAGTACTGGGGACAACAGTGATCCCATTGCCAGACCTTTTTCTTGCCTACACGCTTCGTGATGGGATGTGTATATATATATATATATATATATATATATATATATATATATATATAGATTTGTTTTATTTTTTTTATTACCGTTTTATAAAACAAATATTTGCTCTGCAATAGTATTGAGCACTCTCTTCCAGTTTTTACTAATTACCAGTTTTACCATATATATATATATATATATATATATATATATATGTGTGTGTGTGTGTGTGTGTTCAATAAAGTATGTTGAAAAACGCTTTAGTAAGAGTTAAAAGCATTATTTGGAAAGGAAACACAAATAAAGGTGAAAGTCCTCATTCCATGGAGTTTCGAAGAAATACTTTCCTTTTTATCAGAGGAGAGTAGTTAGCAAAATGCATAAAGAAATTTTGCTTGTAAAGCATTTAATGAAAGTAGGTATAATCTGTGTGAAGAGCCATTTACTTGCTTTCACTGAATGTTTGTTTATTGAAATGGTACATATTGTGTAAGGATATGAAGAGCAGAAGAAAGAGAAAAGAATAAAAGTAAAGAAACAGCCGAGTTTACACACACATTTATTCGTAGATAAACGGGGTGTCGAAGGAAAGCATTAAATGGATGTTGGAAATACGCAATGTGGCGCACAACATAGAAAGAGACGCACAGACATAAGTTCTGAAGAAGGAACACATTATGGCCCCAATTTTAATGAAAAAAAAATTTATGGCCCCAATTTTAATGAAAAAAAAATTTATGGTCCCAATTTTAATGAAAAAAAAATTTATGGTCCCAATTTTAATGAAAAAAACCCAAACCAACACATGTTGCCAGGGTTATAGAGAAATATGAATGACAGTAAACATTTTTGTTTTTTGTTTTAATAGTCTATGCGACTGCTATCGGTAAGGCGTCTGATGGACTTAGCGTCACGATTTTATTAAAAATCATGTAAAGATGAATTGCCGATTGGACAGAAAAAAGATATTAAGATCTCGTTAACACTACGCACGTGTGGAATTGATAATGTCACACGGCCACACGTGGGACCGACACGTATGCAGAAAGTTGCAAGGAACCCAAGACAAGAAATGACTCGACTCACATTTTCCTATTGAAATAACAGACATTTATTTCCAGGTACTTTCCAAAATAACGTCTTGTCTCTTGTTCAAACCTGTCGCTCCCGGCCCTTGTGTGTAACGCATCTCTGTCTTCCTATCTAACGTGGTCATCGGTCTGTGCACACGTTCTTCTTTTTTATAATCTTTTTTCTTCTTCCTTGCCATGAATTCACCTCGCATACAGCTGCTTCATCCATGCTGTTACACGTGGGTGGATCAAGATTTTAAACTGTCACATAGGAGAACACATTCCCTAACACCTGATAGACTAAATTCAAGGGGAGATAACTCAACATTTTGCAGGCGACACATTCATGGAGATATGTAGAAGTATGACTTTTTTTTAAGTTAGTTTTTAAAAATAGTTACAATGTTTTTGTTTCTTCTGGTGGTTAGAGTAGAAATTTTCTGAATTCCATAATGTGTTCATTCTGTTCAGTGCCAGCGTGTAGTTTGACGGTTGATAAATGAGCATCAATTTTTTTTTTTTTTTTGTTTTTTTTTGCACCTCAAACAAAGTATATTGCCACTTGGAATATAGGGTGTTACTGTTTGTGATCGTTTCTAACAGGGGACCGTGGGGAGTTGAGCAGCAAGATGTCTGTTCACAGTACATTCAAACTGCTGCAAGTTAATACAGTCAGAGAATCAAGAATTCCAAAGTTTATTAGTGCGAGGAAAGAAACTATTAAAGTTGAATGATTTCCGGCATCTAGTAATCTTAACATTAAAGGGGTGGGATTTTTGCTAGTTGTCAGGTTAGTCGGGGGTATGTACATCGAAGGGATACAAGTGCTGTGAGTTCATCAGAGCATGTTCCATTAAATACTTGTAAAATGCGCACAGTTTAATTAATGCAATCAAAGTGTTTACACATCGCCTCTCCCTGCCTGTGGATAAAAAAAAAAAAAAAAAAAAAAAAAAAAAAAAAAAAAAAAAAAAAAAAAAAAAAAAAAACGAAACGAAACCTTTGAGAAACTTTGATAAGTAACTTTTTTTTTCTTGATAGTTGTAGCAATCTAATTGCGCAAAGCCTCATCTCATGATTTGGAAATATTTCCACTTAAAATGTCGAGGATGCTTAAACAGTCATATTTGCTGACCAGCATCGGGCTATAGAGATAATCAACAACCTCTGAAAGAGTATATCTGTGATGAGGAATTTATAGTGGAGCAAGAGTTGCACAGTGACCAGCAGCAATTTTCCTAACCTGACCTTGTCAAGTAGCAGGGCAAAATCTATTTACTTGCATCCTCAAAAAGAAATCGCTAGAAAGTCTGAGAAAATCAAAATCTCCAAAAGCAATTGACACAAAAGCAAGAATGTCCTCAATCTAGAAAAATTGATTTCTCCTTCACTGATTGATGACAGAAAAAATTAAGTCAAGTACCAAAACAGATACTACAATTTGCTCCAAGACAAAAAGTCAAAGACAACCAGAAGCAATACAAAGGATTGATATCACTTCAAAGTTCTTTTTCATTGATATTTGCCAAGGTTTGAGCATATAGTCTACTTTATCGTCTCTCCCCTAAATGGGAAAAGGGAGAAATGGGTTCATACCTTTTCAAAAAAATTTCAATTTACAACCACTTTTTGCTTTTGTTTACCCCAAACAAGGCATGTTGTCATTGAAGCATAAAGAGGCAATCTGAGTGGGGAGTTGGGCAGAAAGATTTTTGTTCACATTGCATTTAAATTTCCACATGTTGGTGTTTCTTTTTTATGAAAATCGCTAGAGACAAGGCATGAAGCCACTTGATGTAAGGAGCTTTAAAAAAAAAAAAAAAAATTAAAAAAAAAAAAAAAAAAAAAACTTCAGTCAAAAACTAGCCAACAATAACAATAGATTTCAGCCGAGAAAATAGCAGTTTTTCCCACTTTGTCAGATATATTAAAGGACAAAATAAGGGATGGTCAGGGGAAGAAGTTAAGGAATTCCAAAGTACTTTAGGGATATTTAAAGATTTTTAACGTTCCATCACTATTTATATGAGTTCATATTCCCATTTCTTTCATAATGTTGTCAGCATTTTTTCACGTTTACATTTATTCAACATCAAGAACTAAAAACTAGTTTTTCAATTAGTTTTGTTTTTTGTTTTCTTTTACAAAATTTTATTATGATGTATGATTGAATACAGAAAACAAAATTGCTTGGCCTTTTGTCTAGGAGCATGGTGTGGAATCTGTTCTGATGTTACACTTGGTCTATTCGCTATCCTCGGTTAGTGAAGGAAAAAATAAATAAAATACAAAATCATTTTTTTTATCTAGTCTGGAACAATAAAATTTTTGTCCCAATCCACAGTGCATCTGCATTAAAAACCAACATTACATCCAACTCTGCCATCATAGAGATGGTAGCAAACAAATAGAGATTTATATTTCTGGGAAAACCATGGTGTCCCCCCCCCTCCCCGCCACCAACGTGTTAAAATGATCAAGAATAGCATCTTTTGTTTTCCTTAAAAAAAAAAAAAAAATCTAAAACATTTTTTTTCATTGTTCAAAATTCTGTCAAAAATTAATCTTAATAGTTGTGAACACAAGGGGAAATAACTCTTGTTTCACGTTCTCCAAATAGTCATTACAGGGGGAGATAACGCATTCTTTATTCCTGTAGTAGCTGAACTTAAGCAAGTGATTACAAGAAAAGATAAATCATTAAATCTTAATTTTTTCAAATGTTAACAAAGGGGAGACAATTCATGTTTACTCAGTTAGAGATTGCAAAAATAGATAACACATGCTTATTTATTCAAGTACTAGTGAGAGCAGATGCAATTAGCTCATACACTACTTGTTTATAATTGTTCCTATTTACTTGCCTCCCCACGAGGGCAGAGTTAGACACAAAGTCGGTTTTTTTAATGTGGTGAAAATCCAACTCCCCAAAAACCGGTACCTTGGATAGGAACAAAAATAAAAATTGCCTCAGTCTAAAAGGATTTCTCCTTCAATGATCAAGGACAAAAAAGGAGAAGTGTAGTATCAGAACAGATACTACACTTTGCTCCTACCCCAAAGGCTTGTTATCCATGCTTATAAACGTGTTTTGATAGTTTATTTTTCAAATGAATTGACTATTGGAATTCCTCCAATGATATATATATATATATATATATATATATATATATATATATATACATACATACATACATACATACATACATACACACATCCGAATAATGAAAATTATATTAGATCACAGATTAATCAATCTTGTGGTGTCAAGTTTTACAAAATATTGGGGGGGGGGGGTAATATTTTTATATAAGACAATCCCAGCCAAATAAAATTGCTCACTATTCTAGATTGAGCAAATTAAAAATTACAGTTTTATATTCAAATTTCTTTCAGAATTTTCAAAACAGAAATTTATTGTTTGAACAAATAATACAATATTCAAAGTAATTTATTTAATCCATGGATTTTCAATGTAGGCTCATCTCCTCAGAGGAAAGTCATTAGCAAAATATTAAATCTGGTTTGATATCATTTTGCAATTCAGCACATCCATAAAAAATATTTTACAAAGATTAAATTCTTTTTAAGGGATATAGAGAAAGAAAGGAAGGGCTGAAACAACCCCTTTTTTTTCTTATCCTTTTCTTCTTGCAACCTTTTTTTTGGGGGATTAAGGAAATTACTTTAAATGTTATATTCTTTGTTCAAACAATAAATTTTTGTTTTGAAAATATATACACTTCAGAATAAAATTATCTAGCAATCAACTGGTATGGAAACATGTATATGCTTTTCATTAACTTCCCTTACCCTATGATATTTAAATAAAAAAACATTTGTGATTTTCCATATCTCACTGACTTTAGCAAATAAGGTGTAAACCATTATAATTATTTGCTAATATTTTCTCCTCTAAAGAAATGGTAGACATCGAAATCCTAAAATGTATTCTTTGTCTTACATAGAATAATAAAAAATCTTTTGATTTGAAATTTAACCATTTCACGTCATAATTTTTTTAATTTATTGAATGACTAAAATTATATATGTGTGTATATGTGCACGTATATATGCACAAACACACACACATTTCTCAATATACACCCATAATCCCCAAGTTGTGAGTGTACACTTCCTGTCTGAACAAGGACGGTTTGAGAATTTTTTAAATGCATCTTCGAACGTGATCTATGCAAAATAGAGAATACCTCATCTGTACCTTTCTGTGCAAACTTGGCACCACATTAAATGTTCATCAATGGCTGACCCATGGTCTGCTTTGTGCAAAGCACATTCTAAGACTCTTAAAAATTCTTGAAACGGTTGCTATCAATTTACAACAACCGTCTCTGTGCAAACAAAAAAACATGAACCTACAACTTGGAGTTTATGGGTGCACATTGAGTATATGTATTTTATTATATAAACATTTAAGTATTGCTACACATTCATGAGTATGTTTCAGTCAACTATTTATAACCAACTAGAGACATCATCAAGCGATGTTGATTTTACAAAAGTCTAGGCCTTAATCGATATTGGAGAAAGTTCACAAAAGTTCTTGTTATATATGACGTCATACATTATATATGACGTCATACACATTATGGTGATAAGCTCGTTCCTTTTATCTGTTCAATATAATTGAATTGCTGAAGATACACTTGGTCTGTTAGAATTCATGGTATCGGCTAAATATCGACATCCTAAGCAACTATTTTTGCCTAGTAAGTTGTGCTGGCTCTGATTATATTTGACTATTGCATCAGGGTTTAAAAAATATATGTATATATTGCTTGTGAATTCCTGCTGAAGGGTCACTATCGATTCTTGCCAATGACAGTCTTTTTTTTTTTTTTTTTTTTTCAAAAGATAACCTTTTTTACTTTACAAATCAAAGCAGAAAACTGTCATGTAATGTATTTTGTATGTAAGTTTTATTTTTGAGTTGGGGAAATTAAGGAACATTTGTGGATATTGACCGGGGAGTTAATATCACGTGATATCATTTACGATGCTGACTCAAAGTTTGTCTCTTTTTTAAAATGAACTCTTGTTTACAGGTCTGTATTTCTACACATGGTTCAAGGTAAATTGTCGCGAATGTTCACCCCCACCCCTCCAAGGCCAAAACAATCTCTGACTGACAAGAGAAAGGAAAGAAAAACTTGACTGTTTTATTTTAAAATAAAATGAAAAGTTTGTGAGAATTTCTTTTCTCTTCATTTCATTCTTTTTTTTGGTTTATTATTTTCTTATTTTCCTTCATTATCGATCATTTCTTTTTTCTGTATTTTCATTCAATTCCTTTCCATTTTTAATTTATTTTTTCCTTCAATCCATTTCTATTTTTTCATTCATTTTGGTTTTTTCTTTCATTCCTTTTTTATGTATGTTCATTCTTTTAATCATTCTGTTTTTTCTTTCATTTATTTACTTTCAATTTTTTTCTTATTTCTTTCCTCCATTTTCTTTTTATACCTTTCATTCCTCTTTCCATTTTCTTTCATCCTTTTTCATATTTCCTTCATTTCATCTTTTTATCCCTTTTTCTTATTATCTTTGTTTTTTTTTTAAAGCTTTCCTGCTCATTTCCTTTTTTCTCATTCTTTTCTCCTTTTCATTTCAGACCAGCAAACAATAACATTGGACATGTTTCTTGAACATTATTGCTATAAAAATAAAAACTAATTATTTATCATTGTAAATTGTACTCGAATACGCATCTAATAATATTATTTCGCCCAATCTCTTTGTAATGGAGATTTGGTATCTTTTTGCAATTGGAACAATGTTGCAAGTGAGAATTTATTCTCAATTTGTTTTTGTTGTTTTTAATCTTAATATTAAAAAAATAAAATAAAAATGTCTGGAGAATTTGCATAATAGATTTTTTTTTTGTTTTCCTTTATTAACTTAAGTTTAAATTTATTTGAAATGGATGAAAAAAAAATGTAAATAAGATTAAATTTACATTGATTTCATACAAAGAACAAACAAAAAAAAACAATTTTTTTTATGATGAAAAGTTTCAAGTTTGAAATAAATCGATGATTCAATTTAATAAAATTCAGAAAAATAAAATGAATTCATGCTTTAAATATTTTGTCATTTTAAATTAAAAAATGTTTTAAGAAATTTGGTTATCTTTACGATTAACATCATTGCATCGTCCACTAGCCTCTCCCAGAACTTAATTATCTCCCCTGTCATCTCATCTTTTTTAGTAAGTGTAATAAAGTGATTTTGCTTCATTTCACAAATTTATTTTTCCACCTTATTTTTCGATATATTACTATTTGAGACCTGATAATTATGTAGGTGCCATTTTTTTTCACAATATATCAATTGGTTATTATAATATTTTTTTTTTTTTATTTTTTTTTTTATTACATTTTCACCCCAAACAAGGCAAATTGCCACTTTGGTGTAGGGGGCTACTATCAGGGGCAACAACTACTGGGGTACTATGTAGGGATTTGGGCAGCAAGGTGTCGGTTCACGTTACACTTGAACTTCTGCACGTCAGTACTGTTGGAGAAGCAGGGACGTGGAATGGATGTGCTTTTTTAATATATTAAAATTTAAAAGAAGGTGGGCTCCCTCTATCATGCTAGAAAACTACTGAGAGCATTTTGTACCTCTACAAGGCGACTATTCGATTATGCATGGAGTATTGTTGCCATAATTGGGCTGATGCATGTACCACTCGTCTCTCCCTCTTGGATAGGATCCAAAGAAAAGAATCTTTAATCTAATAGGTCCCACTTTGCCTATTTTACAAGTATTTTAATGGAATGTTCTCTGATGAACTCGTTGCACTTGTGCCCCCTCGATGTACATATTCCTGACAAACCTGCTTAGCAACAAAATCACACCCCTTCATTGTTGAGGTTCTTAAATGCCAGAAAGCTCTCTACTCTTCTTCCCTCGAACAGCTATACTTTGGAATTCCCTTCCTGCTACCTGCTTCTGACTGTACTAATATGCAGAAGTTTAAATGAACCATAAAAACATTTTGTTAATCTTTTCTAGGCATGGTCCCAAATAGTAGACCCTTGTGTGATGAATGCGGGTTAAACAAATTCACTTCAGGTTGCCCGTTCATTCTTAATGGATTTTTTCTACTGTAACTTTTGTTTAGTAAATTGTTAGGTGAAAGTACAGAATAGGTAAAAGTTCCCTCCCCCTGTTAAGAAGAGCTTTTCTAGATAATAACGTTATTTATTATATAAATCTCACCTGTCTGTTTACATATTTGCCTAAAACTTTCAATAGAGGCGACAAATTTTTACAAGATCGATATCGTTTTAAAGTTCGACCCTTCAGACAACAAATATCGAAAAATTGGCTAAAAACATTAATTCCTTCACCCTCAACTGGCACTTTTCTACAGGGAGGGGTCGCTTTTTTCACCGATATTTTCGAAAGTCATCTCTTTTCGATTGACTTCGCCACTTCCAGTTTGGCAATGGACACGACAGCAAAGATGTCACTTTTTTTTTTTTTCATGTTTTTTTTTTCCTCCTTCGCAGTACAGGTTCGAGCCTGCCTGCCTGCTACCACTTTTTTTTTTTTTTTTTTGTTTACTCAACACACACCCGGGCAATGCCAGACATCCAGGCTAGTTAGTTAGAAAAGCAATAAAGCAATGCTTAACATGGAGAGCAAAACCGGAAGTAAAGTAGAAACAGTAATCATAAAGATAACCAAAAGTTTTTAACTAAAATCAGCATTTAAAGATTAATTTGAGATTTATTTATTTTTATAATTTAAGAAAAATTTGCCTTTTTTTTTTTTTTTTTTTTTTTGGAAGACTTAAATATCTGTTCCCTGATTATTAGACATGTTTACGTACACATATTTCCTCAAAACCTCTGGCCTTGATGAAGGGGAAACTTAAAGTTGCTATGGTTTCAAATGATCTGAAATAACAGCAAGGGGAAACTTGATTCCAAATATTTTTCATATCTCATATCTCCCCTCTTTTGGAAATAAGGTACGATTATGATCAATATCAAATAATCCTTATACACTATGTATGAAAATCAAAGAGGGGAGATATAACATGAGAAATATTTGGAATCAAGTCTCCCCCTGCTGTTATTTCAGATCTTTTGAAACCATAGCAGCACATTTTAGTCTCCCCTCCATCAAGGCCAGAGGTTTTGGGGAAATATATATGTGTATGCAAATGTGTCGATCAGGAAGATGTTCAAACATTACAAAGCCATGTGAACTCGATCCGTCCAACTATACAGTTCATGATGGGAAAAGGACATGACAAATTATCATTCTTAGTTGTGCTAATAACTCGGACTGGTCAAAGCTTTAGGTCATCTGTATACCGAAAGCCAACTTTCATCGCACGGTACCTAAACTTCAACTCCCACCATCCATATCATGTAAAGAAAGGAATCGTCCGTTGTTTACAACACAGAGCAAAAGCAATATGTAGTAACAGCAATGCATATCAAGAGGAGATGAACAGTTCAAGAAAAACCCTCCACCAAAACAACTACCCAAAGAGCATGACATCAGCTCCAAGAAATCCGAACCCGACATCAAAGGATACCATTTGAAAAACTAACAGTTTTTATACTATACATGAAGGGTTTGTAAAAAAAAAATCAAAGAATATGTAATCCATATGACATCAGGACAGTATTCGGGAGTGATTCAACTCTGGAGAAACATTTTGTGCAAGTCAAGCCTCCTACAAAAAAAACAATGACTGTATATGAGATTCCATGTTAATGAACACTATATAAAGATGAGACATGTTGTCCACTAAAAGTATGATTAGAAGAAACATTGAAAATCCATATGTGGAGAGATTGAAATATATTGATGACCACATATGAACGGAAAGAGAAACCGTCTACCATTATGGGATGAAGTAAACAAATTAATTATAAAATAATAAAGTCACAATTAATATATTTATATATCGATAAGCCTATAAATTTTTTGCGTGTGTGTATTGATATTCATATTAAAACCCCTTTCTCTATTTATTTGAAAAGAAAATACAACTTTGTTATATATGGGCCATGGAATTGCATTCATCTGCAAAAGATCTAGCTAATTTGCATATTCTTTTAAACATTCATTAATTTCCTATTAGTTTTTTCTGTTTTCTTATGGGATGATTATCTTTAGTTAACTATTACGTGTAATTGTATTCATGCAGATATTCTATATGATTTATACTTCTGTAATATTTGCGCAAAAAGTTTATGGTAAACACAAACTTCTTTCTATTTTTACGTATGCATATATATATATATATATATATATGCATATGTGTGTTTAAAAAATTTTGCCTACCAAACTCCTGTCAGATTTTGGTCTGCAGACATAAAACTTAATATATATGGTATTTGAACTGATGCAAAACTTTATATTTGGGTTTTAGCTGGGGAAAATTGGTGAAAAGTGTAAAAATTAAAAAAATGGAATTTGCTAGGTGATGGTCGAATGACAGCATTACAAATATTAATGTCAAGGGAAAAAGTAAATCATAAGCTAAACGTTTTGGTTTCTTGTGTCGTACTTGGATTAGTTTCTTTTTTACTCATCATCCATGTTTCATCCCCATATTTTAGTGAACTACTGCATGCCTATAAATTTTATTTCAGTAAAATATCAGAGTTTTTTTTAAATTTTCTGGGTATTTGACTAGACTATAATTGACATAATTCTTATAGAAATTTGAATGCGTCTGAATTACTATATACAAGACCAGCATTTGGTTGCTAAGCGTTTAATGGGGTCATGCTTTGATTGCTAAGCGTTTAATGGGGTCATGTTTTGATTGCTAAGCGTTTAATGGGGTCATGTTTTGATTGCTAAGCGTTTAATGGGGTCATGTTTTGATTGCTAAGCGTTTAATGGGGTCATGTTTTGATTGCTAAGCGTTTAATGGGGTCATGTTTTGATTGCTAAGCGTTTAATGGGGTCATGTTTTGATTGCTAAGCGTTTAATGGGGTCATGTTTTGATTGCTAAGCGTTTAATGGGGTCATGTTTTGATTGCTAAGCGTTTAATGGGGTCATGTTTTGATTGTTAAGCGTTTAATGGGGTCATGTTCAGATTGCTAAGCGTTTAATGGGGTTATGGTTAGATTTCTAAGCATTTGATTACATTAAATATTGGTGTGGTTCTTGGTTATATTCAAAGACACTATTGCCGTCCAAAATGGTCCCACCATCAGGCCAGGGACCATACCACGAAGTATCCTTTCTCAGCAATGAATTATTTATCCATAAATATATTAAAAATATTCCTGGATATGTTTGAATTTTCATTCGTTTAATCGTAACTACAAGAACAATTTAAATGTAACAAAACAAAATAAAAAAAATAAATGTCGATAAAAGTGTTTGTAGTTTTAACTAATCCAATTAAAACTTTATTTTTTTTTTTTTTACAACTGAAAATTCCCAATTCCAAAAAAAAGAAAAAAAAACAATTCAGCCGAAATCAGTGATAGACATCCATCAATGATTTTACGGTCAACACGGCCTTCAGAGTTTTCGCATTCACATTCTCCCATGCAAAGAACTTGATTTGTTTCTTTCGAAGAATCATGAGAAAGCCATTGTCGGAAAAACGACCTCGTATTCCAGGTGCCTCAAGCCAGACAAACGGAGCAATTTTGTCACTGCTCAAAGTGATGGAAAAAGTTCCAGATTGTTTCAGATTAGCAGTAACTCTCACAATCTGTATCATAAAAAGAAAAAGAAAAAGTTTAAGTGAAAATTATAAAACATTATAAAAGTTATAAAAAGGTAAAAATTATAAAAATCAAATTAAAATAAAATTATACAAATGAAAATAAATTTAAAAAAATGTTAATTATTTAAAAAATAGTTATAAAAAATGAAATAATTATTAACAAAATCAATTTTTAAATTATGATCTATATCTATATTCTCACATTTCAAATATTTTCCAAATCATGGAATGAATCAGTAGGGCGTAAATTCTGCTGAAATTCAAACTCATCTGATCAACACACGTTACATATATTACAAACATTAATCCCTGCAATTTGATTGGTCCACACAGGGCAAATTTCATCTCAACATTCACTTCTCCACACAAACAAATAGTCTTTTAAATGCTTTTCTCTTGCACATTATACACTAGCAAAAGTATCTGGCTTTACCTAGGAAAGGGGGCTTCCTTGAATACTAAAATATCAAAAAGAGCCCTTTTCTAGGAGCTTGAGCTCCCCAAATTAAAAAAAAAACAAAACTTATGCCTACCCTAGGCTTAATTTAAATCACATTATTATAAACATGGTGACTTCAGAGTGGGTTGCAAATTAAATTTGATCTTAGCTCAGATGTTTATAAAATCCCAGCAATCAAGGTCGACTAATGCTGTTGAAAGGTCAAATCCAGTTAACTGACAAACAGACTGTTTCTCATTCACATGTACCTGTCTCTCTCTCGTTTTTTCATCATGAGAAGAGTTGTAATTCAGTTAGTAATGAGACTGTCCCAGGTCTCTGGAATTTTTTTTATGTTTATAAAATATACATCATTTGATTATTTTATACAGCATTCAATTCCAGCACAGACAAAACTGGAATAATTCTCTGGAGAAAATTAATTTGTTGTTGTCATCTTTGACTGACTCATGCCATTAACACAGGCGGATGGATGCTGGTGTTATTTATCCGAAGCTTGTAATGGTGGTAAAGCTTTTGCAGGACGGTAGTCATTGCAGCACCTCTTGATGTCCATATCGGGGATTGTTGTTGCTTTTGCTATCACCTTACAAAAAATCTGGCAGAGCGATTTTCCTGTAGACAGATGGCAGGTTGGTCAATCTCGGATTGCCTGGTTGAGTTTGACATCAACCTTTGCAGCATGAGCAGAATGAGTGGTCGAGTAGCACAAGGCTAAAACTGACAGTCTGTGCTTCAACTCGCCAAGGGTTATAAGGCTGTTATGTGTCAATAGTTTCTTGCAGAAAATAAAGATGGTTTACTTTTTGCCACCCCCAAACAAGACAGATTGCCACTCGAAATGTAAGGGGCTACTACTTGGGATTATATTGGCAGGAGACTATGTGGGGAGTTGAGTAGAGAGATGTCTGTTCACATTGCAATTAAACTTCTGCACATTGGAACAGTCAGTGAAGCAGGAAACAAAGAGGGAAGTCCAAAGTTTAACAGTCCAAGGGAAGAAACGGCGGCCAGAGTAGAAAGCTTCAACAGTAAAGAGGTGGGATTTTGTTGCTTGTCGGATTAGTCGGAAACATGTACGTCAAGGGAGACACAAGTGTTATAAGTTCATGAGAATACATTCCATTAAAATATTTGTAAAACAGACAAGGATGTCACATTCCATTAAAATATTTGTAAAACAGACAAGGATGTGACATTGCTGATGATACAGGATGGATTAGATTTGAGGATCTTTTTTCTTTGGATCTTATCCAAGATTGAGAGACCAGTAGAAGATTTTTTTTTTTTTTAAATTTTTTTTTTTTAACTAAAACTGCAAAGACAATCAGTTTTGGCAACAAATATTTCTTGTATCATAATTGAATATATATATATATATATATATAATCATTTATCAATATCATGTGTCATTTTGATGCTTTATTTCAGCATTTATGTAACATGGTTTTGTTTCGTGACATATCAATCCTTTTCGGATTATTTAATGTCGAATCCAGTAATTTTTAAAAAAAGTTTTTATGCTTCAAGTTCTTTATATCTTCAAAAATTTATTTATGGAGTTTTGTTGCTTTGTAGAAGAAAATTGTTTTGGTTTTAGCTTTGCAGAACATGATTGAGCTTTGTAAAGGAAAGGAGAAAACAATAACACCAACGGTTGGTGCATTTTTGTTCCGGAAGCCATTATCTTCAGAAAGCCTGATCTAGGTATTACCACTCTGGGTTAAAGTGAATCTGGGAGCAATTATAACTAAGTGGCAACTTCACATTCTACACAGCCCCACTAGATACCTTTGAAGGTCAAAGCCAGGACCTTACCATTTATCAAACAACAATCAAGTCTTTTGCAGTGAATCATTTCATTTCCAGAGAGAGAAAAAAAAAATCTTTCAATCATTTAAAAAAAAAAAAATCAAACATCTGAAGAAACTGGTTTCAAATATGTCATTAGTTGGAGATCAACTATTGAAAACTGATGTGTGGTACAGAAAAAAAACATCTTGGCTTTATATATATAAAGAGATTTGTTAAGTTCAAAAATTAAGAACTAAAAAAAAAATTTAATTTTCTTCAAGTAGACAATGGAATTCATATTTAGATTCTTTGGATGACTCTTCTCATCTGGAGTGTTATTTCCACAATATTTTGGTCGATGTAACCTCCGACCTTCTTCAGGTGTATCTTGTTGAATTTAGGGAATCTGCACAGAATTTCAAACAGAACCGTTTATTTAATCCATGGATGTAGCGTGCTCTCATTTCATCAATCATGATGAGGGAGATGTTCTAAGTACTTTGCAATTATATTTTTGAGTGTCACCTGCACAAAGATTCGTGGCATAGTGGATAAAGCATTTAATAAAATTCAGTTGTAAGTTATTCTTCTAGCGGTTGAAGGTTCAATCTTCAGTGCAGGCAACACCCAAAAATGCAATTGCAAATTACTTAAAACTTCTACCCAATCATGGCTAGCCCTGTCAATATTCCTTGGTAGAGGCGCCTGAGGCAATTAGCAGTGAACCAAGTCATTTTTAAAGAGAGAAGACACAGCCCGAGAGAGTGGACCTCTTAGAACTGCACAGGGCTAGCATCATATCGCAATCAACAGGAGGAAAAAGGCCATTTCAAAAATGGCATAGACTTAATTTTGGTGTTAACCAAAAAAAAAAACAAAAATATCCTGAGACGAAGATAATCGGGTAAACAATGGAAGTTTTAAAATACGAATATCACGTGATACGTTTTGATCCACTGTGTTGTTTTAAATAAAGGGATACAACTCAATTTGAACTACTGAGATAAAAATACGCCTTTTAATGAATACAATAAAATCACGAAAAATCGTAAAAAAGGAAAAAAAAAATGATTTTCTATATATCAAAAATAGTTAAAGAATTTACGTGATTTTTGGAATATGACATTTTCGTTCCATGACGGGTAAGCACACCATGAATATATTTTCTGTATTTTTGTTTGTTTTAATTAGGTTGAATTCTGGACAACAATCGAAATGTTTGCTATGTCACAGTAGATTTCTACGTTGGTAGATTTTTTTAGGTGGACAAGAAATACATTTGGAGTACTAGAAATCTGAAGACATTGACGAATGGCAAAAAAAAAAAAAAGATTTGCAAGTATGTTAAAGAAAATCAGGTTAAATTAATATAATATCATTAGTTCAAGGGAGATAAATGAATTTAAACTTCTGAGTTATCTCCCTTTTACTATGCTCATAAATAAGAATTAAAATCCAACACAAAGTGAAATCAATACATGTTCAATTTGCCGGGAATTTGCTGGGAAAGGGGGGGTATAGTTTCCTATTGGGAAAATGGATGAGAAATACTATGAAAGACGAGAAGGAGGGAAAAAGAAAAGGGGTATGTTTTACAATCTACATTGGTACGAAAAAGTGGTCAAAATTCAAATAAATGTTACCAAAGGCAAGATAAGTTACTCTTCTACCTATCTGAAAAAGTTTTTAGAGATTATACTCGCTCTAAAACGTTTATTTCGTTTAAAAACCTTTTAGTGTCGACCGTTATGTGATAACAAGAAAAATGGCCGCGAATTGATACTTACATATTAAAAGTTTCTATAATGACTTAAAAATAAAAAAAAAACAAAATACTGTCAAAAACTCACTCAATATATATTACCATGGGTTTCTCACAGTATTTTGTTTTATTTTTATGTCATTATCGAAACTTTAAATATTTAGGTACAAATTTGCAGCCATTTTTTTTTGTTCTCACCTAACGCTCAACACTATATGTTTTTCAAACGAAATAAACGTTTTAGAGCGAGTTTTACCCCTAAAAACTTTTTCAGATAGACAGAAGAGTAACTTATCTTGCCTTTGGTAATATTTGTTATATTTTTTGACCACTTTTTCATACCAGGACACAAGGACAACAGTCTGCTATACCACAAACCCAATATATTTATATACGCCCCATTAGTTAAGGATACATAAAAATGATTTTAATAGAACAACACACATATATACACACACGTATGTTAATTTGGTATTGTATATACGCAGTCAAATAGACATCCACTCCTGCAATATAACACGTTCTGATAAGTGTTATACGTCCTTTGTGTTGTAAAGATATTTATGTATATTCTTGTCCTATCATAAACTTAAAAAAAAAAAGCGAATAAATTATACCTTGATTTTAGCAAATGGAATTCCAATACCAGGTTTGAATCGGCCAAGTGGCAGCCATGACGATGGTCTAGATGTTATGGATTTTGTATAGAAATACAAAAAACATTGTGACTTCTGTTGACATCCACCTTCTTTCAAGATCGTCTGTAGTGGAATTTGGTAGATAATATCAGCTGTTTTGTTTAACTGAAAAAAAAAAAAAAAAAAAAAAAAAAAAAAAGTGAAAATAAAAATAAATTTCCTTTTCCTGGTTGTCAATATTAGTGTTAAGTGTTTCTCCATTTGAGAACTGACAAAAAACAAAGTCACTTGAATTTTTGTAGATCCTTACGTTTTTATTGCAGAATGGACAAACAAAAATGGCTGAATTTTACAATTAGCTGAAATTCATTAAAGTGCCCAGATATTAAAAACAATGTTTAAATTTATGATAAAAAATTTCAGTATAAGGTTTCTGAATTTTTGAGACAAGAATTAAAAACATGATATAAAATCATTAAAACCAAATCATTTAAATAACTATGGTAAAAGGGACAGAACTCTGTTGAACTTATTTTACAACAAATTCATTCGGTTGGTTTCCAATGCATTCATGTGTAAAACGAACGTTCAACCTAATATGATGCTGTGAATTTTTGTATTTGGTAAAAAGTGCACAATTTCTGCATGTTGTAGTGTATTGATTATTATAAATTTATTATATTTTAATTTATGCAGATTGTGTGTGTATAATTATAGAATTGATCCTCTATTATAAATTATGAGGAATAATTTGCCCGGTGGACAAATTCGCAAAAAAAAAAATAAATAAAAAAAAAAAAAAATAAATAAATAAAAATAAATAAATGAATAAATAAAAAATAAATAAATAAAAAATAAACAAATAAAAAATAAATAAATAAAAAATAAATAAATAAATAAAAATAAAAAATAATGATAATGTTGTTCATTAAATTCCATCTGTGTTTGTTTACAATATTACGTCATATTAGTTGATATTTGACCATGACGATTTTTTTTAACGTCTTTCTTCTCTTATAGATAAAAGAATTTTTACAGGGGAATATTTCACGTTACATCGGCCAAGGGAAATAATAAAATAATTTTAATAAATAATACTCAATATAAATAAAATTATTTCCCTTAGCCGGTGTAACGTAAAATATTCCCCCTGTAAAAATTCTTTTTTTTACCTATAATAGAAGAAAGACTATTTTTAGGATCAAACTTTATCGGTTTCCAATACTTATCAGATGAATTTCTGTACAAAACATATCTAAGAACACTGCCAGACATATAAATTAGCTTTGTGTGAAATTTGAAAAAAATAGGCTCAGCCGTTTCGGAACCTATGAGGAAGGAACTCACACACAAAAATGACTTTTATATTATAGTACCGACGAGATTAAATATAGTCTTCATCATTATTATTGTTATTAATATTATCATTATTATTGTTGTTATCATTGTTATTAATATTATCATTATTGTTGTTATCATTGTTAATATTATGCCATAATAGTCTCAACCTCTAGATTTTTTTAGTTGCATTTTTTTTCTTAAACATCAGGTAAATTCCTTTGACTTTAGACATTCACGCTGTATTAACACTATCGCCGTTTCTAACAGGCAAGCCTTTTGCAAAATTGGACAAGAAATTGTCTTTTCAATCTGATTAAGCCATTTATGGTGGCTTTTGGTTATGGTCCCAAGCTTCTCAATTACAATAGAAATAATTGAGACTTTTTTTTTTTTTTTTTTTTTTTTTACAGTTCCAGGTGTTGGCATTGTATCATTGTTTCATAGCAGTCTTAAGTTTCTGATGTTTTTAAAAATTTTTTTTTTCTCAGCTTTGGTTTAGGCATTCAAGCTATACCTTAACACTTTTGCTATTCCCAACAGGCAAGCTCCTTGAAAAATTGGAAAAGAAATTGTTTTGTCAATCTGATTAAGCCATTTATAGTGGCTTTTTGTCATTATTATTATTAATAATATCATCATCATCATCATTATTATTATTACTACTCACAAGTGGGAGTTTTTACACAGATCACCAGAGATTATTCACTGATAATAATCAGTGGTGTTCCCCATCTCCCTTGATAACCTTTGAAAATGATTTTGCATTATCACAACCGCTTGCCATTAATTTCTCACTGGCAGCAAGCATTGGGTTTCACTGGAATTTGGGTGACAATCAACCCCCCCCCTCCAAGTCTCAGTCCTTTTTGCACTCTTTCACAGATAATCCGATTAGTGTTCTCCATCTTTCCATCCTCCTCGATTATTCACAACTATTGTGTGGTATCAGTCGAGATTGTTGCCATTTAAAAAAAAAAAAAAAAAAAAAAAAAAACTAATGACCATTTCCATCTTGGTTTCAGTTAGAATCTTTTTTTTTTTTTTTTTTTTTTTTGAACGAAACATGTACAAAAAATTTATACTCACGGCATAATTTTTCATCCAAGTTTTCAATGGTTTTCTGCTTTTCCACTTATACAGCTGCACGTACAACATGCCAGAAAGAATGCGATCTCGGGTGACTTTCTTTTGAAGAGAAGGGACCAACGAGAGGGTGAAGTTTTTCGCCAACCGATTCTCTGTCACAGGAATCTCGTCAACCACAAAGGCGACATTAAGCAAATCCTTGTTGTCAAAATATGGAGATATCAATTTTGAAGCAAAGAACTTCCGGGAAAAATAATGCAGCATTTTCCATGTTCCGTCATATTCTGTAGAAATCAAAGAAAATTGGTTTGAGATTATTTGGATTAACCAACATTTCCTCTCATAATGTTGCAGATTAGCATACTTGGGGTATCGCTGAATAATCTCAGCCAGAAGATTATTATCATGTAGATCGAATTAGATTTGTTTTAAAGAGAACAAATGAAGCATACACGGTCCCCCGTGAGTGCACAGTGAACGAGGCATAAAAAAATGACTAAGTTCAGCATTTGCCCCCAAAGTCCCCAGGGGATGTCAAATCCTGGTGAAAAAGAACAAATGGTGCAATTTTAAACATTAACATATGGGAATTTGAGTTCTGTACCATGCAAAAAAAAAAAAAATGACTAAGTCCACCATTTGCACCCCCCCTCTATTTAGCCCCCTAAGTATGCAAGGCCTTAACATATTTAAATTTGAGTTCAGCACCATGCAAAACTGCTAAATAGACATACACAGAAAATTTGTGACAAATATGGTAAAATAGTCCCAAAAATAGAATGTTTTTATTAGCCCTAGAAGAGCCCCTGGGGCACACCCAAGTGTTATCGTGAAGTATAGACAAACAAAATTATATCGAAATCAGTTACAACTTTTCAGAAAGTTTTATAAAAATCCAAGACATCAATTTTTTTAATAGGCACAAGAGTGTCAATTTTAGCTATTTTAACTCGAAAGGCACTCTTGAAGGGGGGGGGGCACCGAAGTTTTCCGAGACAATTCGTTCTGTTACTTTTTACTCATATCATGTTTAATGTTTGTGCAAAATTTCCAAAAATTCCAAGGTGTAGTTATTGAGAAAAGTGCAGACAGACTAACGGGCAAAGGTGAATTTACAGGTCCACCCTCTTTTTGTTGGGGATCAAAAATGCAATTAAAGAACTAATATGGTTTAATGATGTTTTAGGAATTTAACTTGACTACATTCTATAAACAATAACAAGGAGTTTCAGATAAATAACAAATGTTTTAATGGAAAAGAATGATAGAACATAAACAAAATGTGACGAAGGTAAATGATTCAATGTATGTTTTTGGTCATATGGAGATAATGACGTAACAAAATAGTTTGGAAATATATGAAATCAGAGTTAGGAGTTAGTCAAAAGTCTTGAGCAAACAGGTTGGAATGAGCAGACGGGACAGGCAAGTTCTCAGCTGGTTGGAAGCATTCAGCTGGAAAAACGGTAATATGTAATCCATGAAAAATGTATGGCATACAAAACGGTATGGCATGCAACCTCAGAACAAAATGTCGCAATAGGAATAAATATAAATGTGGAAAAAAAATTTGGTTGTCCGAGTTGTCAGGGTAGAAAATGACTTACATTTTCAGAAGCATGTCTGAAACAATACAAGTGCTGGTTCTGACCAAAAAGGTAGGTCTTTCCCTTGTCTGGGCAAGCAGACAATGATGCTTTTTGTCTCGTTTGCTGAACTAATCTATATCTGTATTATATGTGTTAAAATGTTTCATTCCATCTTAAGGTCCATTGTCGGGCAGTGTCTGAGGCATCCTTCAGGTTCAAATCAGAGCATGTCTCGCTCAGAGGACAGTCTGAGGATTGTGCGATAGTTTGCAGATCGGTGCCACAAGGATACCAAGCATCCTGTACATAGCCCCACTTGTGGGGCTTGTTCAATGTTTTGGTAACCTTCACTCGGGCTCAGTTGATTGGCTGCTGACACAAATGAATGTTATTTTCAGAAATTGCATTGAAATTTTTGAGATGAAGATTGATTTATTCGTATTCACAATCTGATGTTTAAACTTTTAATTTGCATCAAGCAACTCGCGTATGACAAACAATACATTTATGAAGATGGATTTGGCTGGATGGAGGATAGAGGGAGGTGAGTGAGGGAGTCAAAAAAATCTATTTCATTTACAACTAAATTTTTATCTTATTTAAATTGCAACCCACGGTTTATTTACTGAATGAATCTGCTTCAGGGTAATAAATGAAAAAAATAAATAAATAAACATGAAAAAATAGATTTAGACTCAGTCTGGGCTTTTTTTTTTTTACATGGAGGTCACCACTTATCAAGGCCCAGAAGCCACTCGGGGATAAGGGTTATTGCATGTACAGTAATCAATGGGGTAGCATAGTATATACATATACATCTATATAGTATACTATATAGATGTAAAAAAAAAAAAAAAAAAAAGTCTCACCCAACGAAGCCCAGGTTGGAGCCTGCCAGATGTCATTAAGTTGCCAGTATAAGGCACCCATTGTGAGCCCTAAATCACCAACCAGTTCACTTTGGTGTCGACGGTAAGCTTCCGTTTCAAAGCGGATGGCCATAGCTTGGTTTATCTGCACATAAAAAAATAAGTGAAAACATAAAAATATGAATTTTAATAAAAATAAAATCAAAAATTTATTTTCAAAGTTTAATTATTTCGGCTTTTACTCTTATAAAGTTATAAATCGATTTTTTTTAAAACTGATTTGAAAATTTTATTTTCTATTAAAAGGTTGATTGTTCATCCCCGGATTTTTTAAATCCTGGAATCAATTTTAAAAAATTCTTAAAAAAAATAGCAACAATTCAGTAAAAACAAAAACGATTATACGATGCAGAAAATAAATAGAAACACGTGAGGAAGAAGTTATTTCAACATCGAAAATACAACTAACAGCTGAGGAGAAATCTAGAAGCAAATTATACACACACACACACACACACACACACGGAACAATATGCAACATAAAATGAAATACTACAGAGATAATATGTAAAAAAATTAGCAAAGGAAAAACAAATTAAACACAGGAAGATGTTTATTGATCTGAATGAAACCAGTAAATCTCTTGTTTTTGATGATTTCTTTCTGTTTGTTAAAAAGTCATTATCACCCCCCCATCCAATTTAATAATTTTAGTTTATTCTTTGACCGTTTAGCTAAGAGTAAAGTTGAGTATCTTGTTTCTTCTTTTAGACAGAATCAATTTGTATTTTAGCCCAAAATTGAAAAATATATATTAATTAAATTTACTGTTGTTTCTTAATTTGCTGTTTTTTTGCTAAAAAAGAAAGTTTTATAATTTGCTGTTTTCTTTTGCTATTAAAATTTGAAAAAATGTAGTTTTATAATTTGTTGTGTTTTTGCTATTAAATTAAATTTTTTTTTTATAATTTGCTGTTTTCTTTTTTTCTTTTTGCTCTTAGAATAAAAAAATTAAGTCAATTTTGTTACCCAAATAAGTTTTGACAAGATTGCTTTTTTTTACTTAAAACCTTGCCTTAAATCTAACTGAAACTAACCTGTGTTAAATAAACAATTTTCTGAAATTCACTCATTTCCTTAGTTTTATCCTTCAAAAGAGGCGGCAAGTCAAAATGCTGCAGGATTTCTGCTTCCATTTCTATTTGACCTGGAAAACAAAACATTAGTTAGATGAATTCGTTCATGTCAAATGTTTCTGAAATGTTTCAATTTTATGGCACAGCTATAAAAATGCACTCTGCTGCATGTTTAGTGTTGGTGCATAGATGCATGCTATGGACAGCAATCCTGCAATGGTAAAGATATTTAACGAAGTAAAGAGAGACCACTCAAGAAACTTATTAACCTCTGGAAAAAAAAAAAAAAATTTTTTAAGGTGTTTGCACGTTTAATTTCCAAATCATTTGAGATACTAGAGAAGTTATGGCTGCTCTGGATAACGAACTTCCATGTCTTTATGTCCTTTGTGGTGTGCTATATTTAATATCTCTTTCTCATATATATGTAAGCTCTATTTCCTATTTGGTTTTATCGAGCTTTTATATCTGGCTGAGATAATTTTATAAATATTAATTCTTTAATATTTATAATTTACTTTAATTTTACCATCTTGGTAAATTCAATTGTAATTTTCATTATATATATATATATATATATATATATATATATTTTGGAGAAAGACAGCCGGAGGAGAGTTTTGATTACTGTGTCTCAAAGATGGGTGGGGTTTAAAGCTGATGGGCTGTTTGTGTTTGAATGGAAGAGATGTTTGATTGAAAGTTTGTGCAGTGGACACACAGACACACACATAAATGGGGACTAAAAAAAAAAAAAAAAAAAAAAAAGGCTAAATAAACATAGCAGTGACATGAAAAATAGCAATTCCCTGAATGCATTATTCTCTCATTCATTAGAACACGATTATTCTTTTAACTTTAAACAAGCTAAACTCATTAAATTCATTTTAAATAAATCTCAGCAGACTTCTTCAATCTGTCCTCATTTCAAACTTAAACAAAATAAAACAAGGTAACAACTTCTACAATTTATTTCCTTTAATCAGTAAACTTATATTAAAAGAAAATAATTTAAATTTAGACACAGATTAATTAACTTTCATTACAAAAAATAATACTGATAACAAAATAAAAAAATAAAACAAAAAAAAAACATTTCGTATACACATCCAACATTTTAAATTCTAATGATTATATTAATTCCAGAAAAATAACAGAAACAGCGTCATATCTTAAAATTCTAATGGCTACATGTCATTTAAAAAGATTATTTGCTCTATGCCATAAACGCTATACACTCTTTGAATGCTAATGGCTATGTTTTTCGTTCGGAAATCAAACAAACGTCCATTTTACATTACAAAAATATTTTTAAATAGTGTACGCATATTTTATATATATTTTTAATTTTATTTTTAAATATTGTACTCGTATTAAATACAAATCAATCATCCTGAGGAAGTCTTGAAATAGACGAAATGTTGATGAATATATAATTTTTTTTTTTTCATCTCTCAATCACCTTGAAATATTATTTCCATAATTTTCACCACACACACACACACACACACACATATATATATATATATATATCCACTTATCTTGTGCTTCATTTTTTAAAATTAAATATGTTTTTAACTCTTTTTCAAGATGTCTTAACATATTTTATTAATCATTTGTTAACATATATATATATACACACACACACACACACACGAACTATGAAAACCAACAAACCGGAAGTCCAAGATAACTAACTTATATTGCAGAAAATAATATCAATAATTACATTGAAAAAAAATAAAAAACAATGAAACACTCATATCATTTATATACACATCTAATATTTTGAATTCTACCAACTACATTCATTCTGAAAGAAACAGCATCATATCATTTCAATTCCTTTTTAATGGCTACGTGTAATTATAACACTCCATGCCATAAACGCTATACACACTTTGTATACTAACGGCTATTTTTTTTCATACTAAAAAAGAACAAAAACAATCCTTTTCACGTCACAAACGCATCAAACATTTTCAAATATTTTACTAGTAGTTTATTCCTTCAAATCATGGCTTTCTGAAAACAGGGATTCATGTTGAGGAATCAGACCACTTGAAATCCTACAGAATTAATGGATCCTTTGATCACAGGATCAAGTGATCAGAGACTGTTTGGATAAAGTCTGAAGACATCAGAAATCACGATAACCTATTAAATAAGAATTGTTCCAAAAGTAAAGCCTCCTACTTTTTTTTTTATTCCAAATGTTGAAGAGCTACGAAGACAGAAATAGTATCATCAAAACAAGCAACCTTTTGTGCGACAGAATTTATATTTTCTACATAGTCACCAGCATTCTCAATGCACCTTTTCTGGAAATTCAATAACACATCTGCTTCAACATACATCCATGACAAGGGTTGCTTTCTTACACAATGACGGGTTGCTTTCTTAGAGTCTCACACCGTCAATATCCGCAACAGAGAGATGGAATTTTCAGGTCATGAATGCATAAATTCAGTCATCATAATACTATTTGCAATCCCTTCTGATCCATTTTGGGGGAAATGAAATAATCAGAGGCATTACTTTTCGAATGTTCCTTGTAGAATAAATATTCCTTCTTCTGGTCAAGCTGATGAAAAAGCAAACAGAATGGTTCATATGTCACCGATTGGATTCAGAAATTGACAAACAATGTTTATCAAAAAAACAGTTTCACAATTTTATATTGTTTCGATTTCAGCAGAATTTTCAATTTCAATAATATGCAAACATTTCGTTAAATTTCTGTTACCACTAACCTTAAATCTAAGTCGCAAGATCACATAATCGTAAAAAAAAAAAAAAAAAAAAAAAAAAAAAAAAAAAAAAAAAAAAAAAAAAAAAAAAAATGCCCTCTTATCCCCCTCCCCCAAATATTTTGATTTGATTGTAATAAATAAAAAAAATTTCCAATTATAAAAAAGAATTTTATTTTCTTATGTGTTTAATGAAAAATTTTCAACTATAAAAACAGTTTCATTAATAAATAATTTATGTTAAAAAATTCCAATTATAAAACCAGTTTTATTTCCTCACAAGTTAAAAAAAAAAATTGAAAACAAATTATTTGTTGCCAAAATAAACAAAGATTTTTTTTTTTTTTTTTATAAATGCTACTCATCAATTTCCAATTTCAAAATTTTAAATTCATTTAAAAGTGGGCAAACGTGTGTTGGACCTGCACTGGTGTCACACGGACTCTTCTCTCTTTCGGTCATCCACACAGCACCTTGTTAAATAACTCCTGTTTTTTACTCAAATCACCTGATACAAATACTGATAAGATACATCTGAAGAAGGTCGAAGATTACATCAGCATAACATTATAATAACTCAAGATGAGAACAGTAGTTTGAAAAATTCAACTAACACAAATAATGCTTATATCAAAAATTCATAAACATGAAATAAAGAAGCATTTTTTCATAAACAAGGGAAGTAACTGAGAAATTACCAATAGTTTTTTTTTTTTTTTTCATTTTCTAAGTCAATTATGATTTACCTCCAAGGTGATGTTGCCTGTGATCTGTAAATTTACTCCAGTAATGAAGATCAGATTTATTGTAGACACGTTCCATCGAAGTAAACGATGGCCACGACTGAATGCCATACTCGGAACAAAAACGAGGAATTGGAATGCTGGAATCTTTCCAAAGATCTTGAACATAGTCATAGTGATGAACTGAAAGAAAAATAAAAAAATAAAAATAATTAAAATAAAAACATAAATAAATAAAAAATAAAATTTAAAAAAAAAAATTAAAATTAAAAAAATAAATAAATATAAATAAAAAATTTCAATAAATGAATTCGATGATATTTTTAAAATGACGGAGACTTTTTTTTTATTAAATGCATATTCTTTATTCAATCGAATTTGAAATCTAGTGGACAATGATCTCTTACAGTCCCCTTTTCTGTACTCTACTGAGCTCTAATCTCTCATTCCTCTTGTATGACATTCACAGCAAGAACTCATCTTATTAACCATTACAACAAAGAACTTTCCTTTCTCTCCCTGTGTACCTTAAAACCAAGCAGGATTTCCATGAAGAAAGTTTCTTTCCAAGAACACTTTGCCATGGTACTGCTTTTGTTACATGATAAGGGCTGTCCCCTTTTCATGTAAGTATAAAAATGGAGAATTTAGTTTAAAATGAAAATGAAAATAGCAATAGACAAATTCGAACCTCGTAATCTGGGTTTAGAAATAGATTACGTGTGAGAATTTAAAAACGAAACATTTGTTTAGAATATAGATAAATATTCAAGAAAAGAATGTGAGCTGTCAAGTTTATTATGAAATTTTAAATTGAAAGAATGCAGCTTATAAGATAATGTTTTAACATATTGAATATAGGTTAAAATTCCTTTTGTAGAAATAGGAAAAGTTTTGGACACGTATGTCCAGGACACGTGAAAGAATGCACATGTTTTAACATGTGTATGACGTCACGGAAAATAGAAAGTTAGTTTAGAAAACAGTCAGTGAAGAGACTCAGAGACAGTCAGACGTCTGGGAGCGAGACGTCACTTCAAGGAAAAATGTGAGACTGAATTCTTGGTGATGGAACACGGCCGTGTGAAGAATAAACCATCAAGTGTTTTTGTAAAGTTCGTCTTGTATCTTATGTTTCTTATACAAAGGTTAAGTCCAATTGTATTATATATTTGTGCTATATGTATTTACATACACGTCTCAACATCATCATGTCTACACAATGTCCGAACTGTCTGAACACTATGTCCTCACTCAAAGAGCTTTCTTCTTCTTCTTCCATTCAACACAATTAAGGAATGAACTTTTAATATATAAGAATCTCTCCTAACATGAACAATATCTCTCAAAGTCTCTCTTACGACATCAATCTCTCTGAGTCTTTCAACATCCCTCACTGTAATAAGACTCCTTCTAAGCCTATCTCTCTCAAGACAAAAACTCTTAATAACTCTTCCTAAGACTCTTAAAATGAAACCCCCTATATAACACTTTCCCTGCTGTATAATAGTATATAAATAAATAAATAAATATATGTATAATATATATGTTTGGAGGTACAAAATAGATATAATTATAATAATTAAATAATTATTCATTTTTACATACAGACACTAGTGTTTCATGCTTACGCAATCATCAGTGTAGGGGAACAATTCTTGCCAGTCATGAGATTCAAATCCAGTCACGAAGCTGCCTCTTGCTCTAGTTGCTGAACCTTCACCTCAGAGCAACCAAATAATTTCCTTAACTATTAAACGCTGAATTCGGGCAAATACATTTTGACAATCTTAAGTGTTCGCACGAGCAGAAGTCGTCAACATTGCATAGACGCTAGTTGATTGCCTTAGTTATAACTTCGCAGACAGTGCCCATCCTTAAGTATTCTTAAAGGGTTTTGATAATTAGAATAATTTAATAATAATAACACAAAGAACATTGATATCATGTGACCACTAGAAAGTTATTAAAAATGGAAAAAGTTTTTTGAAAGCATCTGTTAAGAATTTACAAATGAAAAAACAGAAAAAAAAATGTCTTGAAACTATATATGTATATATATATATATACATGATTGCAACGTCTTGTCAGACGAGTGCCACTCCCTCAGACACTTAAGGTGCACGAGCCCAAAAATGACTTCCATTGCCATAGGACCATTTTAATAGACAAATGCCTGAGGGAGTATCTATACACAGATGATGTTAGTGTCTTGGTTTGTACGACAGCCAAGTTTCTCTCTCGGTTCAAAATGTTGAGATCCATCAAGAGCAAGATAGCCAGCAACAAGTTAAACTGCAGACCAGCTTAATGCGGGTACTGGTCTCCCGCTTTATGGTTTTTTAAATCAGAGATTTGCTTCTCCTAGAAAGGTTGCCTTCACCACGGCTTACAGGAGCCCTCTCCACCCCAACACACATACATACACACAAACACACATGGTGCTAGTTGGCCGTTGATCCCGAAAAGGGTTCATTCGCCCTTTCAAAGGTCTTGTTTTTAATCCTTCAGGGAGACTAGCCACCCTCCTCACTAAACAAGTCTGGTGGGGGAACCAGTTTAGTCGCTGGTGACCCGACCATGAGGCAGGTAGTACTGGGTTACATGGTACCAGTAGCATATGGCATGACCTAACATGACATATATATATATACATATACATACATACACGGTTTTTTTTTAAAAGAATCAATTTCCATTAAAAAAAAGAAAATATGCCGAGCATGCAAGGGTGCCCCTCCACAAGGGAAAAATTTACTTTCACTATGACCAATGTTTGTGCAAAATTAAAAAAAAAAAAAAAAAAAAAAAAAAAATCCAAGCCCTGTTTATTGGAAAAGTGCAAACAAATGAACAGACGAATGATTTGGGGGCAATTTTATAATGACCTGGGGGGGGGGGGAAACCAGAGTTATCCCGGAAAATCCATTTTGGCAAAAACTTACATTCACCGTGACTAATGCTTGTGCAAAATAAAAAAAAAAACTCCAAAGTGTGGTTATTGAGAAAAGTGTGAATGAACGAACAGATGTGAATTACTAGGTCCAATTCCTCTTTTGTCGGGATGACCAAAAATGTGCACCAATTAAGTTTTCACGTAAATTCTTCATATTGACTCTGCAAAGAGTTTCATGGCAGCTCACAGAAGTTGTACTGAAGATAATTTAGGTTAAATTGGTGGAAAAAAGCTGGTTTCCCTCAGCATCACAATCATCAGTGTAGGGCAACAATTCCTGCCAGTTATGAGATTTAAAGTCAGCCACGAAGTCCCCTCTTGCTCCATTTGCCGAGCCTCTACTTCAGGGCCAACAATTGCTACAAAAATGAAGGGAATTAAGAACTATTAATCGCTAAATTCAGGTGAATAGATTTAGTAATCGGGAGTGTTCGCACAAACGAAAGTTGTGTACATGGCATAGACGCTAGTTGATTGCCTTAATTATAACTCCGCAGACAGTGCCCATCCTTAAGTATTCTTAAAGGGGCTTGATTATTTATTTATTTATTTATTTATTTTTTTACACAGAAGTAACCACTTATCAGAGCCCAGAGGCCATTCGAGGATAAAAGTCAATGAGTGTAACGTAGTCAATCGGACAATCCCATAGTAATTGTTAGTCATGGAAATTTGGTAAATTGGATTACTTAAGGGGACGGGCCATCAAGAATTTTTTTTACGTTGAACTTAAAGACAACCATGTTGTAGCCAGTTGGAAAGCAGGCAAACAGAAGACAGTTTCACAGATGTGCAGTTCTAAAAAGCTTTGTTCATGGAATCTACTTTTAAGTTTAGGCACAGATAAAGAGTAGGGGGAAATTAGTGATAGTGGTTTCAATTAGACAAGTGTTTTTTGTGAAAGTTTGGTGGGGGGGGGTCATAGATTGGAGCTCAGACGAGCACTTGCCATGAAAATAACGATAAAGCAGAGACAGGCTCGAAATGTCTCTTTTGTAGGAAAGAGGTTGACGGGAAGAGAAAAGGGCATCCCCCACTAGGCTACGAAGTCTATTTTGAACTTTGTCAATGCAGGATAAGGTCTTCCTAGCAGCTCCTACCCAGATGTGGCAACAATACTCCATCCTTGTATGTACCTGGCTCTTATACAGGAAGAGCATTGCATCAGCAGTGAGATATCTACTGGAGCGGTAGAAGGATCTCACCATTTTTTCAGCGACCCTGGCAACGGAATTAATGTACGTGTTCCACTTCAGATCAGGAGTAAAGGTCAGAATATGAAACCTTCCTGACAGCCATTCATTTCAGTTGATGCCAGATGGGGATCAGTGCATTATAATTAAATAATTATTCATTTTTACTTACAGACACTAGTGTTTCATGCTTACACAATCATCAGTGTAGGTGACAATTCCTGCCGGTTGTGAGATTATTGATATCATGTGGCCACTAGGTTATTAGTAATGGCAAGTTTTCTGAAAGCATCTGTTAAGAATTTACAAGAAAAAAAAAAAATGTCTTGACACGATATGTATATCATAATTTAGGAATTTAAAATTTGGGATTTGAAAAAGTTAAATTTAAAATATAGAAATTTTATTGTATGCAAGACAAAGAACACAGTATAGTAAAATATATTTCCTTAACCCATGAGTTTTCGATGTTTATACATCTCCTCGGAGGAAAAATATTAGCAAATATTATAAAAATTTGCACCTGATTTGCTAAAAGAAATAAACATACAAAATTAAATTAAATGTTTTTTAAAGTTTTTAAATCATTTTAGCTACATAGAATAAGCGAAATTGGATATTGATGCAGCAAAAAAGGATATTGAACTTCGAACTGAAAGTGCATGTTAAATCCTGTAATGGAAACTCTTGGTATTTCGCAGGTAAAAAGATCCAACATGTAGTGTAATAAATCCAAGGAAGTTGGTAACAATTCAATATATACATATTTCCGCAGTTTTTCTATAGTTTGATTGGATATCCGGCAAAATTTTTTTTCCATATATCAGTTTCAAAATTCAGTTCAAGCTTTCAATCAATTTGTGAATAAAAACCAAAAGATATCTGTAGACAGGAAAATAAAATAAAATTAAAATAATTAAATTGCTCATCAAAACAAAGCAAAATAGTCTTTAAAAATCAAATGTAGTTTTTGTTATCAATATATATATATATATATATATATATATATATATATATATATATATACATAAATAAATAAATAAATAAATAAAAAGGTACTATTGTAGGCACCGCCAAAAATGGCCGCAAAATCAAGTTGTTGTTGTTTTTTAAAACGAAATTACATTTATTAAAATCCATTATTTCTGAGTAACTTTTTTTTTTCCAGAAAGATAAAACCCTGAATTTTATCATATAGAAAACAGAATAATGTAAAACTTTTTCTACTATTTTTAATTCAATTTTAAATGTTAAATTTTCCCAAAAAGTTAACAATTGACATTTTTTGTCTTGCACAAAAAACGTACTTAAATATTAAAAAAAAAGGGTTTTTGAAATAATTAATTAATTTATTTATTGTCTAACTAAGATTTAGGATGATTTTCTAAGAGAATATGCAAAAATATTATAATATAAGTACCTGAATTTCAAATAATTCCACTTATTCATATAGCTAACCAGATATTTCGCATCGTCGTAGAGTTCAGATCGACTCTGTTTACGTTTTCTTTTGATGGGAAGAAAACTATGGAAGACCAAACAGGCCAAAAAAACTTATTTTTCAGTGACGAAAATTTCAATGTATTATTAAGCTGAGGCTGGCCAGTACCAGATGGGTGACCATTTGTATGAGTTTGGTTTTTAATGTGTATGTGTGTGGGGGCCAGGCTCCCCAAAATGGGGGGGGGCAATTTAAAGCAGAATAAAAAAAAAATTATTTCAGCGCGTTTGGTCCACCGTAGTCGAAAGGCGGCAAACGTTTTCAAACGAGATCGATAAAAATGATGCTATTTTTAACACAAAGGGCACAATATTTATCGAATTTTTTTTTTTGGTATCGATTATTCAAAGCATGCCCTGTTTAATAATGGTCATGCATTATTCGGCTCGCTAAAAAAAAATTGTTAATTTATTTATCAAAAATTTTGAAATGGCTTTTTTCGTATAAATATTAAAAAATTTTTTTTTTGTTTTGCTTAACTTAAATTAATTATTTTACTTAACATATTCACCGAATTTCACACTTCAAAACTCAAAAGCGGGATAATTAAACACAATCGAAGTTCTGATATTCAGACGTCAAAATAAGGTATGCAAACGAATTTTTTTTTTTTTTTTTTTTTTAATTTATAATTCTGTCCCTTAAAACAACACAATATGTTTTATTCAGTTTCAGATGATTATTTTAAGCATATTTGTTCCCACTTCAAAACAAGGGGGGGTTTTGTAAGCAAAAAAAAATATATATATAAATATCGTTTATGAAAAATAAGTACACTGTTATAAAGTGCATTCTTCTCCTAATAATCGCTGAAAATTTCGTATTGATCGGATAATTACCTGATTTTTGGTAGATTTTTTAAAAAGACGGTCCGTCAAAAAGTACTGACCTGCCCCCCCAGTTTTGGCGGTGCCTATACTATTGAATTAATTATTGACTTTGGATGATTTGATTGCTTGTTCACATAAAATAGGTTCAGATTAGGCTCATGGTAAGATTCAGAATGTAGATTCAAGGAAATATCCAAGCAGTTGGATGTTTAACACTTAACTTGAACCTTGACCTATTTTTGAATCATGTCAAATCCTGTCTAGACATTTCATATTCAAGATTAATAAGTTAGACGCTCCCGTTATTTTCTTTTCTTTTCCCCTCCTCTCAAGTTAAATTCTCTTACCACTTCCTTATTTTTAGAAGATAGAACTTAAATTTTGTGATTTTAATATAACATTTTCACTTGTGCTGACTTACAAATATAATCTTCATAACAAAAAGTGCATCTGATTTTTAAAGACTATTTTGCTTTGGTTTGATAAGCAATTCTTTTATTTAATTATTTTCATTTTATTTAATTTTATTTTCCTGTCTACAGATATCTTTTGGTTTTTATTAACAAATTGATTGAAAACTTGAACTGAATTTTGAAACTGATGTATGGAAAAAGATCTGCCGAATATCCAATCAAATTAAAAAAAAAAAACTGGAAATATGTATATATTGGATTGTTACCAGCTTCCTTGGATTTATTACAATACGCGTTGGATTTTTTACCTGCCTATTACCAAGAACTTCCATTACAGGATTTAGCATACACTTTCGATTTGAAGTTAAATATCCTTTTTTGCTGCATCAATATCTAATTTTCCTTATTCTATGTAGCTAAATGATTTAAAAACTTTAAAAACATTTAATTTAATTGTCTATGTTTATTACCTATCGCAAATCAGGTGCAAATTTTTATAATATTTGCTAATATTTTTCCTCAGAGGAGATGTATAAACATCGAAAATTCATGGGTTAAGAAAATATTTTACTATACTGTATTCTTTGTCTTGCATACAATAAAATTTCTATATTTTTTAAATTTAACTTTTTCAAATCCCAAATTTTAAGTTCCTAAATTATGATTTATTTGCTCTATCTAGCATATTGAGCAATTTTATTTAGCTTGGATAGTCTTATATAAAATATTACATCCAATAATATTTTGTAAGACTGATAATCACTGGATTTGCACACCAGTAGATTTGTTGTATTTCATTATTCTGAATAATTATATACATACTAGCAAAAGTATCCGTCATTGACCGTGTTCAAAAACAGCCTACAGAAAATGGACTGATTTATGAAAGTATGATAGGTTATGAAAAGGAAGGGTTGTAAAGAGATAGCTTCGAATTTGGGGGTATCAAAACCAAAGCAAAATATGATGAAAGTAAAAATAAAATAGATAAACCCCATAATTTATTATATCATACCTGTTCACACTGAAACACTTATCACAATATTCTGTGGATCTATATTAAAAAACCTTGTTAAACTTTGTGACATATTTCCATTCCATGGAGGTCAGGCGCGAACGAACACACCCATTATTTTATTATACCATATTTCTTCAAACTGAGACATAATTATCAAAGTATACTTACGCAGATAGATATGAAAAGTCTTTAAAGTTTGTGCCTATTTCCATTCTATGGAGGCCAGGCGCGAACACAGACCCCACAATTTTATTATATCATCCCTATTTAAGTTAAAACATACTTATCAAAGTATTCTTATGTACATCTATATCAGAAACACTTGTAAACGTTTCATTTTAATTTTAAAATTTTTTATTTCCATACTTTGTGGACCAGGCGCATACGCAAACCCCACAATTTTAATGAATCATCATTATGCCAGATCAAACATACCCATTCCTGTGTCTCGATACATCTTCTATCATTATATGTGATCAGTTTTTTCGAATATTCAACCATATAGGAGCCTATTCATGACCAGACACACACACTGACATTCAGCTTTATATATATATATATATATATATATATATATATATATATATATATACACACGGTTTTTAAAAGAATCAATTTACATTAAAATAAAAATTAAAAGCTTTTAGTTAAAATCTTCACATTGACTTCATAAAGTTTCATGACAACTTTCAGAAGTTGTACCAAAGATAATTTGAGCTAAATCGGTGGAAAACAGCTGGAGGTTTTCCCTCAGCACCACAATCACCACTGTCTAGGCCATTGTTGGAATGGTTTTTCTTTGATGGCTGGCATATGGCTTCCATCCTGTGCAGTTCTATGAAGTCCACCTTTCCAGACTTTGCCTTTCTTCCTTTTGAGAAGGCATAGTTGGTTGCTAATTGCCTGAGGTCATCCTATAGGAGAATGCCAACAGAATTGCTTGGGTAGTTTTTGCAGATTAGGGTGCTTTTCCTTTAGAGCATTGGCTCTTTAAATCTGACTTTTTTTTACTCTTATGTCACATCATCCAGCCATGGTGGTGGTGTTGGGGGGGATAACTAATATTGAAAAGATTTTTCTTTTCAGTTTGAGGATGAAACAAGTTGCTGGAAGCTGTGCTCAGCTTGCAGATGTTTAAACAATTCAAGGTGGCATTGGAGGCGTTGTGGCCATTTTAGACGTTTATCATCTGAATGTCCTTTTTTTCATAACGTCCCTCTACACAGGTTTAGTCTGGTTTGGTTTATGGCATATAAACTCTTGTCAGTCTTTGGTTTGGTTGTTTTACAGAGAAAAATTGATTTTGTTTTTGATTTTGCAGAACATGATTGAGTTTTTCAAAGGGAGCTTTATTTGAATTTAAATAAAAACATCCGAATAATAGATATTAATAATTAAGTAATAATTTAATATTAAATAAATTAAAAGAAAAAAAAAAATTACTGTCTCCAAATCTGTAATCTCCGGGATTGTTCGCGACCCAACCTTGCTTCATAGTCTGGATGCCATTCGAGGGACTGGAAGTTACGTATGTCCGGTGCGGGTCCTCTTCCTTGCAAATCGGCATTATAGTTTTAACATACAGTTCCACATAATCTTTTTTGAATTTGTCATATTCCATGGAAGTGCCAAACCTGGAAAAATGGAAACATTGTAAGAACTCGTTAACATAGAATGGTAGCAACCCAACATTCACACGGAAACATTAGCACGGACGAATGTGCTGGTTTACTCGTTACATAAATTCAGTGATGGATGCACATCTGTTTGGTCAAACCTCCATCTTAGTTTTCCCAGCCAATAACCACAAACAATAAGCAAGGGAGATCACCCTAAGAACTTATCACAGAGAAATTGAACACTTCTATCTCAATGCAAGGGAGATAACTAAAGATGGACATGCGCAGACATCTGCATCTGAATAAAATATGCATCAAGTGTGCTTGAAAGCCAAATCACAACGTAATATTAGGAAAATAAAAAAATATTTTACTTGTTTGAAATTTTTAACAAATGCCTACGCACTATTCCAACAGTTCAAAATACGACCGAGATACAACGTGCGACTCTTTACAGACTTTTCTTTCTCCAACTTTACAATACGGCAGAAGAAAAAAAAGAAAACATACTGAAGATGGAGTTTGAGTCCGAAATATATTCATGTTATAAATTTTGGACAAGTAAAATATTTTCCTAATATTACGTTGTGATTTGGCTTTCAAGCGCACTCGATACATATTTTATTTTATTCGAAATTAAATCAACGTTTCTAGATGGAAATCACACCATTGACGTATGTATTAAAGCTCAGTTAATCAACGTTTTTTTCTTTAAGGCTTTTTTAATTTCATATACAAAGTTATGAACATATATGAAACAGTCATCTACGTTTCATCCTCATAGGAAACGGTCATATGAGAGAGAGAGAGAGAGAGAGAGAAGAGCAAGTTGTGAGAAATAAATTTACAATATCATTTATTTCAATTAAAAGGATTCAAATCAAAAGGATTCAATGTACAATCGTTTTAGAGACAACCAGAAATTGAAAAAAAAAAATAAATGAATAAAAAAAATTTTAAAAAATCACAAACAGAAATCAAGCAAACGGCATCAAAATTTTCTTATTTGGTAAAATACATATCAAATTATTACTGGTAAATAGAAAGAACACACACACACATATACATATATAATTGATAATATTTTAATAGCCACGATTATAATAATGACAATTTATATATTGACTAGCAGGCCGTCCGGCATTGTCCAGTCATAAAATATGTTTAAATATGATATTTTAATTTATGTAAATTTCGTATTTATTTTTATAGAACCAACTCTCTCTTGATTATTATATTGTACCCAACAGAGTAGTGATTTAAAAAAAAAAAAAAAAAAAAAAAAAAAAAAAATGACTTGGGTGCCATCAGCCAGAAGCAAAACCAAAAGATAGCAATTCAACATTATTCATTAGCATCTGAGCTATCAACAGATATCAAAACTTAACTGTATGTATATTTGTGCATGTATAGAAGACATTTTCAGTTGACTTATGCCTACCAAGTTCCAATTTTTTTAATATTAACTCCCTTAGCAGCTATTTTTATTGGCTAAAAGCCAAATCGAATTCGTTCCACAGGTCTGAATCCCCTATATATCAAATTTCAAGTCAGTAGATCAAAAATTGACAAAGTTGTTTGGTAGAGACCGTTCTGCTCACAAACAGACATAGTTACTTTTATAATGTACTAGCAGATTGTCCAGCATTGCCCGGTCATAAGATATGCTCAAATATGATATTTTAGTTTATGCAAATTTCATATTTATCATTATAGAGAATCCTCTATTGATTATTATATTGTACCCAATGTATAGTAGTGCCTTATCCACCAGTGATGCCTGGTCATAAAATACATTTAAATCGGATATTTTAATTCATGTAGATTTCATATTTATTATTACAGAGACAATATTCTATTGGTTATTATGTTGTACCAAATATATAGAGTAGTGATTTTTGAAGTCTAAAAAAAAATTAAAAAAATAAAAAAAATAAATAAAAAATATGACTTCGATACCATCATTTAGAATTGAAACCAAAACATAATTCTCCAACTTGTCTGACCTAAATATATGGGCAAACAAAAATTTAAAATAACATTGTTAAAGATATAAATGTATATTTGTGCATGCGTAAAAATAAGTTTAGTCGACTTATGCCTACCCAGTTCCATTTTTTGATCCTTTAGCAACTATTTTTACTTGTTCCACAGATCCAAATCCCCTGTATATGAAGTTTATAGTCTTTAAACTAAAACTTGATGGAGGAGTTTGGTAGAGGCTGTTCCTCACACAAGGTCACTTTCATATAAAAAGAGAGATAATGAATAAGATGACACTTTCAAAATATCGTCATGAATTTGAATATTAAAATTTAGAACACTTATGTTGTTTGTTTTGTATATCGAGTTTTTCACTTTTATGGGGGAGGGGGTCAGTTTGAAAAAAAAAAAAAAGAAGTTTATTTTACAAGTAAGGAGTGACTCAACACTGACAAGAATTCCAAAATTTACTTTTTCATCGATAAGAACTTATGTAAATTACCAATTGCTTCGGAGAGCTAATTCATTTTCATTGTTACCAGCCCAGATTGCAATTGACGGATGATACATCAACCTCCGCACCTGAGAAAAGAAAAGAAACAGTAAATGTGATGAATGCAATCACTATAAGAAATCAAAATAAAGAACAGCTGTTCGTAGACAGTCACCAACACTTTGCTAGCCCCTTTTTTTTAAGGGGGGGGCGGTCTTGAAATTCAGGCTATATCTTAAAACACAAGTGACGTTCCCCTCACTAAAGAACAACTGACTCAACCCTTTTTTCAAATCTCAACTTAAAACGTGATCTCGTCAAACTCTTGCCAATTCTCGTTCCCACGAAATGGAGGCCTTCGTTGCAGGTGTCTGACATCGTTAACCTTCCCAGCATGATCTTGTGATTCTTTTCCTGTCATATCAGCCATCTGCAATTGTTTCACAACTGGCCCTAAACCCAGGGATACTTCTCAAACTAAAATGCAGCCCATATCGAAATATATTTATACTAGCTAAAACTACTAGTCTGCTAACATAAGGCCCCCTTATATAACATTAATCCATGAGCGTATATTGTTCTTGTTCCTTCAGTCATGACTGCATAGAAGTGTTAAAGCAATTTTATTTCACTTTGTATCTCTCACAGGGGTTTGGTACGTTTAGGCGTGGCCGATTTGGTGTGTGGTCGATTTGGTGGGAGGGGGGGGGGGATTCGGCATCAAATTAGCGCTTCGTCATTATAGCCAAAGTTTTGTTTCTATTTTTAAAATTAATCCAGTAAAAGATATTTTTTCTTCGAGTAAAATTGAAATTAAAATTATTTAAAAGAAAAAAAAAAAATTAAATTTGATTAAAAATAAAACTTAAAAATAACTTTATTTAAAACACAAAATCATTCATTTTATTTCATATTGTTTTCCTTAATCAAAATAAAAAAAAAAGATCTTAAAAATAACCGCGTTTATTTAAAACAACGCAAAAAACACAAAACTCAGTCATCAACAACTAGATTATATTTTCATATTGTTTTTCTTAATTAAAAAAAAAAAAAAAACTTACACGAAATAAAAGTGAGGAAATATTCACGCATCAAATAAAGTAAACGAAGAAATTCTTTTGTTTTTCGAGTCTTCAATTGAAAGCCAGTTTTTTTAAGCATCTTTTGATGCTTCTAAAAATGCTAGATTGGTTGGTTGGTTGTTTTTGTTTTATGGCATATCAACCCTTTTGGGTTATTTAATGCCAAATCCAGTGATTTTGAAGAATAATTTTTTAATAGAGTATATTCGTTTTTTTAAGTCGATTTCTATTTAACCCATAGTTGGGACCCTAACAGGTACTACCACTCCGGATCAGAGTGGACCTGGGAGCAATGGCAATTAAAGGGTGGTTCCACACTCCCCAAAGCCCACAAGCTGGGGCCTCACCATCGGATATAGTTTAAGGTCATATCCAGGACCAGAAATGCTAGAAAAAAATTTAAAAAACAAACATCTGAAAAGCCGAGGAAGAAAACGTCAGAACAAGTGGTTCCCATTTCGTATTATATACAATGGTCTCCACGAAACAAACGGTGGCTAACCATGCTAGAATTGAAAGTGTAAATTCATTTCTTTTCTCGTAATTTTCTGTTTTTTTAAATTTCTTTACACTGAGGCCACTTTACACATCGTCTGATAAAAGTAAAATTTTAAATATTTTTCAATGTTAATTGCAGCTGGACTTACTTGGTATGTTATTTCTTTCTTGACCGAGTCCAAGAAATCTGGCGTCGTCGGATAAAGAGCAACTGCAAACATAAAGTCATGCCAAATCAAGATGCCCAGCTCATCGGCGATGTTATAGAAGGCATCACTTTCATAGACCTGTAGAAGAATTAAAAACGTCAAATAATATTCATCGATACAAAAATGGGATACTTGTGTGTGTGTATATGTGTGTATGTGTGTGTGTGTGCATATATGTGTGTGTGTGTGCATATATGTGTGTGTGTGTGTGTGCATATATGTGGGTGTGTGTGTATGTGTGCATATATGTGGGTGTGTGTATGTGTGCATATATGTGTGTGTGTGCATATATGTGTGTGTGTATGTGTGCATATATGTGTGTGTGTGTGTGTGCATATATATTTCCATCTGTTCACAAAACACCTTAGGTTATTGAGCTTATTCGATTTAATATTTGTTTTAATATGGTGACAAGTGCTGGACGGCTTTTAGAAATTGATTTCCAAACTGACCTATCTCTGGCCAGGTTTTTATTTATCTCCAACCTCTTTCTCAAATCCATCATTATCAACTCCTCCCATGTTTTCCTGACCTTCTTCTGCTAACTGACCCTGCTATCTCAACTGTTCTACATTTAATAACACAACCATTCATTCATTCTTTCAATGTGACCAAACTGTTTAACAGAGTCTTGTTCTTCAAACATCACTCTACACTGTTCATATTAAATCTTGCTCTGAGCTCATCAGATCAAACCCTATGTTTAAATTTCCATCGTATCATTTGTCTCCATGCAATCCTAACCCATTTTCATATTTACCAAATTTTGCGATCAAGATACATTATTTTTTTGCCTAACGATCTACCTTTTCTCTGTGGTAAATAAATTACATGATATCCATCGTATTTTTTACTGTTTTTTTATCTGCCATTGCCGTTAACTCTTTGCCTTATATCTTCTTTCTTGGTTTTACAGTCGATTGTCACCTCACCTACTGTTTTTTTTTTTTTTTTTTTTTTTTGCCATTAAAGAATCATTTTAGTTATTAGAGTTAGAATAAAGTTAGAGACAGGAGTAATCTTATAATATTACTTAAGCAAGGCAGTTGTTCTAAGGTGCTTTTATTTTTGTTTTTAATGCAATTTTCACCCCAAACAAGGCACAGTGCCACTTTGAAGCAGGGGGCTACTATCGGGGACATAAGTTGCAGGGATATTATGAAGGGAGATGAGCAGCAAGATGTCTGTGCACATTACACTCCTGAACTTCTGCATGTCAGTACAGTTGGAAGCGAGTTATAAAGTCTAGCAGTTCTGGGGAAGAAACAATTCGAGTAGAAGGCTTTCTTACACCTAGGATCTCTACTGTGAAGAGGTGGGATTTAGCTGCTTGTCAGGGGGATAAGTGCTTGTATTTCGTCAGATCATTCACCATTAAAATATTTGTAGAACAGGCAGAGGGATGCAACATCTCGCCGATAAGACAGAGGCTGAAGCTTAGATGATAGTTCTGGACCTATCAGGTTGGCGACTCTTTTAAACTGTCCAAGAGTGAGAGACTAGTAGCAGATGCACCAGCTCAAATGTGATAACAGTACTCTATATATGGACGAATGGTGGCCTTAGGATACTTTCAGGTGTAAGTAGCTTTCTAGCATGGTAGAGAGAACCCACCTTCTTCGCAACAGCCTTGGCAATGTATCTGTTCCAACTCGTGTTCCCTGTGAACGTTAAGCCGAGAAGTTTAAAAGAAGTACTTTCAGGTAATGTGTTTTTGGCCATTACTAT
>NC_136514.1:5074908-5232408 GCF_053919585.1 Euprymna scolopes | reverse complement strand
GCTTTCCCTATTTTGTCCTCATATTCCATCTGACAAAGGGGAAAGAACTGCTAATTCATGTGTCACATTCCATCAATAATTATCATTGGCTATTTTTTTTTTACCTTGAAGTAGTATTTTGTAGATCCTTACATCAAGTAGCTTCATGCCTTGTCTGATGACTGCAATTCTCAACATTTTAATCATGTTCATTTTGAGGTTTTAAATCTTTCCTTTTGACAAATGTGTTTTAAAATTAGCCATGTTTTTTTTTTTTTCAATAACTTGAATGTCTGCAATAAAAATCTGTCACTCAAGAAACAGGAAAAAAATTATTTCAAATGTGAAAATGGACAACTATTTGGACCCATGAATGCTGCCTATATCTCTCCTGCATGATACATCATCTTAAATCGTCTTCATTCAATACTTAACTTCATCCTTGTTTTTTAATAATGCATTAATACTGCATTTTTATTTGTTATTCGACCAGTTTTCAAACCATTTCTTCTAAACCAAATTAATACAAAATAAGCCATGTGGTCTCCCTCTTGTGCTACATGTGATGACGCCACAAAAAATAGTGAAGAAATGATGAATGTGAGAAGTGTGAAGGGCCAACGTTGCCTTCACATTTTTGCCAAATTTCAGAAAAACCTAATTAAATGGGACAAAAGTTATGGGATAAAAAGTGTCATTTTTTTGCAATTTTGGGACATTTGTGACCCCTTTTGAGCTCCTGAGAATGCCAAATCCCAGTGAAAATGGGCAAACGATGCAGTTTCACACCTTAAGACATGTATATTGGAATTCGGCACTATGGAAATCACTATATAGACATACATATCTCCTTGTATTTCCTCCTATAACAGACAACACGCTATGCAACATACAAATATCTGTGCATGAGGTCGCCAAGCTAATCAAGAACCTTGATTCCAGTAAAGCAACTGGCCCTGATGGCATTCCAGTTATAGTGCTGAAAAAGCTCCAACCAGAACTTGCCCCCATACTTACAAAACTGTTTAAGCATTGCCTTAAGGAGAAGTGCTTTCCAACACCCTGGAAAACCTCATCAGTATGCCCTGTATTTAAGAATTCAGGTGAAAAGTCATCTCCCTCTCAGTACAGACCAATAAGTCTCCTGTGTGTCATGAGTAAGTTGTTGGAATCCATATTAAATAAAGTAGTCAACCACCTCAACAGAAACAACCTTCTTAGTGACACACAATATGATTTCCACTCTGCAAGATCTACAGCAGATATGCTAATAGTTATATCACACAGGATTAATTAATCTCTTGACAAAGATTTCCTTTCCAGGGCAATTGCTCTTGACATATCAAGGGCCTACTTCACAAGATTTCCAGTTACGGTATTACTGGAAATGTTTTCTCAATCATTAAATCATTTCTCTCCGATAGGTTCATAAGAGTAGTGGTTGATGGGCAGAAATCAGAGGCCCACAGTATTAATGCTGGAGTCCCTCAGGGGTCCATCCTGGGTCCAACTCTCTTCCTGATCTACATCAATGATCTCCCAAAACACATACTTAAATCATTCGTTGACATCTATGCTGATGACACGACCATCTATGACAACACATCAAAGGCTGTAAATGACAAAGTTCTCTCTCATTCTCTCTCCTCTGATCTTGAGCACGTGGTACAATGGGGGAAGAGGTGGCTGGTCACTTCTAATGCATCCAAAACAAAGCTTCTATCTTTACATCATCAACGCTCTGATCCCCATCTGACATCAATTGAAATGGATGGCTCTCGTCTTGGAGAGGCTCCATGTTTTGACAAGCTTCTGGGTTTGACCTTTACTCCTGATCTAAAATGGAACACGTACATCAAATCTGTTGCCAGGGACCCTGGGAAGATGGTGGGATCCTTCTACCGCTCCAGAAGATATCTCACTACTGATGCAATTCTCTATCTGTATAAAAGCCAAGTACGTCCAAGGATGGAGTACTGCTGCCACATCTGGGCAGGAGCTGCTAAAAACAGCCTATCCTGCCTTGACAGATTACAAAATAGACTTCATGGTTTAGTGGGGGATGCCCTTTTCTCTTCCCTGCAACCTCTCTCCCACAGAAGAGACGTTGCAAGCCTGTCTTTGTTTTATCGCTATTTCGATGGCAGGTGCTCATCTGAGCTCGAATCCCTCGTCCCTCCTCACCAATCTTTCACGAGAAACACCAGTCTGGCTAAAACTACTACCAATAATTTTCCCCACTCGTTATCTGTGCCTAAATCCAAACGTAGATTCCATGAGCAAAGCTTCTTTCTCAGAACTGCACGCCAGTGGAACTCTCTGCCGCTTGCCTGTTTCCCACCTGACTACAACTTGGATGTCTTCAAGTCCAACATAAACAAATTCCTGACAAACTGCCCCCTTAAGTAAGACACTATCAAAACCCCCAATACTAATGATTACTACAATACTATCTCATTGATTACTGTACACGCAATAACCCTTATCCCTGAGTGGCCTTTGGGCCTTGATAAGTGGTGACCCTCATGTAAAAAAAAAAAATGGTTCCTTATATATGATACTGGAATAACTGAACATTTCTAAATAAAGATTTAAAACAGCTTGTTACTTCGCCTCCAAGATGACTGCCTTGGTCTATTTTGTATGACAAACATAAATCCTCATAATCCTGAATCCTATCCTAATTCCTGTATATCCTAATATATATTAATAAGGTATTCTTATAGGTTTGATCATGTCTTTTGTTCCAACTGGAACAAAACCAATTACCCTTCTCCCCAATCTGCTATGAAATCATATACATTGTACTTTGCAAGTCTCATGGAAGAGGGAATTCACCTTCCGGTTCTTTAACCTTAGAAGGCAGAATTTTTAAAATCGATACCAAACATCTATAGTAATCTACATTAGTAGACATGCATTATCTACAAGATATACTCATACTCTATAGATTATCTCCCAATGTATTTATTAATCCACAAACCATATTTAAAGCCTGTTTAGTATATACTAACCTTAAATCTACATCCCTTACTCATGCATACCACAAGCCTTTCCACTGAAAACGTAAATAACCACATCTTTCATTCTTAATCTTATTTTGAGGAGTGTAACTTCAAAGCAGAAACTACCTTTGATACTAAATTAACTAACTACCCATGCAGGGGCGTAGAAATACCTGGCTTTGAAACCAGGCGCGGGGCAACTCCTTTCGTTGCTGATGGATCCATAGGTTTCGTCAGATTATCTATCTAAAAGGAAAACTGATGTTAAACCTGTGCCACTGATCCTACATGTCTTGACACCAAATGAGGGAGAGAGGCCTCCTCAGTCCTAGTCGACAACCTCCCTAGAGCTGGTGACTTGATCAAATCACCTGTTTGCAAACCTAAACTGCTTAAGGAGTAGGTAGGCTCTGCCTATCGCCTGGTTTCTATACTCCTTTGCCTATTAGCCAGGAGCACTCATTGGAGATGCTCAATGCTTGGCCTTGTTTCCTTACTAGAGCAATGAATGCCATCCCCCACACCTACCTCATTCCCTTCTATTAAACCTGGGCATTTTAGGGGTGCTATTCTAACATGATTGGACTGGGCCATTCTTGTCTGACAGGTTTGAGGGTACTGGTTTGACAGTTTGTTTGGCTGTTTCTGACTGACAGTACAGATGCCCTAACTCTTTGGTAGTGCTTAGATCGGCTGCTCTATCATTTGTATAATATCAGGATGATTGTAGTGTCGTGTCATCTCATGCATGGTAAGGAATCCTGAACCCATCTCTGGTGGGCATTCCTGAGGCCACATTCCTGTGTCGAAGAGCCAGCTGATGGTCTACTTGTGTTGCATGATGGTCTACTTGTGTTGCATGATGGTCTACTTGTGTTGCATGATGGTCTACTTGTGTTGCATGATGGTGACAATGCACATCCACTTTGCCTAGCACCTCTCACCCTAAACTTAAATTATAAAAATGATAGCTCAATTCAAAATAATTAAATTATAAAAATGATAGCTCAATTCAAAATAATTAAACAGGTGCACATTTGAACAACGCTTTGCCTCCTCCCTTGAGTCTTGCATTTACAAATATCTGTGGACTTGGAACTAACTTAGATGAGGTAGAATCATTTCTCCTAGCAAACTCCCCAGATATCTTAGCACTAAGTGAATCTAACTTGCACTCCTCCATCCTATCCCTTCTAACCACTTTAACATGTCTGGTTATCTTCCACTTTGTCATAAGGACTAGCAGACACATGCATGGACTTGGAGTTTATATTCATAACACCCTCCCCATGACTAGGGAATCTAAACTAGAATCAGACGACCAGACCATCATGTGCTTTAGAATTTATTTATCGTTCTCCTTCGACCCAAGGCTGTACTCTAAATCGTGCCTTTGACAGCATAGATGTAGCACTCTCCCTTGACACTAGTGCTCAAATACATGTATTTGGCTACTTTAATTGGCTTCTCTAACTACACTGACACAGCTGGCAGCATCACACATAACTTTTCTATATTCCATTCCTTGACACAGACAGTTACGTTCTCGACCAGTCTCCCAGATTGTTAGGACCAGTAAGCCTCACTTCTGGACTTATTTCTAACCAGTTTCTGAGGATTGTGCAACAAATGCCCATTGCCCTCCCGGGAATGGGGAATGCTGATCATGCAGTGATAATGATAGACATCACCCTAAACTCTTGACCCCAAGTTGAAGAACCACTGCTCAAAATAAAATCTGTTTTGCTTTTTTTTTTTTTTTTTTTTAATATCAGTTTTTCTAAAATATTTTTCTCTAACGAAAAGGAAAGTAACTCAGTATCGACGATGGACGTTCTTTCATATTTACTTTTTTAGATGGCAATCATTTGAAAATAATTCCGGCATAGAAAAAGTATTTTTTTAGAAAGAATTAAATCAAATAGTGTTCATCTTTAACATGCTGCAATGACCCACAAAGCAAACAAGCAAAAACTGACAAACTAGAAGCAAATATGGATTTTGTGGAAAGAAAGCTATCGATGACAAAGAAACGATAAAGAGATTGAGTTTATTTTATATATTTGATGTATTTTGTAAGAAAATATAAATTGCTTCAGAGTTTTTAATGAAAAGAAAAATTATTTTAGGGCATGAAACAAAGTCAATTTAAAAATATTTTGTTTTTATTTGGAAAGAGATGACATGACATATGGCATCGTGTTAAAATCGTTTCTTTCCGCTACAAAGAAACGATAAACATACCAACTTTACTTTATAGATTAGATTTAAAAAGTGTTGATAATCCAGATCCCCAGGAATTTCGTCAAAAGGAAAGTCAGTCAGAAACCTGGATACGGATGCCCGGGAATAACGTCGAAGGAGGTCAAAATGTGGGATGTAGAATCCCTGGAGATTGGGTCAGCGAGATTGACTCACATTTCAAGACAATGCATGTTGGAATGCCGACATTATCTGAGCCAATAAATAAGATGACAGAAAATAGAGAAAAGGGAGAGAGAGAGAGAAGGAGAGAAAGAAAGGGAAAGAGCGTGACCACGATGGCAAGAAGTGACACCTTTTCTCCACTACAAGAACACACTACCTCACCCTACCTATGCACCATCACTAATTTCAAAACTATCATTCTGAAACCAAAAACGTTATTTTGAATAAACAAAATATTTTTATACCCAGCTATGTGTGTTTTATTATCGCCAACAAGTGTATATATGATAAAGGTTGATTTTTAGAAATTATATAGCCTGAGAAACACATTTGACGATCGGCTGCAGCAGATATATAACAAAGAGAGAAGATAAATACTTGAACTAATCGGAACGAATCGAAAATTGATCAGTGAAAAAAATTCCTTTACCATCTTCAGCATTGGCAGTGACCTGATTTTGTACCAAGGTCACAGTACGGAAGCCGATACGGATCTGCTTAGCCGAGAGTTCCTGTCCGTTAGCAGAAGTGAAGATCACATCCAAAGGATACAGGTTAGGCGTTCCGTATCCATTCGGCCACCATTGTTTTACGGCAACAGTCTGAAAAAAGAAAAAAAGAAAAAAGACGTTGATTCTATTAATATCAGTAAGCAATACGAGTCTTTCAAATCATGATAAAATAGGTGACGACCAAGTGTTAATGGGATGAGAAGCAGTGGAAGAACGGAAATAAAGGTAATGTGTAGGGTGTCCCAGAATGATCTGACATTTAATAACAATGAAATAAAAAGACATTTTTTAAGTGTATGTTGAATGCCATTTTATTTTAATTAGGTCAAAATAGATCCGGAGTCGAAATATAGGTGATGACGTCACACCTTCAAGGAAGAAACAAAAAGATTTTTTTATGAAGTCAGAGTAATAAAGCAGAACAGGCAAGATGCACCAAACCATGCAGACATCTAAGTGAATGCTGCCTAAAGCATAGATACCCGGCATTGCCCAGGTGAACAGGAAGTTCCATTTAGACACACCTACTATACTAAGGGTATTGAGCAATTTTTCATTACGTATCGACTATCATCACCTCCACAACAATTTCAAAAATAATATAACAAATAAAAACACAAAAAATGTAATCGCACAAAAAAAAAAAAAAAAAAAAAAAGCATATGACAACCTCATACCCTCGAAAAAGTTTCAGCAAAAACCTAACAGCCAGCCATGGTTCTCTCCAGAATGTGCTGCTGCCATTGCGCACAGAAATCACTTTTTCCACTGTTTCCAACGTAATAGATGTATGGAAACTAAAGCCGCTTTCAGGACTGCCAGCAACCATTGTAAGAAAGTAATAAAGAGCGCAAGATGGTTGTATGCTCAATCTGTTAAGTCCAAAGTAGCTGAGCAGCGGCTTGGTTCCCACCAGTTTTGGCAAATAGCAAACTGAATTCTGAACAGAAGCGTGTGCTCCATCCCAACTATCATCAATGGACCTGAGGTAATCTCGTCAGCATCAGACAAAGCCAAACTCTTTGTCAAGAACTTTGCAGCTAATTCTACCTTTTGCGATCAAGGCCGCCAACCCCCAATATTTCCTCCTGTATCTGAAAACACACTATGTGATATACGTATATCTGTACGTGATGTTGCCAAGTTAATCAAAAACCTTGATTCCAGTAAAGCAACTGGCCCGGACGGTATTCCAATTATAGTACTCAATAAACTTCAACCTGAACTAGCGCCCATACTTACAAAACTATTTAAACGTTGTCTTAAGGAGAATAGTTTCCCATCTCCCTGGAAAATTTCATCAGTATGCCCTGTATTTAAGAATTCAGGTGATCGGTCATCCCCCTCTCAGTACAGGCCAATAAGTCTCCTGTGCGTCATGAGTAAGTTGCTGGAATCTGTTAAATACAGAAGTAATCAACCATCTCAACAAAAATAACCTTCTTAGTGACACTCAATATGGTTTCCGTTCTGCTAGATCTACAGCAGATGTGCTTACAGTTATATCGCATAGGATTAGCAAATCTTTCGACGGTGGCAATCTTTCTAGGGCAATTGCTCTTGACATATCTAAAGCCTTTGATAGGGTATGGCATAAAGGTTTACTTCATAAGATCGCTAGCTATGGTATAGCTGGAAATGTCTTCTCAATTATTAAATCATTTCTTTCTGATAGGTTCATAAGAGTAGTAGTTGAGGGGCAAAAATCAGAAGCCCACAGTATTAAAGCCGGTGTCCCTCAGGGGTCCATCCTGGGCCCAACTCTTTTCCTGATCTACATTAATGATCTTCCAAATCACATCCTTACATCATTTGTAGACATTTATGCTGACGACACTACCATTTATGGTAGCACATCTAAGACAGTAAATGACCAAGTTCTCTCCAATTCTCTCTCCTCTGATCTTGAGCATGTAGTACAATGGGGAAAGGAGTGGCTGGTTACTTTTAATGCATCTAAAACCAAGCTTCTCTCTTTACATCATCAACATTCTGATCCCCATCTGGCATCAATTGAAATGAATGGCTCTCGTCTTCAGGAGGCCTCAAGTTTTGACAAGCTTCTGGGCTTGACCATTACTCCTGATCTTAAATGGAACACGTACATCAAATCTGTTGCCAAGGCCGCTGGAAAAATGGTGGGATCTTTCTATCGATCCAGTAGATCGATCACTGCTGATGCAATTCTCTATCTATATAAGAGCCAGGTACGTCCAAGGATGGAATACTGTTGCCACATCTGGGCAGGAGCTGCTAGAAATGACTTGTCCTGCCTTGATAGAGTTCAAAATAGACTTCGTAGTCTCGTAGGAGATGTTCTTTTCTCTTCCTTGCAACCTCTATCTCACAGAAGAGATGTTGCGAGTTTGTCTCTGATGTATCGTTATTTTCATGAAAAGTGTTCGACTGAGCTTCAATCTATGGTCCCCCCTCGCAAAACTTTCACAAGAAACACTCGTCTAGCTGTAAACACTATCAATAATTCCCCCAACTCTTTATCTGTGCCTAAACCTAAACGTAGATTCCATGAACAAAGCTTTTTTATTAGAACTGCACGCCTGTGGAATTGTCTTCCGTTTTCCTGCTTTCCGGCTGACTACAATATGGTTGTCTTCAAGTCTAACGTAAATAAGTTCTTGGTGAGCCGTTCCATATAAGTTATCAAATTTAACAAATTTTCATTATTAATGATTATTATATTGTCCAATTTCTACTGTACACTCTTTAACCCTTATCCTTGAGTGGCCTCTTGGCCTTGATAATGTGTTGATACCTATGAAAAAAAAAAAGAAAAAAAAAAAAAAAGAAAAAGTTTAATGTGAACAAGTTCTAATTGAATCGTCCCCCTAAGTAATCCAAGTTACAAAATTCCCACTGTTTACTATGCTAAAATCACAATGACTAATGTATACCTATTAACCCTTATCCTCGAGTGGCCCCTGGGCCTTGATAAGTGGTGACTCCCATGTAAAAAAAAAAAGATTTCAGCAAAAGGGATATGAAGAGAAGCTGTTCTTCGGATATTGAGCACTTTTTGTTGCCCATGCGCTGGATTATTTTAGACAACTTCAACAAGAACTTATTTACTTATTTACTTGAAAACAACTATGTCATAGTCAGCTGGGAAGCAATCCCACAGTATTGTGTTCCATAGATGGACAGTTCTAGTAAAGAAGCTATTCACATGGAATTTATTTATTTTTAGGCACTGATAAAGAGTAAGGGCAATTATTGACAGTTGTTGAGACTAAATGAGTATTTGTTGTGAATGCTTTGCAGGGGGAGGTGATAGATTAAAGCTTAGTCGAGCACCTATCATGAAAATAACTATAGAGCAGAGGTACCAAGACAACAGCATATTAATAGTTGGCGGTGGAAATGGATTATTTTTTTTGGGGGGGCTCAACAAGAACCTAATTACATCGAACTTGAAGACTACTATATTGTAGTCAGCTGGAAAGCAGACCAGCGGAACAGAGTTCCACAGGCATGCAATTATAGGAAAGAAACTTTGTTCATAACATCACAGTGCCAAGGAAAAAAAAAACACACTCTTAGCTAGTATTTAATAATTTTTCTAGTAAAGAATCAGATATAATTTTATATCTCAGAAAAAAAAAAAAAAAAATTTTTGTCTCCGTTTGCTATTGTAAATTGTTAGAGTTTGAATTTCATTGCGAAAACATGGTGTGTTTGGGTTTTATGTTTGCATTGCGTCTGTAATTTAATAAAATTGATTTGTTAAATACCAGTTTAACCTCCAATTTTACACATAACAATCAATTGCTTACATATTTATAAGCCTCATCACATTCGGTTGAACGTTTGCTTTTACATGGATTGGACAGCGTGTGTAGAAACTGATTTTGATTTTCGTTGAACACAGGATCCTATTTTGGGCCAGCAATTGACTTCTTGTGTAACTAAGCCGAGGAACCTGTGACAAGAGTTTAAAAAGTACGACCGTAGATACCCAACATTGATCAATACAGCCAGAGACATATGCAATTTTCATTTCAGATAACGCTATACGTAATTTAGATAGTCTATCAATACCTGCAGTTCCACAAAAAACTGGAAATCCAGCTCATAGGATTTAAGAAAAAAAAAAAAAAGAAAGAAAAAGAAAAACAAGCGTGACCACTTTTCAGTTGACGATAGCCGTTTTCAAACTGTTGACTGAAGAGTGGTCAAACATGTTTTAAGTGTTTTTGTAAAACCGCAGTATCAATGGACGACCTTTTGTATAGTGTTTATTTATATATATATATATATACACACACACATACATAGCCTTACATATGTGCTTTACTTTCAAATAATATTATACAGAAATTAGATCGTCTAATACCTACAGTTTTTGTGAAATATAAGGCTTAAAAAGAAAAGAAAAAAAAAGGAGCAAACACGCGTGACTATTTTCAAACCATTGACTTAAGTGTGGTCAAGCATGCGTTTTTTGTGCTAAAGTTCAGATTTTCAGTGTTTTGGTGAAACGTTAGGTATCGATGGATAATCAAACTAATATATAGTGTTATTTGAACTATATATATATATATATATATATATATATATATAAAAATGGCTATATGTCTGTCAGTCTGTGTCGAGTTTATCAGTTTTATGCAGTCAACCGTTTCCACGAGAATCAGCTCAGCATCAAGTTCTGGATGAAAGGAACACGAAGAGATACTTTTTATTGCAGCAACATCAACATTGGATGAATTGTGAAAAAGATCACGAAAGTGTTCATGCCATAATTTAATCTAAGGTATATATATATATATATATATATATATATATATATATATATATACACACACACACACAGTAGAACACCGGGATATGGTGACCCTAGGATATGTTTTTTTTTCAGGTTACGGTGTAGAATACAAGGTTTCTCCAGACCCTGATTACTCTTACAGTATTTGTTTCATAGCACAGAAACAATCATATAATAATGTTAAGGTTGAATATTTCCAACACAGACAATTCAGAAAAGTAAAAACTAACTTTAAAAAGAAAATGGACAAAATCACAAATCTAAAAAAGTCCGAACAATATTTGCATCATTTATTATATTAAATCCATGTTTGATTTAATAGTAATGCTATTATTACACACACACACATATACATATATATATATACACACACACACGTTTTGGTAAAATGTTTTTTCAATTATATTTCACTCTTCATGCATACCAATTCATTTGTTTAGAAGCACAATATTTGTTCAATATAGATTTTTTTACAATTAGTTTCGTTATGCAGCAATAAATGGTTATTATGTCAATACAGTTTCTTTTTCGTGTATATACTCTTCAGAAAAATTAGAAATTATTTGTTTAGATAAAAAAAATGCATGACAATATACTGCTGAAAGAAGAAAAAAAAGATCATAAAAGACTCAACATTGTGTGTTTGTTCTGAAAAGCATAAGTTTTCTATGAAATGGATCTGTAAAAAACATACCGAAACTTTCATATGCTGGAGGGGTGTTTTGCATGAAAAATAAACTTTGGATATTGAACTACTGTTAGTTATATATATATATATATATGACTATATATATATATTAGAGATATCTCGCACCACAGATGGGTCTGGCTACACCCACAGACGATGCATAAGAGGACAGAACAAGTTAACTTACTTTTGGCACATCGATTGTAATCTTCTTGCTGTTGGTTCCATTGGGAAGGTGGACATTGACGGTCATCATGATTTTCAGTGCAGAAAGATGAATGGCCAGTTTGCCCACAAGAACAGTTTTTCGTTCAGGATAAAAGAACACTTCAACTTCTAAAGTCCAACCACCACGGTCACCTGGGGGATGCAAAAAAAAGTATTAAGATGTTCTCCTCCAATCTGTGGGTATAAAAATTATTGTCAGACATTATAGAATGGATAAATCTACAAATGCCATTTGTAGATTTTGTTTTCATGGAAAACAAGGCCACTGAGACGATGAAAGGAACCATGAATGATGATTATCTCAAAGACAGAAGATGCCAGTGATTAGGATTGGCCTCTTTCTCCTGATTCCTCTTTGAAACCTTTTTCAAAACAAAAACAAACCTCTCCTTCCCTCTACCCAAAAATAAGTCTTGAAAGGGGGACCCCCCCCCCTCAAAAAAAAAAAAAAAAAAAAAAAAAACAATAACAATGTTTAGTGCATATTAGGTAAGGAGATCAGTATCTTCAGACAGCCTAATCTGATAGCACCAGATGTATGTGCATGGTTTAATTATGTCCTCAATAAAATTCAAATTTACTTTTGAATTATACAAGATGGAACGATAAAATTGTCGCTCTAGAAAAAAAAAAAAAAAAAAAAAAAAAATGCTTCCATTTCCATTTGTTTGATGAAAACCAGTTCTTTTTTTGTTGCAGAAACAAGACGAAAGAAGATTATCGCTAAGACAGGAGACATATATTGAATTTAGTCTTGAAAAGATCAAGGCTATAGGTAGGTGGAAAACACCGGGCAGGTAGAGAGTACCACAAACCTGCAGTTTTTGGAAAGAAGCTATTAGAATAAGAAGTTGTATTATAAGTAGGGCTGGGACAACAGCATATTCTTTTCATTGTTTTGACTCTAGTGTGTATCCGTTGGCATCTTATATGCTTTTATATAGAATGATGTGGTTTTCGGTTGATTAACTGTGTGTGGGATATATATACTCGAAAATCAAAACAATGATACGAATATGCTGTTGTCATAGCCCTAATTAATTAATTAAACAGCGAATTGATGGAGACAACTAGACCAAGGAGTTAAACGAGCTGAAACAAAGGAAGCAGAGAATAAGTCAGACAATTCTGAAGAACATATGCCATAGTATTTATAGATGGGACTGAGACTAGCAACATCACGTCTGTGAAGGAAGGCACAGAAGAAGAAGAAGAAAGGGGTGGGGGCTAATCAAGTTACAGATACGCTTCTGAACCTTATGAAGGAATTTTAAACAGGACAAGGTTTACCAGCCGAAATATGACAACAGTGCTGCATAGAGGAGAAGGAAAGTTTTTGCAGTAACCACTTATCAAGTATAAAAGCCACTCGAGGATAAAAGTTAATGAGATATATTGTTGAATGATGAATATTATGAGAGGATTTAAAAATGATGAAGTTTTTTTTTTTTTTTTTTTTTTTTTATTGTGACGCCATGACTAGACAGGGTGCCTACCACGGCTTAAGAGAGTCCCATCTACCCTCAAGAGGAGGATAGACCATGCCAATTTCTGAACCTAGTATTTTATTCGAGGTACATACAGCGCCTCGCCTTCCCAAATGGTCACCCATCTGGTACTGGCCAGGCTCAACATTGCTTAACTTCGGTGATCTGGCAAGAACCAGTGTGTCAGCATGATTGTGCCGTATATAAGAATAAACTTGAGGGGAAATAGAGATGAATAAAGACCTGGCCAGAGATAGGTTAGTTTAGAAGTGAATTTCGAAAACCATTCAATATATGCCAATATATAAAGCAGATAATAAATCAAAGATAATAATATTACAATAATCTCATCCAATGATGTAGTTGAAGGACTGTTTTATTCGAGATTTTTCGTTGACTGTTCTAATTTAAAGTTAAATCCTTACTTTTAAAAATCTATTAGCATCTGACTTAATTTAACTAACGAGAGCAAAGCTTTTCTATGGATTTAAGAATAACTTTCAGGTCATCGGTTGTCATGGAAACTTAATCACCTCAGGCTGATCAATGGATAACCTCTCATTATATATTATTCATATTTACACTAATGTTTAAAAGTATAACATTTTCCTATGATTTTAACACAATTTTCTATATTAGTTGAAATATATGCCTACAGGAAGTACTAAGTCATAACTATAATCTCAGAATTACCTCCCTTTTATGCATACTCTGTCCAATTCTTGCTTTTAAAAATCCATTAGTGTCTGATTTAATTTAACTAATGAGAGCAAAGACTAAGGGTCTATCAGGCATGTGTATACAGTAATAAAGTGTGGGCATGAAACCTGGTCAATGAGGATTGAAGACATGTGTTGCATGAAAAGAAATGATATGAGAATTATATGGATGTTTAATGTAAATCTTAAAGACAAGTTTAGATCTGATGACCTAAGAGGAAGGTTGAATCTAGACAGTATAGGGAGATGTGTATAGAAGATTGATTTGATTGTATGAATTGTTCAAAACTTGAAATTGTATTTTTTTTTATATGATTAAAAAATAATCAGTTCTTTAATACAACTAGCATTTCAGCCCGGCGTTGCCCGGGTGTTTGGAGGTGTATGTTGAGCAAAAAAAAAAAAAAAAAAAAAAAAAAAGTAATTTTTTTAAAAACTTTGACCCCTATTATGACCCCTTAACGTTTGTTTTGGGCTTGAATATAAGTTAGATCCATGTCCAAGGAACCTATATCTAAAATTTCAAGTGTTTAGACCCAAAAGTGTTGGAGTTTGGTAGAATTCTCAAAGGCCAAATCGTTGAACTTTGACCCCTTAACAACCAAATTTCAGGTTGAAAACGGATTACAAAGATTTTCCCAAATCTCAGTACCCTGTATATCAAATTTCGAGTCTGTAGACTGAAAATTAGCAGAGTTATTGCATTTGAAAATGTACGTACACACACACACTTTTATAGAAATATGCAAAAAAAATGCATTAAAAAATGTTTTCTTTTATTTTAAAAGCACAAATGGATCATAATCCTTGACTTTCTCCTTAAACCCCGTAAGCGAAGGCTAAGAAATACATGGAAAGAAGTGATAAAAATGGTCTTGACAGATAGGAGGATAAATAAAAACCTGACCAGAGATAGGTTAGCTTGGAAGTCAGTCTCCTAAAAACATCCAATAATTGGCTGCATGTAAAAAGGACATTAAGCCGAACATTATTAGTATAAAGTTTACCAAAGTTTGTTTCATTCAGTTTTTATTTTTACAAAAAAAAAAACACATAATCTAATATATAAAACTCACTATGTGTCTCCATATTTTCAAACTATCTCTTCTGAAATTAAAAGTCGCAAAGTGGTGCTAGGGGCCTCAAAGGATTGAATTTTTTTATCGACCATTCTTTTATGGGTCTTTAGCCGGTTAAAATAGTTTTTAAGGAGTCAAAAGTGGGTCAAAATCGTTATACGTTTTGTACATTCACCTTTATTTTTAATCAGTTCATGTGTGTGTCATGTGAGTACAGTGGTAACGTCACCAGCTTTGAATGCTACAGTTTTGCTTTTGGTTTCAATTCTAGTTGATTACACACAAATACTTTTTTTTTTTCACTTTGGAAATCATGACTAATTTTTATATATGAAATCTGAACAAATTAAAACATCCCACTTAAGGCCCCACCCCCACCCCACCAGTTTTACCTAAAAATTGGTCACTAGGATCAAAGGGGAATAACTGAGCAACCTCAACAAGCAATGAGATCATTGGGTTTCTTACCTTTGAACGTATTTACTTTCAGATGTTCAATAAAAGAACTGTTGAAAGACTTGACATGAATATCTCTCCTGAAAAATAAAAAAGAATGTCATAAAAAAATATATATATATATATATATATATATATATCAAAAACTTTTAAAGAAAAATATTTTAATAAATTTCGATTCATGAAGATGAAGTGACCTTTTTTCTTTTTTGCAATGTTCTCAATACTCCCCCACCCCTCAAAAAAAAAAAAAAAAAAAAAAAAAAAACTGGATTTCGTTAAGAGTCGCACGTCTTTGTTTACAAAACCCTTCACTGGAAATGATGTCAGACAAATTTTAAGGTACAGATGACCAACACTGGATATAATGTAGCTTTTTTTTTTTTAAGCAAATATAAAAATAGAAGTTTTATTCAGTCTTTATTTGAACTTTTCTAACAAAATTATAACTTTTATAATAAAAACATGTTTATGCACTGTTTTTTTTTGTTTTTTTTGTTTTAATAAGACATCAAGTGTTGATAATTTTTTTTTTTTTACATCAAACATAAAAATAGAACTGTAATAAAATATTTATGAACCGTTTTTGTTCAATTCAAAACAAAACGATAAACATATTTGAAAAAAAAAAAAAATATATATATTTAAAAAAAAAAAAAAACTTGATACATATTTTATTAACAGTTCCATTTTTATGTTTGACATGAAAAAAATTACCAACACTTGATCTTTGATTAAAAAAAAAATGAATAAATAAAAACAGTTCAAACATTTTATTATAAAAGGTTATAATTTTGTTAGAAAAGTTCAAATAAAGACTGAATAAAACTTCTATTCTTATATTTACTTAAAAAAATAAAATAAAAAAAATCTACATTATATGCAATGTTCGTCATGCTTTCGAATACGATCCTTATTTATCCTACATATATGCCACACAATCTTAAGCAATGTTTGTGTAGCGTACATTCAATATTGCAATGCTAAAACACCTGCACATAACCAATATGAATCGGCCACATCACGCAGGTTCTTACGAATGCATTGCTGATTAAAAATCATGTTCTAACCAATATAGATTAACTTGTGTATGAAAAACAAGTCTTGTGAAGACCCACGGGAAACCATGAAAGCATCTTTGTATTAGTGCTGGGATTGTTCAAACTAAACCAAAGATCAGTTTGATCAAAGAATGCAAAAATTTAGGCCTTGCATGATGAAAAGAGAAAGGTTCTTTCATAATTGGCACCAACCAGGCACACAATAATAAAACCTAGCTGAACCCGTGGAAATTCCATGGTAGTTGAAACTTTAAAACACACATCAGTAAGAAACTTCTTTTCACATAATCAAACAATTACAATGAGGTTGGACCATTAAAGATTGAACTAAGTCACGAAGCTCTGGATCTTCAGGTCCAGGTGTCTCTGCTAACAATTGCATTGATTTGTTGAACTGTTCTCATCTTATTCTGATCTCGCAACATTATGATCAAGTGCCAGTGTGGTAGCCATCTTTTTTGAAATTCAATAACAAAGATTTGCAAATAGAATTCCTAGTACGTCTGTCTTTAATGTCTTTCAAAAGTTCAGCTAGATGTACATGAATCACACGTGATATTAAGTCAGGTCGATTTTGTGTAAATTCTGATGACCCCAAGTTGTTTACTATTTTAGGACATCTTGGATTACACATTTATGTAAGGAATAGGTCTGGTATTTACAAAAAACTGCTTTGTACCAATTTCAACATGACATGTAAGTAGGTAATAATGTTTTCACCTGAAATGTGCAAGTTTAAAAGATCACTAATCAACAAAAGTACCCTATGATTTTACTTATCTTGACATGACACTTAAGTAGGTAATAATGTTTTCACCTGAAATGCATTGGAATTTGTACTTATTTCAACAGGACATGTAAGTAGGTAATAATATTTGCACCTGAAATGCGTTTGTATAAAAGACCCCTAATCAACAAAAGCACCCTATGATTGTGAATATTTGGACATGATACTTAAGTAATGTTTTCACCTGAAATGCGTTGAAATTTGTACTAATTTCAACATGACAGGTAAGTAGGTAATAACTTTTGGAGAGGTAATGGTTTAACTGATTTTTTAACTGATAAGTGACTAAAGGGAGACAATTCGTTTCTCATTAATGCAATGTTTTTTTTTTTTTTTTTTGGTGACACTGAATGGACAAACAAGTAAATTAATATTTAGATTTTCAAAGTCTAAAGACAAAGATGCAACATATTTCCTATTTCATTTTTAAGACCAATATTTAGTTTCTTTTAAATGACTATACCTTTGTTCCACACAGTTGGTTTGGTTGTTTTTGTTTTACAGCATATCAACCCTTTTTGGATTATTTAATGCCGAATCCAGTAATTTTGGCAAAAGTTTTTATGCTTCTTTATATCTTCAAATATTTGTAGAGTTTGGTTTGGTTGTTTTGTAGATAAAATTGTTTTTCTTATGATGTTATGGAACATGATTGAATTTTGCGAATGAAAAGGAAAAAATGAAAAGGAAAAAAAAAAAAATAACATCAGTGTTTGATGTATTTTAGGCCAGGAAGCCAGTATCTTCAGACAGCCTAATCTGATAGCAGTAACCCATTAGCTTCCAAATTAAATGAAACTTTTAGATGTAAATGTATATTATTATTATTACAGTCCCATTAATAGGACGCTGGCAGGTGATGGGTTAAGACCACACAGCTGGCCTTGTATAAAATTGAAACTTAACTTGCACAACGTATTGACCTGTTGAACAACTGGTATGACACATTAAGACATAGTTAATTAGATGCCAGGTTTTGGAGTGAGGATATATTCGAGTTATTTTGTACTTCTGCTCTGACCATAAGACCAAGCTCAACACCCATCAGCAAAAAACAAGCCGTTATAGTTACATCGTGTTTGCTCAGCATACTCAAAGTTTATTAATCCTTCCAAATATACAGCTTAATCACTGGGGCTATGACAACAGCATATTCTTTTTGTTGTTTTGACTTGAGTATATATCAGACACAATTAATCAACCAAGAACCACATCACTCTATATAAAAACATAAGATATCAATCGATGTATCCTTGAGAATCAAAACAAGGAAAAGAATATGCTGTTGTCATAGCTTTAATAGTCACGTTACACTGATTCTGATTAAATCACCAAAGTTAAGCAACATTATGCCTGGTCAGTACTAAAATGGGTGACCATTTGGTAATGCCACGTGCTGTGTGTGCTCTGAATCCTGAAGACGGATGAGCACCACTAGGCTATTCTTGCTAAAGATATGCTGGATGAAATAATGCAGTCCCCACCCCCCCACAAACCTTGGAGGGTTATGGGTCTCATCCAGCCAATCCTTCCCGACAGGTGAATATCTACACAAGGAACCTTTCTTGATGTGGATTAGTCTTGGGATGATAAATTGGAATTGGAAAAAAAAAAAAATCAGAATTTGTGTGTGTGTGTGAGTATTGGAAAAATTTTAACTTAATTTCCAATTCCTAAAACGATTCTTTCATTTTTTCAAACTTAATTTTCTATTAGTGGTTGATATTAATGAAAAAAAAAAAAAAAATATTTGATTTTAATCTAGCAGTAAAATTAAAATCTAAAAGATAGGTAAGAATGACATGAGGGGAAAAGAATGGCACAGGTAAAAATGGACGGAGTGGAAAAATAAGATAGACTCGCATAAGTGAAAAATATAAATGAGGAGCTTATAAAAACCTTGAATAAAAAAAACAAACTATTAAATTAAAAATAATATATCTACATTTAAAAATAGATAAGGATTCTCTGCTATCCCAGAAAAGCAAAATGCAGGTTCTTTTTCTTACCAAGGTACTTCTGCATTTTGCTCTGGATAAATATAGCACCAGTAGCATTTTGCTGAGGCATAAAACCAAACTATGGTAGAAAATAAGAATAAGGAAAAGCTACGATAACTTGAATTGTGTTTCCATGATAGGGATGTGATCAAATAAAAGAATTTACCCTAAACGCAACTTTCATAATTTAAAAACGAGAAATATATCCCTCAATGATAATATATCTAAATGAATTTTTACTCTTTTTAAGCGATTTTAGAATCAGAATCGTTAATTGTATCCAAATCGGGGAAAAAATTTTGGAATCGTCCCATCACTTTCTTTTTAAATTGTTATTGCGCCCCAAACAAGGCACAGAGCCACTTAGTCGTGAGGGGCTACAGCTTGGAACTAGATTTGCAGGGATACTATTTAAGAATGGTGAGATGTCTGTTTAAATAACACTTGAATTTTTGTATGTTAGTACAGTCAGGGAAACAAGAGTCCGAGAGGGAATTCCAAAATGCAGCAGTCCGAGGGAAAAAAAAAACTATTATAGAAGGTTTTATGGCATCTAAGAGATCTCTACAGTGTATGAGTGAGATTTTGCTGCTTGTTGGGTTTGTTGAGGTATTGGTCGAGGGAGTACTAGTGCTCAGAGTTCATCAGAGCACTTGCCATAGAAATATTTGTAAAACACGCGCAAGGATGTCATGTTTTGGCGATGGGACAGAAGTTGGAATTTAATCAGTAGTTCAGGACCTATTAGGTCGGCAACTTTTTTATTACTTTGTCTAAGAGCAGTGGCAGATGCACCAGCCCAGATGTGGATAAAAAGAAAATCGACTGTCGATGAAAATGAATAAAAAAAAAACAAAAAAAAACTTCAGACTTGACTGAATCTATCCATCTGTTGCTTTCTTTAGTCGACCTTCTCACTGCCAACTGCTTTTTATTTTCTCGCCTTTTCTCTTCCTCACCAGCAATGTCTTCCTCTTTCAACAGCTGTAACTTCAACACAAGATCTCCAAAATAGTTTCTTTGTGTCACATCAGCAATCCAGTAGACATCGTGGAATATATTATCTATTTTAAAATTATGAAAGCTGGCAATATGGCCAATTCTTTTATCTTACCCAACACCCAACACCCTTCCATCTCCCATGCATGATGGGAACCCAATTCGAGCAATCCTACCTTTTGCTTATTGTTATTTTAAACCGGTGTTAGGTTTTATACCCGAGAAAAGTACCACTTGTGCTATATTCCTCCTGAGTAAAAATGCAAGTACCTTGGTATGAAGAGGAACCGTTATTTTGCTTTTGTTGATTTGCAGAAAGCTTTCGATCGAATGCAAAAAAATGTTTTTTTATGAAATTGGCCTAAAATTCTTTTATTGTATTTTCACCCCAAATAAGGTACAGTGCCACTTTGATGTAGATAGCTACTATCTAGGACATAAATTGCATGGATACTATGCAGAGAGTTGAGCAGCAAGATGTATGTTTACATTTGAACTTCTGCATGTCAGTACAGTCAGGGAAGTAGAGGTTTTGTTGTTTTATTGCATATTGAATGCGGAATCCAATAATTTTAGAAAATAAGTTTTTATGCTTCAAGTTCTTTATATCTTCAAATATTTATTCATTGCGTTTGGTTTATTTGTTTTTTTTTTTTTTTTTGTTTTGTTTTTTACTTTGCAGAACAATCTTGAATTTTCCAAAAGGAAAGAAAAAAAAGAAAAAAAAAAAAACAATCACATTAATATTTAGTGCATTTTGTTTAGGAACCCAGTATCTTCAGATAGCCTGATCTGGTAACATCAGATGCCCGAACAGGCATTACCACTCCGGGCCAAAGTGGACCTGGGAGCATTGGTAACAAAGGGGCAACTCTACATTCCCCTACATCCCTCATATCCAAGGTTTCTATTTGTTAAATGTTGGAATTCTGTTTCCTGTGATTAATAAAAATCCTTTTCCTCATTTGATCAAAAGCTGTAGAGTAGGATGTTTTTAACTTTGCTTTGAAAAGAGTTGTTTCTGTCATCGAAGTGTTTCATTTTCCCGGTACTCTCAACTGATCCCTCAACATCACTGAACTTTGGTTGATCCTGCAAAAACTTGTTTAGATGTAAACTTTTTATTGAATGTCTTAAGTTGAGGGTGAAAAAGCGTTGGCTATGGCCGGCATGAGGTGGCGAGGAGAAAGACTTAAAAAGCACGTGTGTAAAAAGACTTTTTAAAGATAATCAAATTTCTATTTGTTTGTTCCTTTGTGACAGTGCCAGATGGCGTGTAGGTTCAAGAGGTTTTAAGTTCAATGACACAGTTAAAAAATAACAGTCACATTACATTTATATAATAGTATCAAATAACAGATACATCAGCGTTATATTTTTTATACAAATATTATTGGCTACATATTTGCAGACAAGTTTCAGCTGTGAGTTTATTCAACTTTCAGCTTTTTCAACCTATTTTTAAAACTCTTGAATATGGTTTGTAAAATGACTGAAGAAGCTGAATTTATAAAATCGCAGTTGAAATGTGTATGCACACATGTTTGTATAAATAAATAAATTTTATACTTGTATATTTTTCATTTGAGACAATGTTGCTGGCAGATTTGTTGGGATCCAAAGAAATTGTGACGCATTGCAACATCTGTTTACACCTTCAAAAAATCCTGAAATTGCTCTATGCAGTTTCAGAACCTGTTTAACATCTATTCAAGCAGAGTTGATTATTCCACTAATATTTCATGTGTAGTTAAAGAAAAGTTTTTTTTTAAATTTTTTTTTTTTTTTTTTTTTTACAAAGGAGTCACCACATATCAACCCGGATGTGTCAAGTTCGAATCCAGTTAGTTCCACAGAAACTTTTTCAGTTAAGGATGTCGGCAACCTTCATGATTCCTCTCGTAAATACTTAATAGAAAAAATTTGAACAACAGGATGATTGGAAAGTAAGATCGAAAGTATATTTGAAATTTATTACTAAAATATAATTCTTACAAGTAATTAATAGGGGTGGTGGAGGGAGAGTTATTTTTTCCTTTAGTCCTCACATTCCATGAGTGCTATTTTTGATGAGGGAGAAAAAAAAAAAAAAAAAAAAAAAAAAAAAAACCTTCCATTTTCAGCATCAACTATTGTCTTGAGTTGGTGATATGTGTAGATTTTAAAATCCATCGTCATTCATCTACCAATGTGTCCATCTTAGTAACTTTAGTCTTTGAATGGAGGATTTAACCTTGGCAAGTGTTGCATGCATGCTATCTTCACAGTATCGGCGACCACGGCTCTCCAAATTGTAGAGCCGTGGCAAATCTCGAGACGACAAGTAAAGATGTTTCAGTGTTGCTTTTCATCTCGACTTGGGGTTGCCCCCAGATACCAATCTGGAAATTTCTACGATTCAGTGTGGGAAATATATCACCTAACCTTCCTAATTGGTCACCCATCTGGTACTGGCCAGGCTCATCATTACTTAACTTAGGTGATCTGGTGAGAACCGGTGTGTCAACATGATTGTGCCATATATATATATATATATATATATATATATGTGTGTGTGTGTGTGTGTGTGTGTGTGTGTGTTTTGACCGATTAGTAAAAAAGAAAAATAACTTGTGAAATCAGTTTATGCGGTTTCCAAGTGTTTTGAAAAGAGTGTCAAATGCTGGCATCCATATTAAATTCTAAATAAACCTGATGCTATAAATTTTCTTAGTATTTTCATTTCTTACTAATACTTAATAATAGGGTGTTGCGTTCTAATCAACCTGTAGATAAAGATTGAGGAAATAAATGCCAACAATAATAATCCGATTCATTTAAAATGATGATGCTGATGAACACTAGTAGTCTAGGACTCAATTCGCATGCTACTGATCGTGCCAAACGATTTGCATAATCTGACAAGTCTTCTCTCACTATCCTGGATGTCTAGAACAGTTAGCGCTCCCTACCAATTACCGAGAAAGTACTCAAGTCGTGTGAGCATCCATCATCACAATGTTTGAATCTCTGATCAATGACACAAAACTCATTCGCTTCTATTTTTATTGTAGCACTCTCCAAGCTCAATATCTAACCTTTCTATAAAAGAGGAGGTTTTATAAACATACCATTTTGTCTTTAAATGTTCCTATTTACTTGCCTCTCCACGAGGGCAGAGTTAGACGCAAGGTCGGTTTTTAATGTGGGGGAAATCCAGCTCCCCACAAAAAAGGGGAACTCTGGATAGGAACGAAAATAAAAATTCTCTCAGTCATGTCATAAAGGACCTCTGTTCCACCGACCGAGGACAGAAAAGGTGAAGTGTAGCATCAGAACAGATACTACACTTTGTTTCTGGCTCAAAGAATGTTATTCCTATCCTTTAAAAGTGACTTTTTTTTTACGAGATTTCAAGTAACAATTGAAGAATATTTAGATGAGGCTGCAGACTAATGTTCTTATCTTCGATGGTGAAACATAAGTGCTGATCAACTCTCAGTGACATACCCTCGATACTTTTTTTTGTTTTGTTACAAAGTCACCACTTATCAAGGCCCGGAGGCCACTCAATGATAAGGGTCTATGAGTGTACAGTGGTCAAGGGGAACACGTACTCATCGTTAGCAGTGGAAATTTGGTAAATTGATAACTTAAGGGAATGGCTCATCAAGAATTTGTTCACATTGGACTTGAAGGCGACCATATTGTAGTCAGTTGGAAAACGGAACAGAATTCCTCAGTCGTGCAGTTCTAAGAAAGAAGCTCGGTCCATGGAATTTGCGCTAAGGTTTAGACACAGATAATGAGTGGAGGAAATTATTGAAAATGGTTTCAGTTAGACGAATGTTTTTTATGACAGTCAGGCCAGGGGAGACCATAGATTGGAGCTGAGATGAACACTTGCCATATAAATAATAAAGCAGAGACTCCCAATGTCTCTTCTGTGGGAAAGAGGTTCTAGGGAAGAGAAAAGAGCATTCCCCACTAGGCTACGAAGTCTATTTTGAACTATCAAAGCAAGATAAGATTCTAGAAGCTCCTGCCCAGATGTAGCAACAATACTCCATCCTTGGATTCACTTGGTAGGATGTAGAGATATATATCTCTGCATCAGCAGTGAGATATCTACTGGAGTGGTAGAATGATCCCACCATTTTCCCAGCAGTCCTAGCAACGGATTTGATATACGTGTTCCATCTCAGATCAGGAGTAAAGGTCAGACCTAGAAGTTTGTCAAAACATGGAGCCTCTTCAAGACGAGAGCAATTCATTTCGATTGATTCCAGGCAGGGATCAGAGCATTGATGATGGAAAGAATACAATTATAAAATGTCTGACAGAACAAAAACAAGTTACTCCTGTGGATTAAATAAACCATTCTGCATGGAATTCGGTACAGATTCCAAGGTTTGACAAGATGCACCTGAAGTAGGTTGGAGGTTAAATTGGCCGAAACGTGAGAATGACATCCAAGATGAAACCTGTTACAAATATTTTTGATATGATGGGAGTATGATTATCGAAAATTGGAACGTTCTATTTATAGACATTGACGAATCAAATGGAGTTGATTCCAGGCAGGGATCAGAGCGTTGATGATGGAAAGAATTGCTAACAACCAATCAGAAACCAGAATTGTTCCATAAAAATGTTAGATCTTTTAGCATTCCAGCACATAATTTTTTTGTGTCAACATGAGATATTTTGCCCTTTGCCTGCAAAATTATAAAGTCCAGGACCTGCACAGAACAGCTACCCACTGAAAATTCTTCACCTCCAGAATTTGTATAGAATGGCTACCCATCGGAAACTTTTCTGAATTAAACAGGATTTCCAATTCAAGTAGTCTGAAGAATCCAAATTTTCAACTAAAAGACAAAAAACTCAACATTACGTTCTCTAGAGCACAACGGAAACCCTTAATAGCAGGCTAAAACACACAAGTGTCAGATGTTGTGAAGATTTTGTGTACCGATATAAATAAATGCTTACCAAATTCCTTGATCAGGAAATGCTGGTCCCCAGTCCCAGCTGAAAGAGGCCTGCATCTTCCGTAGCATATTAACATGACATTCTCCATTCTGTTTGAAAGGAGGACAACGAGGCGGAACCGGATACGGTAACTTGTCGAACAAAGCCTGAGCTGCAGTCACGGGGGATGTAAACGCCACTTCCAGTTCATTATCACCATTCTGTAAAAAAAAAAAAACATTTTGTGCATCAGCAATTAAAAATAAACTTTTTTAATATTTAACTAATTTTTTTTTATTGAGATGAGAAATTTATATTATTCATTCATTCATTGCGAACTATTATCCTCATCTACTTGCTGTTTCAGGTGGTTAACCGCGACAGGATAGGAATGCCGAATCTCCTAACTGCATTCTCAGCAACGTGGTTAACCACCCGACAAAGGCCAGAGGTATAGTTGGCCGAAACGTCATGAAACAATAACTAGGAGATGAGGATAATAGTCCGCAATAAATAAATGGATTTTTTTTTTTTTTTTTTTTTTTACTTGGGAGTCACCACTTTTTAAAAAAAAAAAAGTATTTTCACCCCAAACAAGGCACAGTGCCACTTTGAAGTAGGGGGAGGGGGAGTTGCAGGGGCATTATGAAGGGAGATGAGTAGCGAGATGTTTGTTCACATTACACTTGAGAATCACGGAAGGGAGTTCCAAAGTCTAGCAGTTCTGGGACAGAAACTATTGGAGTAGAAGGCTTTCTTACACTTAGGGATCTCTACTGTGAAGTGGTGGGACTTAGCTGCTTGTCAGGTTTGTCAGGGGTAGTCACGTCCACAAGTGCAAGTCCTTGTAGTTTGTCAGAGCATTTACCATTAAAGTACTTGTAGAACAGGCAGAGGGATGCAGCATTTCGTCGGTGGGACAGAGGCTTAAGCCTAGATGACAGTTCAGGACCTATCAGGTTGGCGACTCTTTTGAACCCTGTCCAGGAGTAAGAGACAAGCAGCAGATGCACCAACCCAAATGTGACAACAGTACTCTATATGGTGGCCTTATAGAGGTATAGGATACTTTCAGGCATAAGTAGTTTTCTAGAACAGTAGAGAGCCCATCTTTGCAGCAGCCTTGGCAATACTCTCAATGTATCTATTCCAGTGTATGCTCCCTGTAAACATTAGGCTGAGGAGTTTAAAGGAAGTACTTTTGGGTAATGTGTTCTTGGCCATTGCTATTGGTGGTAGAGAAGGTTTCTTGTAATTATTGAAGGAAACAAGCTTAGTCTTGCCAGCATTGAATGTGATCATCCATTTTAGTCCCCATTTCACTACAGATTGGAGGTCTTACTCTAGTGTTTCTGCCATTTCCTTAGATAGGTGTTGATTTGTTTTCCTCTCGTGCCTGTTATAGAGAATGGTGTCATCAGCAAATATACCCATCTCCAAAACAATTTTATCAGGGAGGTCATTTATGAATATTAGGAATAATAAAGGTCCAAGGATAGACCCCCAGAGGTACTCCCACATTTATATCATATTGTTTAGATGTATGACCGTCGAGGGCAACTTGGATTTTGCTCTTAAGAAGGATTTAATTACATTGTGTATTCTTCCATGATACTATATGATCTAATTTTCCTTAGAAGACCATCGTGCTATACCCTGTCAAAAGCCTTAGATATATCAAGGGCTACCACTCTACCCTCCCCTGTTTTGTCCAGTGAATGGTATATGCGTTCAGAGATTACAGTTAAGATATCTGCTGTGGAACGTGCTTGCCTAAATCCATATTGATTGTCGGTCAGGAGTTTAGCTGCTGTAAGGTGTTGGACAAGGGCTTGATTAATTAAGGACTCAAATATTTTGGCGAAAAGCGGGAGAAGGCTAATGGGGCGATAATTTAATGGGTCAGTTCTTTCACCAGAATTCTTGAAGACTGGTACCACAGAAGCGGTTTTCTAGCAGTGGAGAAAGCAAGATTCGTTAAGGCATTTATTGTAAAGTTTGGAGAGAACTGGAGCAACCTCAGTGGAGCATTTTTTTTATTAGCACAGCCAGGATGAGAAGGTCCACTTGCTTTTGAAGTGTCTAAGTTTTTTATGATACAATGTACGTGAGAAGAGGTGATTTTCAAATCATCTAGTGTGACGTCTGTCCGCAAAGGAAAGTCAGAGAGGGAGTGGTGTGCCAGGTCCAATGTGGAGTTTGAGGCAAACCGACTGGCAACAGGTTAGCCTTGTTGGTTGCCATGCAAACAACCTTATGATTGCTTGATAATGGCGGAATCATTGACTACCCATTATTTACTACACTGTAGTAGATTTTCCAAAAATCACGGGTTCCTAATTTCTCTGCTTCGAAGCATTTTCTGGTCATTTCAGTGTATTCTGTCTTAGCTGTCGCTATTTTTCTCTTACAATTACTTCTAGCTTCTATATACTTCTGTCTGTTTGAACTGGTTAAATCTGCAGTACCCATGCTACCTTTGAGCAATCGCAGCTGCACAAGCAGAATAAACCCTCGGGAAGAGTGAGGTTTGCTATAGAATTTTCGTGTGGGAACGTGTACTTCAATTGCAGTTTTGAACCTTTCAGTGGTCTAATTTGCACAATGTTCCACTGGAAGAGAAAAGATATTTCCCCATGGTGCATCTCTGATGAGTTCCCTGATGGCTTCCCAGTCAGCCTTTTTGTAATACCTCGTTGTTTTGAGCAGTGGGTCTTCAGTTTTAGGGAGAAAATTATCAAGGCCTGAAGGCCACCCGAGGAGAATAGTTAATGAGTGTAAGGTGGTAGTGTAGTAATCGTTAATAGTTTAAATTGGATAGAATTTGATTTATGGGAACGGTTAAACAAGAATTTGTTTACATTGGATTTGAAGGTTACTATATTATATTCAACCGGGAAGCAGGCCAGTGGAACAGTGTTCCACAGGCGGGCAGTTCTGAGAAGAAGCTAGTTCATGGAATCTGCACTTAGACTGAGGCAAAGTTAAAGAGTGTGCGTGTGTGTAAAGGGGGAATCATATATAGTTGTTGTGGCTAGTCAAGTGTTTTTGTGAAAGTTTAGCAAAGAGGGACCATAGATTGGAGTTCAGTCGAGCACTTGCCATGAAAATAATGATAGAGCAGAGACATGCTCGCAACGTCTGTTCTGTGGGAAAGAGGTTGCAATGTACACTACAATGTATTGTGGACGAAGTTACTGTAGGAGGCACGTGAATCTTCTTCCGGCATATGAATGCACGTGAATCTTCTTCCGGCATATGAATGCACGTGAATCTTCTTCCGGTAAGTCCTCAACTGACTAGCGCAGGTAATCAATCGATTTGATTGAAAAATGGGTGATTTCACCGATTTCGATGACAATAAGTGTGGAACATTTGTTGATCCTATTTCAATCCCGGGCAACGTCAGATCTCTCTACCAGTCTATTATATAAATAAACATTCATAATTTTTTTTTTTAAACAGATTGAATACACTATGAAATCTGTTTCATTTCGAAGCATCATAGTTTTAGAAATTCAAAAATAGTACATTGATGTATAAATAAAAATAGTACATTGATGCATAAATAAAAATAGTACATTGATGCATAAATAAAAATAGTACATTGATGTATAAATAAAAATAGTACATTGATGTATAAATAAAAATAGTACATTGATGTATAAATAAAAATAGTACATTGATGTATAAATAAAAATAGTACATTAATAGCAAAAAATGAATTCCCAACAAATAAAGCAGATGATGCCATGAACGGAAAATCGAAACCAAAAATTTTTAAATTTAGTTTTAGGTTCTACCAACTTAGCTATTTGGACTTTCTCATGAACAGAGATTTAAAAATTATCTTTAAATGTAATTAAAGCTTTGGCGTGACGTCATGGACTTGCGATTTCTGTCATTCTTCAAAACATGAATTCAAACATAAGTGATAAAATTTTTTTTTTTTTAAATTAGTAAACATTATCACACGTAGCACAGTGGATAGAGATGTTGAATATCTATGGTCCCTGGTGAGTATTCTGATGATAGCGGTTTCAATCCTACCCAAAAACCGTCCAGAGGTTTACTTGGCCAAAAAACATGCGAGACAACAACTATGGAAGGCAGTAATTGCTGAGGATGCAGGAAATTCGGAGTTCCTATCCTCTCGTGGTTACCACCTGACGAAGGTCAGAGGAATAGTTGGCCGAAACGTCATGAAAAAAAACGACTAAAAATATGAAGATAATAGTCCCCATTAAATAAATTAATTATCAATATCATTGGAAATAATGTGATTAGTCCAAAACAATTTATTTTGATTTAACTACGTATTGGAGTTAAAAATCATTTAATAATTTGCGCTGGCAGGGCCGATAATTCTAGTATTAAAAAAAATACACAAGTTCACAACATTATATAAAAAATAAAATAAATATAAAATAAAAATAATACAAGGTGCTTATTTACTTAATTTTGTTGGGACTCGTGCAAATTGCCTATCACCTTATTCAACATTCAAAAACATTAGCAACACGATAGAACAAGTCAGAATAATTATATGAAAAAAGAATTTTTGACTTTTTAAAATGTTGAATGCAAGTCAAGCAGAATTTATTAAAGTTGTCATACACTTTTAGTGAGATTGAGTAATTTGTATGTCACGGGATTTAGGTGTTTTTTTTTTTTTTAATTTTTAGTGTTTGATGGGAGCGAGGAAGAGAGAGCACATGAGCGTACACACAAGAAAGCAAGAGAGAAAGCACATACAAGCTAGAGAGTACTCAAGAAAACACGGGGGGGTGGGAGAGAAACAAAAAGAAACAAATACAGAGAAAGAGAGTCAGAAAGAGACTGAAAGACACACAGAAAATGAAAGACACACAGAAAATGAAAGACACACAGAAAATGAAAGAAAATGAAAGAGAAAATGAAAGAAATACATTGCAAAGAAAGAGAAAAAATTGGAGCCTTTTATAAAGTTATTTTCTTTAATGCTTGTAAACTCACATATAAATAAATAAAATAAATCTTACCTTGACATAATTTTTAATATCAAACTCATAACGAACAAACATGTTGGATGTGTTTCCAATCATGTGACCATTGAGCGAGACTTGAGCCACTGTATCAAGACCATCACAAACCAATACGATGTGTTGGCTACGAAGCATTTTGTTTGTAACTACAATAGAAAATCGGAAACAAATTAGAATCATCTAACATATACAGTTATATTGTCGGATTTTCTAAAGTTAAAACCAAACAGCAAATCAATGCTTAAAATCATTTTAGTTTATGAAATTTGAAAATACTACGGGATAGGGGGGGGGGGGCACCCGGCTTGCCGGTCGTAAAATATGCTAAAATGTGATATTTTTATTTGTCCAGATTTCGTACATATTATTACAGAGTTGCGATTTCAAAAGTTGACGGTTCATTACTTAGGACTTCTGCTCTCCCATGGCCGATGGAATGAGAGTATGCTACAACTGTGGTTTAAATAAAGGGTTCCATTTGAAATTACTTGCAGATTCCCAAGTTTAACAGAAAAATTCCAGAGTTCGACAACATACACATGAATAAAGTCGGCAGTTACATTGACCCAAACGGTGTGAAAATGACACTCAAGATGAGAACATTAATCCGAAGAATCCAAATAAGAATAACCAATCTTCATCTCAAAAATTCAGAAACGTAATGGATAAACTAAATTTGTACAATTTGCAGATGCTGCTTGGGTGCTAGCCTCTTCATGATGAATTACCAAACAAAGCTTAACTCCAAATAACCGATAGTTGCCAAATCTGCAATTAAAGAAAAATAGAGTCGTTAATTTAAAATTCGCTGCCTCTAAAAACATACGCGCGCACGTGTGTGTTAGGACTAAATTTGAAATCAAAGAATTTGAAAAATTCAATAATGTTTATTCTTAGACCATATTCAACCAAGCAGCATTAAGTGCAAATTATTTCACATTTAGGTCTGGGATTTCTGAGTAATCCCAGGCGGAAATGTGGAATAGTTCGATTTCGAACACGAACACGAACACACACACACACACACACACACGAACACACACACACACTGAATGTGTGTGTGGTCACGAATAGGCTCCTATATGGTTGACTATTTTAAAAAACTGATTACATATAATGATAGATGTATCGAGACACAGGAATGGGTATGTTTGATCTGGCAGAACGGTGGTTCATTAAAATTGTAGGGTCTGTGTTCGTGCCTGGTCCACAAAGTATGTAAATAAAAAATTAAAAAAAAACGTTTACAAGTGTTTTTGATATAGATGTACATAAGACATACTTATCAAAGTATTCTTAACTTAAATAGGGAAGGTATAATAAAATTGTGGGGTCTGCGTTCGCGCCTGGTCTCCATAGAATGGAAATAGGCACAAACTTTAATAAAGACTTTTTATGTCTATCTGCGTAAGTATACTTTGATAATTATGTTTCAGTTTGAAGAAATATGGTATAATAAAATTATGGGGTGTTCGTTCGCACCTGACCTCTATAGAATGGATATATGTCACACAGTTTAACAAGGTTTTTTAATATAGATCCACAGAATATTGTGATAAGTGGTTCGGTGTGAACAGGTATGGTATAATAAATTATGGGGTTTATCTATTTTATTTTTACTTTCATCATATTTTGCTTTGGTTTTCATACCCCCAAATTCGAAGCTATCTCTTTACAACCCTTCCTTTTCATAACCTATCATACTTTAATAAATCAGAATCCATTTTCTGTAGGCTGTTTTTGAACCCAGTCAACGATGGGTACTTTTGCTAGTAATATATATATATATATATATATATATATATTTTTTTTTTTAAATATAATGGGCGGAAGTCTCTTGAGAGCTCTTTCAGCTATCATCTCATCAGGAGAAAATCGATAGCGTACAAATAATAATACTATGTCGAAAGTAAAGAGTTCTGATGGGGAACTATTGAATGTGTAAAAAATTACGGGTACACTGAAATAAAGTTTATTAACGTTTAAAAAACGATTAAAATATTGGCACAACGAGGGGGGAAAAAAAAAAAAAACGGGAGAAAAGATTCACAGTTCCCGAAAGAGAAACAATGCATTAGATGTTTCTTTCTGCCGGCACAAAGAAGGTGTCCGCATCGCAATAGAGAGACTCCAAAATCTTTAAATGGTTTCTGGAGTCCGCTCTATGTAGCACCTCGAACCATTCAATTTTATAACTATCGGCACAGCACGAGTTGTCAACCAAATGCTGGCCAATAGAGTCCAAGGCTGCAGAAGGAGGGAGACTACCAGACCCCATCCTCCCTTGTCTGATCTTCGATGGAACATGCTGGTTTATAGGAGTCAAAAGATGCAAGGATGTTCGCCCCACATAACCAAATCGCACTGGCATTTGCATTGATATACAATATTGCTATTTTGGATGTAAGGCAAACTATCCTTGCAAAAAGAAGGAAATGCAGGTCTCGTAGTATATACCAAATGCAAGGACACAGAATAAAAGCAGTCATAAATAACCCACTGCATATTTCAGATATGTTGATGACACTTTTGCTGTTTTTCCATCGCAAAGTGAAGCATCGATATTTTTTGATAGGTTGAATTCTTTGCATGGAGCTCTAAAGTTTACTATGGAAAGTGAGAAGGACAATTCGCTTCCCTTCTTGGATGTTCTTGTCGAACGTTCAAGGGGGGCTTTCTCACTACAATTTATAGAAAGCCGACATTTACTGGCCTATATGTGAACTGGTTGTCTTTTGTACCAAAATCACCTAAGGTCGGCTTAATACTTTGGTACATAGAGCCCTCATGATTTGTTCACCTCACAGATTGGATGCCGAACTCGATAAGATCAGGGAAATATTCATCAATAACGGTTATCCTGTTGACCTTATTGATGACTATTTTCAAAAAGGTTGCGGATTTTAAATCCCATAAAAAGTTTGGACCTTTGAAATGCCCAGTTTATTTAAAATTACCGTGGATTGGGGAAAATAGTAACAGACTTTCCAAACAGATTCGCAGAAGTATTTATGACTGCTTTTATTCTGTGTCCTTGCGTTTGGTATATACTACGAGACCTGCATTTCCTTCTTTTCGATAGGATAGTTTGCCTTACATCCAAAATAGCAATATTGTATATCAATTCAAATGCCAGTGCGATGCAGATCGTTTGGTTCGGACTAATAGGTGCAAAGTTGACCTGAACAGGAGTTTTGTGCGATTTAAGGTGGTTGACGTAGCCAGCTTTTGACAAAAGCACTCGTTAACAAGTGTGGCATTTCCAGCTCTGTGTGTCATGGTTAAGACCATCAATTACACCTTTGCGAAGATCTCGCTTCAGATTGCTGTGGGCCTGCTTTCTTTTATCTAGAGCATCACAACTTTCACGTACAAGCTTTCGCCACTTTGGCCTTTGCAGAGTAAGTTCTTCCCATGTGTCGATGTCGATTCGTAAGACTTTCAAATTATTCTTTGTAGAGTCCCTGAACCTCTTCCTAGGCTTTTGTTGAGGGCGCTTGCCATTTTCCAGCTCCCTGTAAAACATTTGTTTTGGCAGCCTACAATCTTTCATTCGAACCCAGTGGCCCAACCAACACATGTGAGATCTGATTACAAGGGTCTCACCACTAGAGCAACATGCTCTCACAAGGACTTCAGTATCGGGTACTTGTGCTTGCCACTTGATGTTTAAGATACGTCTCAAGCATTTTGGTGAAATCGTTCAAGCCATTTAATGTGCCTTTGATGCAATGTCCATGTCTCCGATGAATACAACAGTGTGGTTAGCACACAGGTCTTGTACACGCAGTTCTTAGTTCTGTATATACACAAAATTTAATCCCTGAAAGTTTTTCATGGTAAACAACTGATGATCCCAAAAATAATATTAAGACTAGCGTAAATTCTTGCAAGCAAACTAAAGTAGTGATTGCAAGAGATTGATTGACTTACAAGCAAAGGATCTTTTCTGCAAAGGACTTGAGACTGGTGACTTGCTCAATAATATAAGATTTCTCTGGAATTCAAGGCGATTGCAAGAGATTGACTTTACAAGCAATGGAGTTTTCCAAAGAACTGAGCGCTTGAAAAGACGAAACATACATCTATGGATGGCTATATCTTAAATAATTATCCACAGACATGTGTTCTGTCTTTTGAAGACTCATCACTGGCTAGACACAGATGGCATAATAACCAATTAAAAAAAACAAAAAAAAAAAAAAACAAAGAAAGAAAATGGACAAAATGGACGTATTTAATTGTACAATATTTTAATCGGAGGAAAACAAAAGAAAACTCCAGCCAATTTACAAGCATTCTAATCAACTTTTATTTTTAATTTTAAAAATGTTCAGGGGGGGGATCATCTGCAGCATGGGCTATCATCAATATGGCTAGGAACAAAGGCTAGTATCTGTTCTGATACTACACTTCACCTTTCTGACCTAGGTCAGTGGAGCAGAAATCCTTCTAGACTGAGGAAATTTTTATTTTTGTTCCCATCCAGAGTGCCACTTTCTTGGGGAGCTGGATTTTTCCCACACATTAAAAACTGTTGAAGTCTATGGATATTGCAAGATAAGCGCAAAGTAAGTCAAATTGCAAAAAAAAAAAAAAAAAAAAAAAAAAAAAATCATGCACTTCTTGTTACTGATAAATGCCAAAATTTTTCTAAGATTTCATATGGAAACATCTTGGCACATGCCAGATGGCGGATTGATGGATCATAAATTCTCGGCTGGCTTGCGTGGACTCTTCACAGATGTAGCATGGATTGTCGTCATTTGTACTGCCAAAACGCATGATTGTAATTTTTTTTTTTATCAGCAGCATTTTTTATGGCGGAGTTGAGCCAGCTTCTACCAAAAGCAGAAGTCCCTACATAATATCAAATTCACAAGTAGTTCCCAGTTCAGTCACATATATATCCCGGTCAAGAGAAATAACTTTGGGGGGGGGGCGGTTCTTATAGATAGATGTCAATAGAATCTGTATACGACAGTACCCAGTATTCCCAAATAGTCACCCATCTGATACTGACCAGGCTCAATATTGCTTAACATCCATGATCTAAATGAAAACAGATGTATCAACGTGATCATGCTGGTTATAATTTATAAGTATTTTAATGGTAGGTGCTCTGACAAACTACAAGCCCTTGTACCCCCTTGACGTAAATACCCCCCAACAAACCCGACAAGCAGCAAAATCCCACCCCTACACAGTAGAAATCCCTAAATGTAAGAAAGTCTTCTACTAGTTTCTTTTCTAGGACTGCTAGATTTTGGAATTCCCTTCCAGGTTCCTGCTTCCCTGACTGTACTGACATGCAGAAGTTCAAGTGTAATGTAAACAAAACTCTTGTTGCTCAACTCCCTATATAGTACCCTTACAAATTATGTCCCAGATAGTAGCCCCCTACATCAAAGTGGCACTGTTCCTTGTTTGGGGTGAAAAAAAAAAAAAAAAAATGGCTTGAATTTTTTTTGCCTTGCATAGACATAATTCCTAATGAACCGCCCCCTTAAGTAAACACTTCATCAAATCTCCACACTAACGTAATGCACTTGCAATAACCCTTATCCCTGAGTAGCTTCCGGGCCTTGATAAGTGGTGACCACAAAAAAAAAAAAAAAAAGACATTCTTTGAAAGTTTATAGGCGAAGGCAAATTCATTTTGAATAGCACCATGGCAACCAAATTTATTTTCTTAAACGTAGAACTTTTTTTTTTTTTTCTGCGGACTTGTTATGATAGACTATTTGAGAATTGAAACAAAGCGTCATGAAATTCTGTATAAGGAGAACGCGTCAGCTGTTTCCAACTTAATAGCTTCCACTATTTACACAGCAAAAAAAAGTCTTGTATTGTCGTGTGTAAGATGACCTGTACCCTCTCCCCTAATCGCAAGATTGAAGGCCATTTTGTTGCTATTCAAATTAAGCCCATTAGTATATCAACAATGAGCTTAAAACACATCCACAACTATTGTTTGATTTGCCGCCATTTTAAATAACCCCAAAACAAATATTTATGACAAATTAAAATAAATTCAGCCATGAAGACGTATTTACTTACCTTAAGCGGAACTGAAATAATACACAAGATCACCTGTGTGATTAAAGGCCTTAAAATTTGGCACAAATCTGTAGTGTCCGGTGCAGACAAAATAAAAAGAAAAAAAAAAAAATGGCTGAGCTTCTCTTTGTATATGCTTGCAACCTTGTCACCTTATATGCAAATGAGATCTTTCTGGTTTAAATAAAAAGCCTTATTTTTCAGAGACTCGTTTGATTTGGATGTTGAAGTAGCAAATTTTTCACAGCAGTGTGTCGCATTTAATCCCGGAATTTATACTTGGAAGTGCAGCATAATTAACAACCAATCAGGGCAAGTGTAGAATAGTTAACACTTGATTATTTAACCACATCCTGTATCCTTCCCCCACTTGCAAGATTGAAGGCCTCTTTGTTGTTATTTAAATTAAGCCTATTAGTATATATAAAAAAAAAAAAAAATGTCTCCATAATCAGCCACCACCATGGTTTGATTTGGCGCCATTTTAAATAGCAGCCAAACAAAGATTTATGAAAAAAATAAATTCTGCCATGAAAATGTATTTCCTTACATTAAGCAGAACTTACATTGAACTTTCTTGCGAATAATTTCGTTCCAGTTACTGTTTTGTTTGGCTTCCTCTTAATATTAGTGACACATTTAAAAAAAAAATTTTTTTTTAGTTTGAACTGTACTGAAATGTTAACATTATTTAGTAGTGATGGAACGATTCCAATACGATTACCGATTCTGATTCTTTTAAAATCTCTTAATATGTAGTTGTAGAATTGTTTTATTTTTTTCTTTATTATCCAGATTACCGTAAAACCCCATGTATTATATGCATATACTAACAGGGTGACCCAACGTTGCTCGGGATTGAATGATGATTAACAAATGATTCAAACTCCCATATTTTTATTGTCATCGGAATCAATGAAATTGTCCATTTTTCAATCAATACGGTTGATTGCCTGCTCTAGTTTGGGACCCACCGTGGTGCACTGGGAGGAAGCTTACATGCTTCTCACTATGACTTATTTCACGATACATTGCACTGTAGAAAACTTGCTATTTTTATAAAATTATTTTTATGTATGATAGTTTGAATTGAGGTTTAAAATGCAAAAGCCAAGTATCATACTTCAATTGTGCTCTGAGGAGAAACATTCATTTAGAATGTGCCCATTATATCAAAGGACCTACTGTTGATATTATATGTTGAGCCTTTCTTTCAACATATTTAAATGGTTAATTGAGGAGAGGAAAACTATGTTCTCAACTCCTTTACTAATTCAATAGTGGTGAGATATTCAAATATTTATAGGAGAATTTTAATAGAATATCCAAATATGTATTTATAGGAGAATTTTCATAGAATATTCAAATATGTATTAATTTTCATAGAATATTCAAATATTTATGTATTTCATGTACTGATCAACATTAGCACCAGGCAGGGGGGCGCCTGGATTTCTGAGAACTTTGAAGTAAAATGAAACAAAGAGAGAAAGTATATACAGTAAAACCCCAGGGTACGGTGGTCTTAGGATATGATTATTTCAGGTTACGATGTGGAATACGATGTTTTCCAGCTCCTGGTTATGGTATTTGCACCACCTTATGGTGTTATTTATGTCATTTGATTATCTACGTGTGTATTATATACTGTACTGTATTTTGTTACTAATTTTTAATGCTGTACTGTATGAAAATTTATTTAGGTCCCGCCATACGGTGATTTCACCAACCCTAGAATGGATTAATGCCGTATGCCGGGGTTCTACTGTATATTATATTCTAAAACCAAAAGATGTAGTTAAATAATAAAAACTTATGAATTGTTTTATGTAGTATGTCGTACATGTTTCATTGAATAGTGGAAGACCACTAAACAACTCCTCAAATTCAAAAGTTCAAATGGAATCTACTCACTGTTCAATGCTTTCCTGAAGGTCCAATTCTTTTTTGAAATCCATCTGTAATTAACATCATTAAATCCAACATAGGGGTCATCAATAACATTGTTGTTATACAATGCCATGTAGACCCCACCAGGAACTGTGGCGGGATATGTTTCATCTGGAAAAAAAAAAAAAAAAAAAAAAAAAGGTTTGAAGGCATGGTTATAAAAACATGGATGTGATTCTTTAATTGATATAGTGGTTATTATGGTTTCTCATAATTTGAAGTTGTCTCCCTTTGAATTAGGAACTCTCGAACTTATGACACCACAACACATATCAAGTGATGTACACTATTGATCTAGCAAGCAAGGCGCTTTGTCAAGTGTTTTGCATGATTAAAAAAAGTATGAACTTGTTTTTGTTTTTTTGTTTTTTTTGCAGTCAGCAATATTTCTTTTACAATAATAAAAAAAAAGTTAAAATAAGGAATTATTTACAGGTATTTGTCTCAGCTAAAAAAAAAAATTTAAGTTGAAACACAAAATGGCAATATTTTAACAGTTATATATATATATATATATATATAAAAAAAAAAAAAAAAAAAGTTTCAACCACCGATTGCCATAAATGTGCAGATATTTTCTTAAACGTAAAAACACTCTTGTGTGTGTGCGGGGGGGGGGTGATCTATCGATTATAGTTTTACTGGTAGTTTAAAACCATTAAGTATTTATTCTTTTACTAATACTACCAGCATTGGAAGATTTTGTTTTAAACAAAATCAAAATAAAAAAGATAATTAAAGGAATCGTTTTTGGCATAGGAAAATAGGCACAAATTTTTCCGATTCTGATACCTTTAAAAGTTCTAATTTTTCTGATTCCAATTAATCGTTGCAACACACACACATATATATATATATATATATATATATATATATATATATATATATATATATATATAAAAACGAGGGTAGGCGAATAGAGTAAATTCAATTCCATGAGAGGAAACTTATCGGGATAATATAAATCTCAACAAATTTCAATGGAGCTTATATAAGAGACAATAGGAGTGGAAAAGGAATTCACAAAAACTATATATCGATAAATATAGAATGATTCATTTATTTAATAAGGATATACATACATTTAGTTGGGGGATAAAGGGGACTCTTTATACCAAGGTATTTCGAAGCCTAATGTTTGTTGGTGCTACGTAACATAATGGGGATATGATGTCTAGCAAAGGAATCATCAGGAATTAAATAAATAAAATTATTGATGGTGTTAGGGAATCTATATTGAATTCTAAGATAAAGGAGGAGTATACTATGTAAAGTGTAGTGTACTCCTTTTTACACTACACTTTACATAGTACGCTCCTCCTTTATCTTAGAATTCAATATAGTGTATATCCTTATTAAATAAAGGACTCATTCTATATTTTTCAATATATAGTATTTCATTTTTCACTCCTATTGACTCATATATATATATATATACAACTATCAATAAGGGTTTTATTACTCAATGAGGAAGCTCTCCCCAGACTTTAGCCATCTAACTGTCCTGAGCTATCATGTGGGACCCATGTGCTATATCAGGTCGTCCCTCCATCTCGTTCTTCCCCTTTAGCCTCTTATGTTCACGAGGTGTCCATTCTGTTGTCCTGATAGACCATCTGTTGTCATGTTGTCTTGCTACGTGCCCTTCCCATCTGTGTTTGGATGTTTTGATGGCAGTATTGAGGTCAATAACTCCTGTTTGTTGGCGTATCCAGATGTTTGTCTTTATGTCTTGTAGAGTGATGCCTACCATTATCCTTTCCATCTTCCTTTGAGCTACTGCCAAGATTTCACGTTGTCAGGGCTCATGTTTCACTACCGTAGATCATCACAGCTAGTACATATTCATTGAAGATCTTCCCTTTGATGGACATACTTTTGGCTTCTCGTGATATTCTCCACTTTCCCAAATATATATATTAGTATTCAAGAAAAGAAAGGAAAAGAATCAGACAGAAAAGTAAAAGATTATAAATAATACGTTAGACCTGGTTGACAACGACTGCCACACAACAGGACAATGATTGAACAGATTTGGAATGTGAGGCAAATATCTCAATGGTTGAAAGGTCTTGGGAATCACTTGATCTCATGGACAATGATGCCAATTGGTGGCTTCGTTTTACAGTATATTAAACTACTTCTGCTTATTTAATACTGAATTAAGTAATGTTGGAAAAATGTTTTTAGGCTTCAAGTTCTTTATATTTTCAAATATTTATTTATGGTGTTTGACTTGATTTGTTTTTTTTTTGTTCAAGAAAAGTATTGTGTGTGATGTATATTGAGATTTGAGGTTTAGAAGACTGTGGCAATACAATTTAGACATTGGCTAAATTGAAAAAAATGTGAGCGAGAAACGAGAGATGGTTGGTGTGGTTGTTTTAATTCATGGCATATCAACCCTTTTCAGGCCACCTAATGCCGTATCCAGTAATTTTGGAAAAAAATTGGGTGCTTAAAATTCTTTATATCTTCAAATATTTATTCATGATCTTTGGTTTGGTAGTTTTGTTTTATGGCATATCAACCCTTTTCCATGTATTTAATGCCGAATCTGGTCATTTTGGTAAAAGTTTTAGGTTTCAGATTTTTGATTTCTTTAAATATTTATTCATGATATTTGGTTGGTAGTTCTAATTTATGGCATATCAAACCTTTTCGGGTCACTTAATGCTGAAACAAGTTTTTATGCTTCAAATTCTAAATGTAAAAGAGCTTTCTACTCCAGTAGTTTCTTCGCCAGAACCACTAGACTTGGAATTCCATTCCAGGTCCCTTCTTTCCCAACTGTACTGACATGCAGAAGTTAAAGTGTAACGTGAACTGACATCTTGCTGCCCAACTCCCTACATAGTACCCCAGTAGCTGTTGCCCCTGATAGTAGCTTCCTACACCAAAGTGGCAATGTGCCTTGTTTGGGGTGAAAATATAATTAAAAAAAAAATACTTATGTTTTATGTTCTGCATGAATAAAAATATATTTAAGCGTATCTTATGACCGGACAACATCGGGCAGCCTGCTAGTATGAGAATAAAAATCCCAGCAAACAATATATGTTCGTACTGTCAAAAAGCCTTTCTCCGAAAATTAATTTTTTTTTTTTTTTTTTTTTTTTTAAATATCTTAAACAGTCTAACGACACATTTTATAGAATATATCGTTCAATCAAAATCATTAAATATTTGCGAATTTAGTTTTTGTTTTAAAAAATTAGGTTTTAAATATTTACGATATCGATTTCTAATTTAATACTGTTTTCGTAAACGTTTTACGAGAAGATCTATTATATCTATAAAAGTGAGAATGTGTGTGTGTGTGAGGACACTTCTCAACCTATATACTCAGCTAATTTTTGATCTGGAGACTTTAAATTTGGTAAATAGGGTATTCAGACATGTGGAAAAATTTAATGGATTTTCATTCGGTAAAAAGGGGGCAGCTAAAGTGTCAAAATTTTAAAAATTGGAACATGAGAGTCATTGGAATTTTATCCGTTTGTCAACTGTTTTACGAATGTGCATGCGCGAATCGTTCACGTGACAGAATAAGGTTTGAAAACACTTTTTAAAGATCATGTTAAGCTGGCCGAATGGTTATCATACTTGACTCACTGTCTTTAGGTTTTGGTTCTGATCTCAGCTCGAGTATATCTTTTTTACTTATAAGAAGTGAACTGTTTAGAAAACAATACTCGCATGCACGTCTCAGTTTCTGTATGAATTAAAATATAATATTCATGCGTATTTTACGACCAGGCAATGCCAGGCGGCCTTTAGTCATTAAAGTCGATAAAATGAAAAAAGTTTTGAAGAAAATAACCATTATCTCTATATGCATTCATATATACGATGAAAAGTTGAGTATTAAGTGCTAACGATTCATCACTTATCAAGGCCAATAGGCTGCTCGAGGATAAAGGTAGATAAGTTTGTCAAGAGGACAGTGAAACAACAATGCGAGGTAACAATGGTTGTAACTAGTCAGAAAGTAGATTAGTTCGGAGGATGGTTCAACAAAAATTTGTTAACATTGGACTTGAAGACGACCATGTTGTAGTCAGCTGGGAAGCAGTCTCATGGTATTGTGTTCCACAGATGGATAGTTCTTGGAAACAAAGTTGTTCATGAAAGTTCTGTTTAGTTTTAAGAAAAAACAGAAAATTACAATTGTTGTAAGATTCGTAACAATGCTTGGTCAGAAATTACGTTATTCAAAAGGAATTTACCAACATTGGAATCAGCGTAACTAAAAGATACGCGACTATCTGAATGCCGGAATTAAAGGTGATTTTAGTCCATTATTCAAACCCAGTGACTAGCTGTATAGCTCTATTTAATCACACTGATGAGTCTTATTAAGATGAAACATGTGATTATCTATATATCTATGAAAGTGAAATTGTGTGTGTGCGTGCATTTCCCTACAAAACTACTGTCAATTTTCAGTCTACAGACTCGAGATTTGACATAAGGGGTATTGAGATTTGGGAAAATCTTTTTAATTGGCTTTCGGCCAGAAATTTGGCCGTTAAGGGATCAAAGTTCAACGATTTAACTCTTGAAAACTCTACCAAATTCCTCTGCCAATTTTGGGCCTAAACACTTGAAATTTTAGATGTAGGTTATTTGGACATGGATTTAACTTTATAATTTGATTTGAGCACAAAACAAATATTAAGGGGTCAAAATTGAGGTCAAAGTTAAAAAATTGATCTCTGTGGTCTACCAAATTACTCAGCCAATTTTTGGTCTAAACATTTGAAATTTTACATAAAGTGTATTCAGACATAGGGCAAATTCTTTAATCAGTTTTTAGCCGAAAATTTGGCTACCAAGGGGGCAAAGTTTAAAACCAAACTATTCAGCAAATTTTGGGTCTAAACATTTGAAATTGTAAATAAAGGGTATTCAGACATGCAGCAAGCTTTGTAATCAGTTTTGGGGCGAAGATTTGGTTGCTAAGAGGTTAAAGTTGAAAGAGTTGACCTTTGCAGACTCTACCACACTCCTCCGCCAATTTTGGGTCTAAACACTTGAAATTTTAGATGTAGGTTACCTGGACACTAGTCAAACTTTAATATATATATATATATACACACACACACACACACTTATACTAGACTATCCGTAACTCATGAGAAAAAGGAAAATTACAGTTCTAGGATTTCTAACAATGATTGGTACGTAATAGCCTTCTCATAAGTGGAACTTCGCTGGTCTGTATTTTTAATATATAGAAATCTATATACATACAGGGCAGTGAAAAAAAAATTATTCAGTCGAATTCACCAACAAGTTTTGAGAAAAACGTTGTAGCTCTATCTCCTTTTCTACGAAATGGCATTTTATATCCATATGCCTAGATCTCTCGTTTTTTACGAAATGGCATTTTATATCCATATGCCTAGATCTCTCGTTTTTTACGAAATGGCATTTTATATCCATATGCCTAGATCTTTGATTGATCATCCGTGCTCTGTGCTAAGACTATACTGGCTTGATCATCACAATTAATTACCACGGGGCTTGTAATCAATTCTGGCTCTAAAATAGTCTTCAGGATATTTTTAAGGTAGAGTGCTTCCTGGGTCGTGTGTGTGATCGCGATAAATTCTGCTTCACACGTAGAGAGAGATACAATCTGTTGCTTTTTAGATTTCCATGAAATAATAGGCCCATTTTCTGAGAGTCTGAAACAATATCCAGATACACTCCTGCGATCTTCTTCGTTTGCCCAGTCTGAATCCAAAAAACCTAATTTTAGGGGATTTCTTGATTTTCTACATACTAACTTCTGTTCTTTAGTTCCTTTTAAATAATGTAGGACTTGTTTAGCTCTGTCCAAATCCTCCATTTTCGGTCGTGATAATCTGTGACAGTTTCGTTACTGTATAGCATACGTCGGGCCTGGTTGCAGTCATCAAATATATAAGACTACCCATAATTTCGCGATATTGTGTCATTCATTATTTCAGACTGTGTGTATACTTTTTATTAATATAATTTTCGACCGGTGCAGAGCGTTTCTTGCACTCTCCCATTCCAAATTTTAATAGTATTTTGTCGATGTACCTCGATTGAGTCATCGTAACAAGTCCTTTGCTTTGAGTAAATTCTATCCCCAGAAACCAGGATATTTTGCCAAGATCGGTCATTTTGAATCTTTTACTTAATTTGTTCTTAACATCAGTCAACATTATGTCACAATTTGATGCGATTAAAATATCCTCGACCCACAAAACCAAAATCAGTAGTTTATCGTCTTTGTGTTGGGTATATAAACAGGGGTCTACAGCGCATTGTCTAAATTGTTGTTTAATAATATAATCATGGAACACTGTTCCAACACTGAGCACTCTGCTTTAGACCATATGACTTGTTAAGTCGCCACACGCTATTTTTATTTTTCATTATAAATCCCTCTGGAGGGGTAATATAAATTTCAGTCTATGGGGGCATTTTCTACTGAATAGCAATAGTCGATTTGATAATCTTTTATATTGTCGACCCCCCAAAAATTGGGTCGTCTTCTATTTCTTTTTTTTTTTGGATATCTCTCGACTTTATCATCATCATCATCATCGACACTCGTCTCCGTCATTTTTATTCTTTTCGTTTGTTCTAATTATTTGAGGTAATATAATTCCATCCTCTTCATATGACGGGTTTTCGTCTTTACAATTAAACGTGTTTGAATTTTACACACCGGATTCTTTTTATTTTATTTTTTTCGGGAAAAAAAAAATTAAATGTGCTGGACTGTTTTTATCGTATCCCAGAAATATACCTCTGTCAGCTTTAATATTCAATTTACTCTTTTTCTCTATATATGCGAAGCAAGTTGAACTAAAATATATGCATTCTGCTTAAATTTTTTTTTTTTTTTTTTTTACCGCAGAAAGATTCATATGGAGTTTTAGGTAGTGTTTTGTTAAAACACCTGTTGCGTATATAGGCTGCCGCCATAAGTGCATACGTCCAGAGGTTTTTAGGGAGTTTTGATTCAATGAGTAGGCATCTTGCCATTTCAAAATGTGTCCGCCACGCACGTTCAGCAGTCCCGTTTTGGTGTGGCAATCTAGGAGCTGATGTTTCATGCCTGATACAATGGTTAATTAATAAAAGTTCAAAGTCTTAATAGGTGAGTTCCGTACCGTTGTCAGAGCGAATACACTTGATTTCACCATAGGGGGCCATGTCGGCTAGATATTTCTTAGTTGCTAGCAGGGTATCAGATTTATTCTTTAAAAAATAAACCATTATTAAACCTGAATGGTCATCTACGAAATTCAACACATATCTATAATGTTCTCTGGCCATCGGTTCTACGGGACCGTTCAAGTCATGTAACACCTGCAACAAAATTTTAATCCATTAATTGGTTATTTTGTTTTTTCTTTAAATTATTTTTTACGACGGGTGTAATCGAAAATTTAGTAATATATATTTTTATGTATTTATTTTTCAAGACATTATTTTTATTAACCCGATCAAGGCAGAGATTACATTTTCAGTAGAATTTGTGTACAGCCTGGTGTCCATATTCTTTGATCACTTGTCACCAAATGTAGGACTTCTACGATATCATGACTGAAGGAAGGAGAACAATCTACCCTCCATGGATTAAATAATGGGTTCAGTTCGAAATTACATACAATTTCTCCGAATTCAAAAAGATGCACCCGACTAAAAAAAAAAAAAAAAAAAAAAAAAAAAAAAAAAAAGCACCTGACCAAAACGTAAATGTCAAATAAATAAAACATCTCAGATGAGTCGTTAGCAAAAATAGATCTGTTTGAAATCTGATCTTGCAACTTGTTTCATAAACATATATTAGATCAATAACAAAAAATAGAATTGGTTCAGAGATAGTCAATGAAGAAAAAAAATTACAAATTCTGATAAATAAAGTGAAACTTAAGAGAATAACATTGAATTCTCATGTAGCAGGAAAGAGACAGGAAGTCATTCTTTGATGAAATGGAAGTCTCTTCCCCTGATTTCCCATCATGAATCACGTGAAAAAAAAAAAAAAAAAAAAAAAAAAGGACTCATGTGGGCGGATTTAGCGATTCATGTGGAAATTTGCTTTTTCGGGATTAAAAAAAGGGAATAGAAAATTCCATTAAAACGGTAAAGAACTTGCATCGTTTTAATAGATCTAAGTTTTGAAAAAATGCTTTGACAACAACCTTCCCAAGAAGAGATATAAAAAATGTAACAAAACAAAAGTTCCACATTAAAAAAAAATAATCAACATCAACAAGTGTTTTATCACTCAATGAGGAACCCCTCCCTGGACTTTAGCCATCTAACTGTCCCGAGCTATTCACTGCCATGTGGGACCCATGTGCTTATCTTGGTCTTCCCTTTGGCTTCTTATCTCCATGAGGTGTCCATTCCTTTGTCCTGATGGACCATCTGTTGTCATGTTGTTTGGCTACGTACCCTACCCATCTGTTTGGATGTTTTGATGGCAGTATTGATGTCAATAACTCTTTGTTGGTGGATCCAGATGTTTGTCTTGTAGAGTGATGCCTAACGTTATCCTCTCCATCTTTCTCTGTGCTATTGGCAAGATTTCACTTTGGCGAGTTATCAGGGCCCATGTTTCACTACCGTAGACCATCACAGGTAGTATATATTCATTGAAGATCTTCCTTTTCTTTTCCTCTACAGAGTTTGATCCACTGTTCACTGCCCTTGAGAACCAAGGAGTGGACTCTGCATACATCACCTCGCTGAAAGACCTGTACAGTGGGGCTATCTGTACTTTAAAGCTCCATCGTGACAGCAACAAGATCGAGCAGGAGAGTGGAGCAAGACAAGGTGACAACATCTAGCCAAAATTCTTCACAGCCTGTCTCCAGGATGTGATAATCAGCTGGGTTAAGTGGGAGGCCAGGGGGAGTCAACAATGGCGAACACCTGTCACATCTCATCTTCGCTGATGATATAGTACTGATGGCACACTCTCCTCAGGAACTAAATGAACTTCTAAACGACATCCACTCTAAGAGCAAACCGGTCGGCCTCAACATGCGTCTTTGGAAGACTAAGATGATGTTAAACCAGCAGGCTGCCAAGTCGCTAATAATTGTTGATGGAAAGACCATTGAAGAAGTTGAAAGCGATATCTACTTGAGAAAGAAAATAATGAAAGATGGAGATCTCCTCCTTGAGATAAAGAGAAATGTATCATTAAGATGGGCAGCTTGTGGGAAAGTAGAGAATATCATAAGCCGAAAAGCAAATATGTCAATCAAAGGGAAGATCTTCAAAAAAATATTATTCCATATTTTTTTTTTTTTAAATATTATTCCATATTATTTTTTTAAAAATATTATTCCATATTATTTTTTTAAAAATATTATTCCATATTATTTTTTTAAAAATATTATTCCATATTATTTTTTTAAAAATATTATTCCATATTATATTTTAAAAAATATTATTCCATATTATATTTTAAAAAATATTCCATATTATATTTTAAAAAATATTCCATATTATATTTTAAAAAATATTCCATATTATATTTTAAAAAATATTCCATATTATATTTTAAAAAATATTCCATATTATATTTTAAAAAATATTCCATATTATATTTTTAAAAAATATTATTCCATATTATTTTTAAAAAATATTATTCCATATTATTTTTAAAAAATATTATTCCATATTATTTTTAAAAAATATTATTCCATATTATTTTTAAAAAATATTATTCCATATTATTTTTAAAAAATATTATTCCATATTATTTTTAAAAAATATTATTCCATATTATTTTTAAAAAATATTATTCCATATTATTTTTAAAAAATATTATTCCATATTATTTTTAAAAAATATTATTCCATATTATTTTTAAAAAATATTATTCCATATTATTTTTAAAAAATATTATTCCATATTATTTTTAAAAAATATTATTCCATATTATTTTTAAAAAATATTATTCCATATTATTTTTAAAAAATATTATTCCATATTATTTTTAAAAAATATTATTCCATATTATTTTTAAAAAATATTATTCCATATTATTTTTAAAAAATATTATTCCATATTATTTTTAAAAAATATTATTCCATATTATTTTTAAAAAATATTATTCCATATTATTTTTAAAAAATATTATTCCATATTATTTTTAAAAAATATTATTCCATATTATTTTTAAAAAATATTATTCCATATTATTTTTAAAAAATATTATTCCATATTATTTTTAAAAAATATTATTCCATATTATTTTTAAAAAATATTATTCCATATTATTTTTAAAAAATATTATTCCATATTATTTTTAAAAAATATTATTCCATATTATTTTTAAAAAATATTATTCCATATTATTTTTAAAAAATATTATTCCATATTATTTTTAAAAAATATTATTCCATATTATTTTTAAAAAATATTATTCCATATTATTTTTAAAAAATATTATTCCATATTATTTTTAAAAAATATTATTCCATATTATTTTTAAAAAATATTATTCCATATTATTTTTAAAAAATATTATTCCATATTATTTTTAAAAAATATTCCATATTTTTAAAAAATATTCCATATTATTTTAATTATTTCATATTAGTTAAAAATATTATTCCATGTTATTAAAAAATATTCCACGTAATATTTAACAAAAAAAAAAAAAAAAAAAAAAAAAAAAAAAAATTTCACATATTTTTTAAAAATTTATCCCGAACACTCCGTATATAGCATGAACACCGATTGAAAAAAGGTTTGTTTAGGACATCTTTATATCAATACCATAGTACCTTTAACGTACTTAGGTGTGTCATGGTTTTCAGATTACAAATTAATTGATCGGGAGATCCTATTTATTAAAAAGGAGGATAGAAGGTGATAGCATACTATGAACATTAAATTAGTATATATGGATATGCTTATTTAAATATATAGATATGCTAATTTAATGTTTGTGGTATGTTATCTATCCTCCTTTTTAATAAATAGGATCTCCCAATCCCCGAAAATGCAATGTAAAATAAAAATTAAAAAAAATGATGTTACTTTTAGGCCATACGTGAAACTAAAATATACCTTCGTCTTCTGAATAGGATCCAAGGGTAGTATCTGTTCTGTCTAAATATAAATATAGTATGATTGTGGGGTTTTCGTTTGCCCCGGGCGTCCATACAATATTGGAGATAAACTGTAATAAGCAGATATATTCTGACACTACATTAACCAGATTACTTAGATAAATAATTTTACAGTTTTTACAAAAGGGCTACAATAATATTGCAAGGTCTCCATTCACGCTGACCACCCACAGAATGCCCAGCAGCAATAGATGCCGCCGTGGAATTTCTACAGATATTGCTAGTTAGTAAAAATTTTATTAATGTTTGTTTATTCGTTTTAAAAGGAGTAAAACTGAAATGGCGATCTTTCTCTGCTTACCCAGGCATTGTTTCTTGTCACTATATTCAAGCAATGCCGGTTATCAATAATTTCATAAAAATCTGCCCAACCGTTTCGAAGTCCATAGGGAACGAACTCATACACACAAATTTCCTTTTATATAATAATTGAGATATGATTTAAAAATAAAGGATGTAAATGCCAACATTTCGCCAGTTTAACAGGCTTCTTCAAGAGTAAAGTGGTCCATTCTATTTTTTAGCTGGTTCAATTGATCATTTACGTCTTCCTTCTCCATTTTTAAATTATATGTTGCATATTTATCCTTTCATTATTCACTAGCCATACCCGGCCTCGCGTTGCTGTGGCTCGGTTTGTGTAAATGGAAACCCTCCTCACACACCACAAAAAAAAAAAAAGATAAAATTCATTTTTCTTTTTAAAGAAAAAAAAAAGTGTGGCAAACTTTTTTTTTTTTTCTTTACAGAAAAATATCTGCAAGTCAATAAGGAAAATAGTTTGAGAGAGAGAGAGAGAAAGAGAAGTAGAGTTGGGAAGAATATATACAGAGAGAGAGAGAGAAAGAGAAGTAGAGTTGGGAAGAATATATACAGAGAGAGAGAGAAAGAGAAGTAGAGTTGGGAAGAATATATACAGAGAGAGAGAGAAAGAGAAGTAGAGTTGGGAAGAATATATACAGAGTGAGAGAGAAGAAATAAAAACTGTTGTAGATAGTGTTGATGCCGTAGAATTTTTTCTGTTATTTCGGCACAAAAATAAATCTAGCGAGCGAGCGAGAGAGAGAAATAAAAACTGTTGTAGATAGTGTTCACGCTGTAAAATGTTTTTTACAGCGAAGGAAGAAATGTAAAAAGCGAGCAAGAGAGAGAAATAGAAACGTTGACACCATGTAAGGTTTGTTGTTTTTTCTTTGGCATTAAAAGAAATGTGAAAAGCGAGTGAGAGAGGAGTTGGAAAGAATATATACAGAGAGAGAGAGAAAGGGAATATAAACTGTTGTAGATATTGTTGATGCCATAAAATGTAAGAAAATGAATGCAGCAACTCAGAGGGAAAAAGTAGGCATCATTGCGACGCCATATTTGAATGTTACATTAGCATTCGTTTAACATGCAGATAACGTTAATCCAGAATATAGGAAGGATATAAGCTCAGCCAATCAGAATTAGTGGAATTAATCTAGGGAGAATTTATTTTGGAATTGGGAAAGGAAAAGATTGTTGTCTATGAGTTTATGATCCAGTTACAAAGGGTGCAAGCACAATATATGTATTGACTGGACTTGATATTTCAAGGGAAAACTACTTCCTCTAAAGATGGTTGCAATTAGAATGAAATGTAGGATTTTATCATAATGACTAAATGTGACTAAAATGTCATTCTTAAGTTACATAAGATAGTAGCTAATAATCTAGACATAATAAATTTGTATGTGGCAAAATCTACGGTACTTTGGTCCAGAGGGGAATTTCTGCAATCAAAATATTATGGGAAAATATGTTTATTCAATTACATTTTACCTTTTATTTATACCAATCCTTTAATTTATAAAGCTCAATGTAACTACAGAGCATATACAAATAAATGACATGTCTATATTCCAAATTCCAAGATGTCGACCATCTTACCGTTTATTTCTTTAAATATGTTTAAATGCTCAATTCTTAACAGCACCTGTTTATTAGTGCAGAATCATTTATATAATTATGTTAATTTTTTAAAATTTTATTCTGCCCTTAACTCATCAAAAGAAAAGATTGCTTAACAAAAAGAAAATGACTTCAATTTCTCTTCAGATTTTGTAATTATGACCAAAGTCTTATTTTCTTTTAAAGTTGATTTCCTTTTCTTCTGATGTGTCAAGGGCGAAATAATTTTTAATTTAACATAATTACATCAATGATTCTGCGCTACGAAACAAGCACTGTCATGAATTGAGATTTTCAACATATTTTAAATTTTTGTCATGTATATATATATATATATATATATATTATATATGAGAGAGAGCACCGCATTGATAAACGACTTGTTTTGCACATTAGTAAATCTTACTAATGTCTACTCATCCATTATTGTACTCTATTACAAAAAAAAAAAATTTTTTTTCTTTCCTTATACTAACACTTTACTTCCAAACTCGTTAACAACGTTGTCTATTGTATCTCTCTTATCAATTTTATACATGAAACAAACTTTTTTAGTATTTTTTGTGAAAGAACTAAAGAATCTTTGTTTTGTGACTTGCTCTAGAAATTGCTCAAAAAAAAAAAAAAAAAAAAAAACCTGATATTTTGCAGAGATTAAAAAACTAATGTGCGCATTTTATTTTGAACAAAGGAACCTTTGCATTCTCGTATACCAAAGCGATGGCTCTATGGCAAAGACATTGACTTGAAAATACAAGATCAACAGTTTAACATCCCAATCCTCTTAAAAATCATTAAATCATAAATACTATACGTATTTCTATAACTAAAGAATTCAACCGCACTCATCCTGCACGAGAAACAGCAAGTGAACCACACCATTGTCAGCGTTTGATCAAACGTTTCAAAAAATCTGGCTCAATTGCTCCACCGTGAGAGATGTGGTCGACGAAAGAGTGCGACTGATGAAGAAACAACTATGATTTCGGCAAATGTTGTTAAAACCCCGTGAAATCAGTTGTGAAAATAAATCAGGAGCTATTGATTAGCAAATCATCAACACATCGTATTCTTAAGACAAATGTCAAAAGATCAACACTGAAATCCTCAAGAGAGTAAAAGACAGTTTTATAAAGAGAATTGATGCATGTATCAATGCAAATGGTGAACAATTTAAGCATCTACATATTAATACCGTAGTACCGTTAATGTACGTACGTCACGGTTTCCAGATTATAAATTATTCGATTGGGAGATCCTATTTATTAAAAAGGAGGATAGGAGCTGATAACAGTAAATTATTATATAAATACGTTAATTTAATGTTCGTAGTATGTTATCACCTATCCTTTTTAATAAACAGGATCTCCCGATCAAAGACGCAATGTAAAAAAAAAAAAGAAAAAAAAAAAGAAAAAAAATGATGTCGCTTTTGGGTCGTACATGAAACTAAAATATACCTTTTTGGTCGTCTGGCTAGGATCCAAGGGTAGTATCTGTTCTGTCTAAAGATGGTATAATGATATCGTGAAGTTTACGTTTTGCGCCAGGCGTTCATACAATGAAAATATGTCAGACTCCTACAAAGATATTGAATATAATCCGTACTAACCATATGATATCTGACACTACATTAACCAGATTACTTAAATACTTTTAGTTTTAACAGAAAGGCTACAATAATATCGGGGGGGGGGGGTCTCTGTGCTGAAAGTCAACAGAATACCCAGCAGCAATATATTAAATATGAAAGATGTTGCTGTAAAATTTCCTGCTAGTTATTATGATAATTGTTCTATATAAATAAAACAGAAGATATGTGGGTGGGTGTGTCTGAAAATATTTAACCGATATAAACTTTTAAACTACTAGTCACATAATTAACAGGAAATAGTAACCATATACCAAGGTTTGGATGGGTGAATAATGCATACGATATATGTCTGTACAAGTTGGAATGCAAACTGTTCGTTTCAACTTGCCGGCATATTTTTTACTTCTTTCTGCGCATGCTCAAATTCAATTCATTTTTTTTTTTCAAGTCGTTTACTATTAAATCTTTCTTACCTATCTCTTGATAGCTACATCAGTAGCAGTTGGAGTGCTAAATGTTTTGGTTTCAATTCTAGCTGATAATTTACTTTTTTTTTTAGTTTTGGAAATCAGTACTACATATTAGGTACAATATAATCTTTATATAAATAAAATGAACTAATTTTTTCCGTCTGATTTTGACCTTAATAGGATTAAAAATCAAGATATTTCATGCAAATATAATATGCACAAACGGCAGAACAATATCTGAGGTGTGTTATAGGCTTATTATTTCTCAAATTCCTCGATAATCTTAGATTTCTATACTTTTTCTGCTGAGAAGTCACGGCCAAAATCGGTTAAGATCAATGGAAGTGGTAAAATATTTTCTCTCTTATAAATTCCTCCTCCCCCTGCCACCACTTAACACCGTTTGGGGATCGTTCACAAGGAACAGTTGAGAAGAGAACACCGGTTTGGCTTCGTAGTTCTTTCATGTGAAGTTATTTAAAATCACTAAACTAAGTTGTAGTGCTCTGTGGCGTAGTGGTTAGCGTGCTGGACAATTCACATTATATTTTCACGTTCGCGCCGACCTACCGTAGTCGTTTTTTTTTTTTTTTTTTTTTTTTTTCCTAAACAACTGGAATGGACTTTTCTTGGTGGCCGAACTGTTAACGTTGCAGATGTTTTGTTTTTTTTTCACACTTTATTTTCCTACTTTTACTCATGACTCCGGGTTTGATCCTTCCTACTTACCTACCATAACATTTTTTAAAACTCCCCCCCCCCCGTACCGGAAACAAACACTCGGGCAACGCCGGGTACCCCCGCTAGTATTCAATAAAGAATTGACTATGCATGAATTAAAATGTCCTATTTAAGCGTATTGTACAACTCGGCAAGGATGGGCGCCTCCCACTAGTAATGAAAAAAATGAAATAGATATTCATATTGATTTTTAGAAAAATCTACATGGTGCGCGACTTCTGGAACACCTTACATATACATTATATATATATATATTTTTTATTTACACACATCGATCATGTTTAGTCTGCTATGAAGACAGGCTTACCTTGGCAGTTAAGCGCTAGTCAGTGAAGAACCTGTGGTACCATTTTCTATGGCGTCGAATGTAAGGAAGCTAACATAGGTAAACCATCCTCACCTGATGCATCGAACCAAATTTACTATGCAGGCCTTTAAAAGGTTAACACACCCGTCATGTGGCAGTTATAAGGTGAATAGCACGTGGGTGGTGGAGAGGGTGACAGGTCTCCTCTGCAGAGTAGTTTCAGTTTGCAACCGACGAGCAACTGCAACGAACCGATTCAGTTTATTTTAGGCTAACTTACCTGAGGCTGAAACACGTGTCATTTGATAAAATTAAATATTTAAGAATAAATTAATGTTGAGACACTTAATAAAGACCTGTTTGATATTTTTTTTTTAATTCGCTGTAGAATACTACAAGAATTTAACAACTGTTAACCTTATAACTAAAACAAGACTTCCCGGACAACAAAATCAGTCGATGAAGCCAATGTGGCATACCAATTCAAATGCCCCTTGGGAGAATGTATCTCCGACACCAAGAGCTACATTGGACACATGACAAATACATTGTCCAGACGATTGACTACACATTTCCGATACAAGCTCGATTTGCCAACACCTAAAACAACATGGCTGCCCACATTCCCAATTTAGAAAGGTTCTAGTTGAAAACACAAAAATCATCCATATATGGATTCAAACATTAAAAGATTAAAAAATATTCGAAGAACTATTTTTAAGAATCAAACAACCAAAAAATAACAATGAAAATTTTGAAGATAGTAATATTTTGAAGTGCCTTGGTATGTAACCATCCAATATATATGCATATTATAATGTAAAGTTATAATTATTAATTAAAAAACAAACAAATAAAACTAATTTCTATGACATTTTGTATAAATTAATAAAAAAAAAATGTATAAAAAGAAAATTAAAAAATTACAAAAAAAAAAAGAAGAAAAAGCTCATTAAGCAAAAACACTTCGTGCTGTTTAACAATACTTATCTGAATGAGAACATGCTGCCTAAATACACAATATATATATATATATATATATATACACACACACTAGCAAAAGTATCCGTCGTTGACTGGGTTCAAAAACAGCCTACAGAAAATGGACTCTGATTTATGAAAGTATGATAGGTTATGAAAGGAAGGGTTGTAAAGAGATAGCTTCGAATTTGGGGGTATCAAAACCAAAGCAAAATATGATGAAAGTAAAAAGAAAATAGATAAACCCCATAATTTATTATACCATACCTGTTCACACCGAAACACTTATCACAATATTCTGTGGATCTATATTAAAAATACCTTGTTAAACTTTGTGAAATATTTCCATTCTATGGAGGTCAGGCGCGAACGAACACCCTATAATTTTATTATACCATTATTCTTCAAACTGAAACATGATTATCAAAGTATACTTACGCAGATAGATATGAAAAGTCTTTAAAGTTTGTGCCCATTTCCATTCTATGGAGGCCATGCGAACGCAGACCCCACAAATTTTATTATACCATCCCTATTTAAGTTAAGAATACTTAAATAAGTAGGTTTTATGTACATTTATATCAAAAACACTTGTAAACGTGTTTTTTTTAATTTTTAAATTTTTTATTTCCATACTTTGTGGACCAGGCGTGAACGCAGACCCCACAATTTTAATGAACCACCGTTCTGCCAGATCAAACATACCCGTTCCTGTGTCTCGATACATCTATCATTATATGTAATCAGTTTTTTAAAATAGTCAACTATATAGGAGCCTATTCGTGACCAGACATACACAGCTTTATATATATAATTTTTAAAACAGTAAATATATATTTAATATTTTTAAAACAGTTCATCGTGTGTGTGTATATATATATATATATATATATATATATATAATTTTTATTTATATAAACAAATAAAATATTACAGAGGTCAGTCAGGACCAACAAGTCTTCATCCTGACTGACCACTTGTCTGAAACATTAGCATGTTCAGTGTAGCGACTATGTAATATTTAATTTGTTTATATAAATAAAAATAATATATTTTGCTCTTTTTTATTGAGCACTCTTAATAAACTTGCTTTTAATTTATGAGTTTCCCTCCTGAATACCTTTAACTTGGTGTGTGTGTATATATATTTCCCCAAAATCTCTGGCCTTGATGGAGAGGGGACTAAAACTTGTAACTATGGTTTCAAATGATCTCAAATAACAGCAAGGGGAGACTATGTAATATCTCCCCTCTTTTGAAAATAGGGTACAATTATAAATATCACCAGTATCAAATAATCCTTATACATTGTGAAAATTACTTTATGTATTAAAACCAAAAAGTCAGAGGTTTGGGGGAAATATCAGATATTTTGTAATCCATATGCAAAACTAGAAAAACAAATTATGATTGAAACATTTTATGGCTGTAAAAAAAAAAAAAAAAAAAAAAAAAAAAAAAAAAAAAAAGTGCCAAAAATAGGCTCCGAGTCATCCCCTTAATGTGTGACCTTAAGGGCAAATGTCATAGCTCACTACACAATTCAGTCATTACCTTTCTAACTCGCCTTCATTTGTTAAATTCAAATGAATAGTCGGAGATTTGAAGTTATAAAATTGCCAAAAAAGGTGGTGTATCTCTTTATATATATATATATATATATATATATATATATATATACACATACATACACACACATACATACATACATACTGGTAGCCATATTGAATATTGAAATTTTCATATCTTTTGTTCTATGGGACGAAACTACATGAAAAATTGAAGGCTTTTTAGAGATGATAATACTATTTTATGGTTAAAATTTTTTGACAATTGGTAAAAAAGAATCTATATTTTCAAACCAATAAAATATGCTCAAATTTGTCTACAGTTGTATATATATATATAGTGTCCTGCAGGTCAGCTTTAGTTTTACTGCCTCGGTGGTTTCCCTTGTGGCTTTGCCAGGACACTGATTATATATAAGTGAAAGTGTCTGTGTGTACATTTCCTTATGCAATAACTGTCAATTTTCAGTCTACAGGCTCGAAATTTGATATTCAGGGTAGTGAGATTTGAGAAAATCTTTGTAGTCAGTTTTTGGCCAGAAATTTGGCTGTTAAGGGGTCAAAGTTCAACGTTTTGACCTTTGAGAACTCTACCAAACTCAGACAATTTTGGGTCTAAACACTTGAAATTTTAGATATAGGTCCCTTGGATATGGATCTAACTTAATAACTTGATTTGAGCCCAAAACATAAATGTTAAGGTCATAATAGGGGTCAAAGTTAAAAAAAAAAATTGACGTCTGTGGTTTCTACCAAATTACTCAGACAATTTCTGAAATAAATAAAAAAATTTTTAAAAATGGAAATTTTTAGTAATATGTAGAATTACAACAAAATTTATTGTTTGACAAAGGAGTCCTTTTGGAGGGATTAACGTTAGGAAAGGCATTGAGCCATAAACTTTTAGTTTCAGAGAAATTAGGATTGTTTTGCAACTGCAAAAAGCCAAACCTATGCAAATCATGAAAAGTTATCTAGAATCGCACAGTCTGTGAGCGATAGTAAAGCACATTTATGATATATTCATGTCTAGAATATCAAAGCAATAATTGTTGGCTAAATTCCTGTGAACATGAGCTGATATTCAATTTTGATGTCACACCTTAGCCTCTCTCACACACACACAAAGGAATTTTGATGATCAATCTTGTAATATAAGTAGCTAAAAATAAACCAGCTTTTAGCGGTTAAAATCGTGGCAGTTTTTTTGGGGGGTTATTTTAACTAGATGTTCATTTGCTTCTCACATTAGCAAGACGCGGCCAGAAACTTCACATTTACTCCAATATCCGTTTTACATGTATTCGACAATCCCTGTCCACCTCAACTCTTCTACATCAACTAACCAAGTATTTGCGTCAATGGTTGTGATTGGGCAACACTTGATTATTAAAGAGGGTCACTCAACAAAAATTTTGTATTAGACTTGAAAATGACCACGTTGTAGTTAGCTGAGAAGCAGCTTTGCGGTATTGTGTTCCACAGACGAGCAGTTCTAGGAAAGAAACTTTGCTCATAGAAGTTTAGTTTAGTTTTAGGTAAAGAGAGAGAGGGGAAACTATTGAGAGTGGTTGTAGCTAAAGGAGTTTTTGTTAATGTTTTATAGGGGAGGGCAGGAACGATAGATCAAAACTCAGTTGAGTCGTTATAACTAACTGATGATTTCATCTATAATATAAATCTCACTAGTCTGTTTAAATGTATGTATGCATGTTTTTATATCTGGCCTAAAACTTTCGACAGAGGCGACGGATTTTCACAAGATTGTTATCATTTTGAAGCTCGACCCTTTGGATGACAAATATCGAAAAATTGGCCAAAAACATTAATTCCTTCACTCTCAACTGGGCACTTTTCTACAAGGAGGGATCGCTTTTTTCGTTTTCGAAAGTCATCCCCTCTTTTCGATAGTCTAGCCTTAATTTAAACTTACGTCACTTCCGGTTTGGTGATGGGCGCAATAGCAAAGACGTCACGTTTTTTTTTTTTTTTCATGTTTCTTTCCTCCTTCACGGCACGTGTTCAAGCCTGCCTGCCTACTACCACTTTTTTATTTTTATTATTTTGCTCAACACACCTCCAAACACCCAGGCAACGCCAGGCACCCAGGCTAGTTTTAACATAAATGTTACGTTGAAAAAACATGCAACTGCTATATAGATGAAAGCTCTGCTGTTCATGACGCTTAGTGCATTTTTATTTTCAGGGATTGAGCGGTATTCATTGATGCACAACGCCAACAGCATTTGTGGCTTATACTGTGTGTGTGTGTGTGTGTGTGTGTGTGTGTCTATATATTTATAAAAGGTGAGAATATATGTGTGTGTGTGTGTGTGTGTGTGTGTGTGTGTGTGTGTGTGTGTGTGAGGACACTTCCCAACCTATATTCTCAACGAATGTTTCATCTACAGACTTAAAATTTGATATATAGGGTATTCAGATATATGGAACACTTTAACCGGTTTTCATTTGGAAAAATGGCTGTAAAAGGGGCCAAAATTAAAAAATTGTTACGTAGGGGGAGATCATCAGATTTTTATCTGTTAACTGTTTTACGATTGCGCATGCACGGTCATGAAACATAGCAGCTTCCTTATGTTAAGGAGTAGGTTTAAAAACACTTTAAAAGATCGTGTCAAGCTGGTCTAATGGCTATCATATTTGACTGTCTTTACGTTTTGGTCTTGATCTCAGCTCGAGTATTTCTTTTTCTTTTTTTAACTTACAAGAAGTGAACTGTTTAGAAAACACATAAGGCTCGGTTTCTTTTTGTTTACTTCATTTTTTTTTTAAAAGTAATTTAACGTTAGTTTAATTAATACCTACAATATTTCTTTTCATAATGAGTAAGAAATATGCTTTAATTAAAATATATTTATGTGTATTTCACGACCGAGCAACGCCGAGCGGCATATATATATATATATATATATATAAATATAAAAAGATAAAAAAAAAAATTCGATCCCACATTTTGCTAATTCCTACCCTCTGATGAGAAGGAAAGTATTTCTTCGAAACTCCGCGGATTAAGGACTATCCACTTATCTAGTATTTCCTTTTCAGATTAAATATGCTTTTAACTCATTTCAAAGTGTTTTTTAACATATTTTATTAACTGTTTGCTCATTATATATATATATATATATAATGAAACACTGAAGTGCAATAATAATACAGGCTGTATAATACTATAAACATAAAATCCAAACAATTATTATCAATATTTATAAGACAATTCTAAGCAGATAGAGAAAGCTCAATATGTGAGATAGAGCAAAAATATAAATGAAAATTTTGAGTTAAATTTTGTAGAATTAAAACAGAATTTATTTTTGGACAAAGGAGTACAGATAATTATTAAAGTATTTTCCTTAATCCATGGATTTTCAATGAATGGATCATCTCATCGAAGAAAATGTTAGCAAAATATATACGAGTAATTATGAATTTTGCTTATCAGCACATGAAAATTAAAATTGGATGTCTTCAAGTCCAACATAAACAAATACCTGATGAATCGCCCCCTTAAGACACTTTATCAGATCTCCATTACTAGCGATTACTACGATATTATCCCATTGATTACTGTACACGCAATAACCCTTATCCCTGAGTGGTCTCCAGGCCTTGATAAGTGGTGACTTCCTTGTAAAAAAAAAAAAAAAAAAAAAATTGAAATGAAAGATTAAGAAGGAAACACAAGGATGAAATAATGAATATACAGGAACCATCATAAAATTCAATGAATACTGGTATATTCCAGAATGAGTTGCGTTTTTTTTTTTAATATCATATTCCAGGCTGGGAGGTAAAATTCAAGTCATATATTTAGTAATCTATCATTTCCAAAGCGGTAGAATTCTTTGAAAGGTCTTTCGAATAATTAGAGATCCGCGTCGGCAAAATGTTGGAGTGAATTAACTGAAAAGCAGTATTTTGTGAACTTGTAGCCGATAAATTTCTTCTGTTGTAAATTTATATTAAGGTGATGTATATTTTTTTTTCTATGTTTTGAAGTTTCTAAACGTGAAATTATATTATAAAATTGGATAAACTAAGAGAGTCAGATTCTCAATTGCTCTCATCGGCGTTCAAGTCTAATTTTCTCTAAGCTGTATCTAGTTCATGAACCAATTTGAAGTTTTAAAAGGGAGGAAGGGGGAAATGTGGGCACAAGAAAAAGAGAAGTGGAAAAGATTAGAACCTCTCTCCGAAGTAGTTTTTTTTAAAGCCAGACAAGAGAATTGGTACTTGCTATGATTAAAAAAAATCATACAAACCAGATGATGGTCGTATAAACCATAAATGGTCGTAAAGATTAAAGTTAGGGGAAGGTAAAGGAGGGGGGTGCATGTCCGTGATAGTAATGACGTTTTACAAGTTCTGAACTTTATAAGCAGATGTGTGAAAAGGCTTAGGTGTGAGATCAAAATTGAATAATATCAGCTCATGTTTACAGGAATTTAGCCAACAATTATTGCTTTGATATTCTAGACATGAATATATCATAAATGTGCTTTACTATCGCTCACAGACAGTGCGATTCTAGATAACTTTTCATGATTTGCATAGGTTTACCTTTTTGCAGTTGCAAAACAGTCCTAATTTGTCTGAAACAAAAAGTTTATGGCTGCATGCCTTTCCTAACAATATCCCCTTAAAAAAGGACAAGTATTTTGTCAAAACATCATCTCGCTTTAGTTCTTCAACTAGGGCATTGATTGTGCTTACCTTTTTTTTTTTTTTTTTACTTGGGAGTCACTACTTATCAAAACCCATCTATAAGCCACTCGAGGATAATGGTTAATAAGCGTAAGGTGGTAGTGTAGTAATCGTTAATGGTGTAAATTATGTAAAATTTGATTATAGGGATGGCTCAACAAAAACTTGTTTACATCTATACGGACGGCTCAACAAGAAATTATTTACATTTACAATGTTGTAGTCAGCTGGAAAGCAGAACAGAGTTCCACAGACTGGCAGTTCTAGGAAAGAAGCTTTGTTCATGGAATATGCGCTTAAATTTAGTCACATATAGAGAATGAGGGAAACCATATATAGTGGTTGTAGCTAGTCAAGTGTAACTCATTTGGGCGGGGGGGGGGGCTTAAAGCTTAACCCGCACGTGAAGGTAAGTTAAAAGATGATAATCACTTTGTGTAAGACTGATAAGACAACGCATATGGATGAGAACTCAGATGCGGAGGAAATATATTTGGATGGCTGAGCTATTGAGGTTGTTAAAAGTTTTGTTACTTTAGCAATACCATTGGAGTACAGGGTGGAGCAGGTGCTAGTGTGATTGTAAGAATTACGAGTTGATGGAGTAAACTGTCATTACTAACTAGCAGAGTGTTACCACTGACATCCAGAATAGTCTATTAGGCAGGTATATGCAGTGTGAGGATATATGGAAATAAAACATGGCCAAGGAGATTGAGGGCATGCGTTGCATGAAGAGAAATAATAAGAATGATAAGATAGATGTGCAATATGTCTTAAAGGCAGGGTTAGATATTATGAACTTGGAGGAAAATTAAATCTGGATAGTATAATGAGATGTGCAGAAGAGTAGACTTCGATGATGAGGATGGCAGCGATTCCAAGCCATACTCTCTCAACCTTTTAGTGTTCATCGTATATCAACTACAAATGAATGATTGGTCTGACAGAGTTTATGTTTACATTAGATATGTTGCTAAATTGTGCACATAACATTTTAAATGAGTTTTTCATTTCATTTTGGTTTGACTGTTTTACGACATATCAAACCTTTTTCAGGTTATTTAATGTCGGATTCAGTTATTTTGGAAATAGTATTCATGTTACATCCAGTTATTTTGTTGAAGGTTTTTATCTTTCAAGCTTTTTGTATCTTTAATCGTTAGTTTCTAGTGTTTGGTTGTTTTATAGTGGATTTTATCGTTTTTGTTTTCTGCCCTGCAGAACATGAATGAGTTTTGCAATGGGAGAGGGAAAAGGGTTACAGTATTAATGTTTGGTACATTTTAAGTTAGGAAATCAGTCAAGAAGTGGGGGAGATAGAAAGAGAAAAGGGAAGAAGGAAAAGGGGGAAAAGGTGGGTTGTTGTTTTTGCAGAAAATAAGTTTTGCAGAAAATAAGTTTTGCAAAAAAAAAAAAAAAAAAAAAAAAAAAGCATCAATGTTAGGTGCATTTCATCTTAGGATGCACAATATCTTCAGACAGCCTGATCTGGTAGCACCAGTAATTTCATTTTCATTTGATCGAAGTTCTCAAAAATCAAGGAGACCCAATTCCTGGGTCTAACACTTGAACTCTTTATGCGATACATAGATATTCGAATATTCCATAACATTCTTTATCTCTCAGATGCCGAGTTAGTAAAAAAAAAAAAAAAAAAAGAAAAAAAATCACTTGGAGAAGGTACACTTAAGGCAGACAAGTTTTCTCCTGTAAGCCGACAAGTATTGTGTTCTTGAATGTATATATAATTTATACAATGTATACACACTGACAGTTCTTTCATCGCTATTCTCAAAATCAACACAGACGAATTTATCAATGTATAAATTTTATTTACAATTAAGTTTCTTGTTTATTGAAAAAGAACGAGAGAGGGGGAGAGAGATACGCTAGTTGTAAGGGATTGGTTGGTGTGTGACGCAACAATGGAGAGGGGTCAAGATGTCAGTCACGCTTGCCACTGTGTTTTCTCTCTTCTGTTTTGTTTTTCCTTCTTATTTAATCACAAATCGACATTCCTGGAATTGTAAACATCAAGATATTACATTCTTCTTTTCTATTTTGCATTGCACAATTCGTCTCCTGACCTTGGAATGTAAACAGTTCTTTGTTTTCGTTTTAATTACAATTCCGGTAATTTTTTATGGGACACAAGAATGTAGATCTAAATCCATCTGGAATGTGCCTCTGTGTGTGTGTGTGCGCGCGCGCACACACCTCTACTTTAAAATGTGCATTGTCGCATCTCTATATCCAACACAAGTTCTCTCCAGTAGGCATTCAAGTGTGTGCATTCACTGCACTAGTTGTGATTGTCTACTTTTGTGCTTGTAGTTGGTGCTCGATACCAATACTGATCACAGCGTCAATCATGTCTCAGTTACTGTTGTAACAAAGGATTTTCCCCGCCAAACAAAACCCTAATTCCGGCTTAAAACGAATGACAATGTTTCATTTCGTGAAACTACAATTTGCTTCGTTTGTTCTGATTTTGAAAGCACACTCATCGTTTAATGAGTCTTTATATTTATTATTGCATTAATTTTTTGATCAGAGAATTACAAAAACCCAACTTCCTACCCCCTCTACCGTAATTATATATATATATATATATATATATATATATATATATCATTTTTAACTACACAGCGAGATAACGCTAGATTATCAGCTGTTAATCTATGGACATAAAACACTGCTTAATCATGAGGCCCACCATCTGGTAGGAACATTACTTTTGTAAAGTCTCAAGTAGGTCATGATCATAGTCTTAATTTGGTGGCTAATTGAATTACCAAAATAAATTTGATACCATTGTTTGTTTTGCAGAGACCTATGTGCCCACAAAAAAATTGTTAGATATAATTAAATAAATCTCTACTTATTTTTTTTCAAAGTTTACATTCGTAGAAAATTCTTTACATATTTTAAATAAAAATAATTGGTTTATTTAACAAACATCTCATTCTGACAAGTTTAATTTAATTAAATACAAATGAGATTAAAACTTTAAAAAATCTGACAAATATACCCAGTGAACCAAGTGCAAGAGAGATTGAAACAATTGTACTTGAAGTGACGGTTAGAATCTTACAAAAAACTCTTGGCTGAAATATATGAGATATCGGATCAATTATACGATAGGATGTCCCATCCCCAGCATGAACAAAATATAAAAAAAAAAAAAAAAAATAGAGAATATTAATATTACTCGAACGTAAAGTTTTGTGATGACAACCTGACTAAATAGTCAAAATGACACGCAGGGTGGAATGATAAAATTGTCGCCCTAAGAAAAACAACATGATTCCATTTCCATTTGATGAAAACCGGTTTTCTTTTTTTGTTGCAGACCATCTACTAGTTGGCCAGTTGTGCACAAATCCCAAGAGCGATAGGAGCCTTCTATCATGTCTAAAAGTTTTATATTTTAATCAATGCAGATTATGTATTTATTATTACAGAGCCAATTTTCCATTGAATATTATATTGTACCTAGTATATAGTAGCGATTTCAAAAGTTTTTTTTTTTTTTTTTTTTTTACAAAGGCATCACCACATTATCAAGGCCCAGAGGCTACTCAAGGATAAGGGTTAAAGAGTGTACAGTAGAAATTGGTCAATATAGTAATCATTAGTAATGAAAATTTGGTAAATTTAATAACTTATATGGAATGGCTCATCAAGAACTTATTTACTTTAGACTTGAACACAACCATATTGTAGTCAGCCGGAAAGCAGGAAAACGGAAGACAATTCCACAGGCGTGCAGTTCTAAGAAAGAAGCTTTGTTCATGGAATCTACGTTTAGGTTTAGGCATAGATAAAGAGTGGGGGGAATTATTGATAGTGTTTACAGCTAGACGAGTGTTTCTTGTGAAAGTTTGGCGAGGGGGGACCATAGATTGAAGCTCAGTTGAACACTTTCCATGAAAATAACGATACATCAGAGACAAACTCGCAACATCTCTTCTGTGAGATAGAGGTTGCAAGGAGGAGAAATGACTTCAGTGCCATCAGCTGAAATCGAAACACTACAGACGTATTCCCTATTGTTTGAACTATGGACAGCTACCTTTGAATTTGCGGATATCCACAAGTAATAAAAATATGTCAGCAAACTGAAGTGAACATTTTACATTTCAACTTGCCAACATATTTCTGTACGTGTAATCATTCATCCAAACAAAGATTTTACTCGTTATAAATCATCCTTGGTGTATGATTATTATTTCCTGTTAATTTCAGTGTAATGTAACCAGTAGTTTAAGTGTTTATCGGTTGAATATTTTCAAAGACACAGATAAATACATCTGTTTTATTTATAAAGTCTAGCGGGACCTGTGGAAATTCCACAGGCGACTCATGTAATATATTAATGTTGGCATTCTGTAGATGTTCAGTGTAAATGGAGACGCTCTGATATTAGTGTAGCTTTTTGTTAAAACTGCAAAAGTATTTAAGCTAGCACGAACACCCGGCAAAGCCCGGTCGTAAAGCACGCTTAAACATGACATTTTAATTCTTGCAGATTTCGTACATATTATTTAGAGTTAATGTTCTATCGATTTTTATATATTATAAAGTTGCAATTTAAAAAAAAATAAAAATATATCTATATGAATTGGATGCATTAGCTTGAATCAAAACCGAAATAAAAACTTTTTTTAATTTTTTTTTTTTTTTTTTTTTTTTTTACATGGAAGTCACCACTTATCAAGGCCCGGAAGCCACTCGGGGATAAGGGTTATTGCATGTGCAGTAATCAATGGGATAGTATCGTAGTAATCGTTAGTATTGGAGATTTGATAAAGTGTCTTACTTAAGGGGGTGGTTTATCAGGAATTTGTTTATGTTTGACTTGAAGACATCCAAGTTGTAGTCAGGTGGGAAACAGGCAGACGGAAGAGAGTTCCACTGGCGTACACTTCTAAGAAAGAAGCTGTGTTCATGGAATCTACATTTTGGTTTTAGCACAGTTAAAGAGTGGGGAAAATTTTTGAGAGTGATTTCAGCTAGATGGGTGTTTTTTGTGAAAGATCGGCGAGGGGCGGGGGGGGGACAAGGGATTGGCGTTCAGACGATCACTTGCCATGGAAGTAACGATAAAAACGATAAAACAAAGGCTTGCAACGTCTCTTCTGCGGGAGAGAGATTGCAAGGAAGAAAAAAGGGCATCCCGCCACAAAGTCTATTTTGTAATCTTATTGGAAATTATATATATATATATATATATATATATATATATATATATATATATGTGTGAAGAATAAAATATGTATAAATACGTTTGAAGCCAAAAACTGCAACGCGAATTTTTTTTATAAAATAAACGAGTGTTTATTTTTTTTAAGAAATATATTTTGGAGTAAGACTCTTTTGTCAATCTTTTTTTCTTTGACATGATGTAGAGTGGAAGATAGTTCAATGAAGATGTTAACTGCGGGGTTTTTATGAAGCCGGATAGGTGACGCGTGGTCGCGCATTTTGAAAATCTGGGTAGTTTTTGTTTATATCGTTAGAAGCGCTGAGTAAAATTTGAAGAATAAAATACGTATAAATACGTTTTAAGCCAAAATGCGCGACCACGCGTCACCTATCCTATATATATATATATATTAGTGTTAGGTCAGTTAATCGGAATCGGAAAAACTGGAACTTTGTGAAGCATCAGAATCGGTATTGGAAAAATTTGAGCCTAATTTGTGATTCCAAACGGTTCTCTAAAATTTTTCTTGACAATAATAAATGAAACAAATTTAAGACTAAGGACTACAGAATAGGTTATAAATCCTATTAGCAAATTTAGTATTAATTTTCAGTTTAATTTAATGTATTTCTTTTATTGGTACATTATTGTAAACATCTCCCTGTGAATCTTTTTCGCACATATTCGTTGAACATTTCAAGGAGTTCACACTAGATGTTAGATTTAAAATGCCCTAGACAAGGTTTTTCAAGTTCGGTGGCGCCGTCTGGACACTGTTGTTATCTGTCATCGGCTTTTTCTGACATAATGAATGTTTTTGGTACTTCTTGGACACAAGTGAAAAAATATGGATAAAAATGTCACAATAAGTTTATCAAAATCGTCCCCCACACACCCCGAATTAAAAATGGAAACGATATCTACATTTAAACCTAGACTCCTCCTCCTCCCATAAAGAACCACGCTAGTTTGAACCACGGGTTTTATTTAGAGGAGATAACTTAAAACTTAATTTTTCGCTAATTGTTTTCGAAAACTTTTCATTAATAATTAATTTTCTACCTTACCGTTTTTCGTAATTTTTGGATATTTTCATTACTGCGACATGACAAGTAGATACAATTAGTTTTACTTGAAATTCAAGATTTTTATTTTTATGAATGAAAAAGAGTGCAGAATATATGTTTGGGAAAGTGCAAAATAGTTAACAATAATTTAACCAATATGGATTATATTATAAAGTGGATTCCCGATTTCTATGATATTTTACTTCGGCAGAAAAGTCATCTAGACATTTAACGGAGATTCTAGTGATTCATCGAAAAACTATGGACTTTGCAGAGACATGTGACGGATAAAATGTGTAGACAAATATTTAGAAAAATGAAACCCAAACATTTCGCCAGTTTTGGATAATTCTGATTCGTAGCCATTTTTGGAATAAGAACATACATCACTCATCTTCTATTTCGACAAAATCTCTTACGTTTTTTTTTGGGTTTTTTTTTGCCGTCTAATATTCATAAATATGACTAATTACAATTTATCAACCTCCGTCTTCCATTTGCAGTCTTATCCCCCCCCCCCTCTCGACACGCAAAAAAATTTACAGATCCAAATTCTTTTAAAATTCTAGATATTAAACTATGGTGATTTATTTATTTTTTTTAAAAATACTGATTTCTCCCTCTGATTCTAATGGCAGGTGTCCGAAAAAAAAAAAAAAAAAAAAAAAAAAAAAAAATGGCGTCTCCATTTTCAGCGATAAACTGCAGAAGTGCCAAAAGATAAGTGTAGTCCGTCGAGTTAGAACGAAAAAGAAAAGGATGGTCTCATCCGAGCCGTAGTAGAGCTTCGATAATCGCTCAAAAATCGAAAATTAAACAAAATACTGGCAGAACATAACATGTGATATTGGCGGACGAAGCCGTGATATTTATTGGATGTGTTTATGTCAGTGTCCATAGATAAAATTTGATTTTGTGAATATAATACTGGGTGCATTTGCGTAAATTTTCATGCAGGGTGGGTTGGGTCTCTCTCTTGGGTTTATTTTACAATTCACAGAGATTGGAAAAACTGGCCAAAAATGCAAATATATAACTAATAAACGTTAGCAAAGGCAAGATAAATTACTCTTCTACCGATCTGAAGTTTTTAGTGGTTTTATTCGCTTTAAAACGTTTGTTCCGTTCGAAAAAGGTGTCGAGCGAATTGACACCTAAATATTCGAAGTTTTGAAAATGACTTAAACATACAATAAAACCCATCCAATATGCCACCGTAACAAATATTGGATGGGTTTATTTTGTGTAATTTTTTTTTTAAGTCATCATCAAAACTTTAAATATTTAGGTGTCAATTCGCGGCCATTTTGTCTGCTCTCACCTAACACTATGTTTTTCGAACCGAATAAACTAGTGAGTAAGACTACTAAAAATTTTTCCAGGTAGGTAGAAGAGTAGCTTATTTTTGCCTTTAATAACGTGTTATTTGAATTTTTGACCACTTATTCGTACCTCTGTGGGTTGTAAAACAAACCGAAAGTAGTATCACATATAGGAGTTAATATGGAGAATTACACTTTAACGTTAGTAAACAAATTAATAAAATCCTAAAAATTTAGATTTAACTCAACCGTTTATTTTTTTTATATATACAATTTGGTGGTTTCGGTATTTGTACAGTTTAATCAAGACATTAAAAAAATGAAAATATCGAAGAAAAAAAAAAAAAAGGTTATATTGTACGTATCCGTTATGGAAGGAAGTTCTCTGAAAAAAAAAAAAAAAAAAAAAAAATTCACTTAATTTCAAGTTTTTTTTTTTTTTTTTTTTTTTTACAGCGATTCGATTTTTAGGAAGAAAAGTTAGTATTAAAGATGGGGAGGGAATGTCGGCGCTTTAAATTAAGTTATCTCCCCGTGGCGTGTTCAAAAAATTCAAAGATGTACCTTCAACGAGCCGTCATAAAAACGTTTTTCCGCTGTAAAAAAAACAAAAAAAAAACAAGAAAAAACCCCTCAAATTAAGTGATTTTTTTCGGAGATCTTCAGTCCAAAACGGATACGTACAATATAACTTTTTTTCGATATTTTCATTTTTAAACTGTCTTGATTAAACTGTACAAGTATCGTGGTTTAAAATGGAAAACGAAAACAATGGGGTTACGCTAAGCGAAGCTTTTAAAGTTTCATCAATAATCCGCTAATTTTTAATAAAAAGTAAGTATTGTAGTTAACATAGGTGATACTGAAGCGAGCGGTACTTCTACAGTTTATCGCCGAAAATGGAGATGCCATTTTCCCCCGGATATCTGATGGTTTCCTTAAAATCAGAGGGAGAAATCAGTAGTTTAAATTATGACCGAAGTAGGAAATAGATAAATTACAAAATTATTTTATTAAAATTATATTTTCTTACGCAGACTTTTCAATAAAAGTATTTAGAATTTCATAAATTTTTATACAATAAATATTTTGGTTTCAAACGGCGCTCGCTCGTCCAGTTTAAACAATTATGAATATGTCATTTTCATTTCCTGTTTTTAATAATATATATATATATATATATATATATATATATATATATATATTAGTAATTTATAAAATATATATGGCGATTAAGCTACACTGAATATTCGGCGTTTCATCCACTGAGTCCTAGAGTGGGAAACGCCGAATATTCAGAGTAGCTTAATCGCCATATATATTTTATAAATTACTAACTAGCTCTACCTACGTATTGAGCACCTTTGAAGTAAATACTTCAAGTTTACGCATAAATCTATACTTTCGTATATTAATTTTATGTGAGTAAATTAAGTAGTAATACACACGTTTCATGAAAAGTTTTCCCGTTCTCATTAATTAAATCGAAACATTTCCAATTAAACAATTACAGATATATCATATATCTGTAAAAAAAAGAAGCAAATAAAAGTGAAAGAACATATATCATATATGTTCTTTCACTTTATTTGCTTCTTTTTTTTCATAGTTCTTTCCGGAAGTAATTAATATCTAGTTTAATCTTGTTATTTCCTACTTTGTTCATAATTTAAAATACCGATTTCTACCTCTGATTCTAATGACAGGTGCCTGAAAAAAAATGGCGTCTCCATTCTGCCTAATTGTATCGACTAGTTTTTTTTTTGATGAATGAAAAGAAAAAAAATTAAAATTAATGCGTTTATGAAATCAGACAAAACTAGTCTATAAAATTTGGCAGTCATTTAGGGGGAGAAACCGCTTACCCCCCCCCCCCACAAAAAGTTAAACACAATATCCGTTCGTTCATACTTATGTAGAATACGGACCGCGCTATTTTTTTTTTTTTTTTTAGATAAAATTTACAAGACGAATTCCGGATTTATTTACGGTATCTTTTGTTTATCAAATTGTTAGATGAAAGTATAGGATAGTTATAAAACGCCCTCCTCTTCCCCACGTTAAGAATGGGTTTCTAAATAATAACATTATTACATCAGCACGGTCCGTATTCTGCAGAAGTAATGGTTCGTTTTTACAGTAGGGAATCCAGCTACCCCTTCCGCCTTTCAAAACAAAAAAAAAAAAAAAAAAAAAAAAAAAAACGTGCTAATGAGCTTACTGATCCGGATCCGCGCTATTTCTTTTAAATCGTATTTCCAAGTTTAAAGTTTTATGGTAGGTTTTTTTTTTTTTATTCAATTGTAAGGTTAAAGTACAGAATAGGTACAAAACACCATCCCCTCATGTTAAGAATGGCTTTTCAAATAATAACGTAATTGTTTCAGCACGGATAAATGAGTGCATGATGACTGCATGAGTACCAAAAAAAAAAAAAAAGTGTGGGAGACTTTAGATGGGCACAAGATTTGTGTTCGGAACCGTCGGCATTTCCCGGTGACGGCACCTCAGATCCTGAAGGAGGAATTAATGCCTGTGTGTATGACCCCCCCCCCCCAAGTCCGAGCAGAATCACTCTTTCCGGGGCAGAGTAAGTATTATGCTTTTTGTTATAAAATAAAGAAAGATTGAACTCACTGCCTCCTTCAGCTTGTATAGTCCATTCTCCGTTAAGTACCAGGTTGACCTGAGCGCAGGTTGGATTCCATAGCGTCGCAGAAATTATTACCGCGAATAAAAGCACAGGTATAGAAGAAGAAAGACTAATCGAGTTTCTTCTTTCTCCTTGTCGACATGATCCTACTTGCATCGTTGCCGTAGTGTAAAGCCAACAACGGAGCAGCACCTGCAAGACAGGCGACACAAGTCGATAAATCCGAGGGGAGAAGTGTTTTATTTTTGTTATTATCACGGCACGAATGATCGCAACAAAAAGATCAGCGAATTTTCATCAGTGCCGCTCCTCCTGATTACTGACACCATGTGATTGTTGTCGACTTTGCCGTCACACGGACTTTGGAATGGTCTACTATTTTCAGCTCTACTTATCGCGTTTTTACTGTTTTTTGTTTGTTTGTTTGTTTGTTTGTTTGTTTTTTATTTAATTATGAAGATAGAATAAAGAAAGGAAGAAAAAAAGGAAAAGAAAGAAAAACGAAATACAGAAAAAAAAAAAGGAAAGAAAAAGATAGGAAAAAAAGAAAATAAAGAAAGAATTGTTCTTTGAATTAAATTATGTATTCAAATATAAAATTCTATTTATGCAAGGACATTAAAAGTCTGTGTTTGGATGGGTAACCCTCTGTTTATCATAATCTTAGCTACATGAATATTGACCGGGCAGGTGCACGTTTTTATTTTGTTTATTTATTTTATTATTTATTTATTTATTTTTGCTAGGAGCAAAGTCTCTTACTAACCATTTCTTGTTTGTTTTTGGTCGCACCATTATTATGAAGAATAAAATTTATTTTTTTCAACACTTGAAGTCTAATCAGGCCGCGAGTAAATGTGGTATTATGGTAGCTACAATGATTTTTTTTTTTACTCTTATTCATGCCAAATAAGTCACAATTCCAGTTGGACATAAGGGGATACTCCTTGGGATCACATCTACAAGGACACTGTATAGGGAGTTGAGCAACGAGATGTCTGTTTAAACTTCTACATGTGAGTACAGTCAGGGAAGCAGGCAACCGGGAGGCAATTCCAAAGTCTAGCAGTTCAAGGGAAGAAACTATTAGAATAGAAGGCTTTCCGACATATAGGGATCTCTTCAGTGTAGGGGTGTGATTTTGTTGCTTGTTGAGTCGGGAGTATTTACGTCGAGAGGTCAAAAGTGTTACGAGTTTGTCAGGGCAGATTCTATCAAAATATTTGTAAAATAGGCATAGAGATGCAACATTTCGGTGATGGGAGAGCTTGATTAACAGTGTAAGACCTATTAGGTTGAAGACTTTTTTGAACCCTATCTGAGAGTGAGAAAGTAGTGATACATGTGACAACAAATGACTGATGACTTTGTAGAGATATAGGATACTTTCAGGTGTGATTAATTTTCTAGCATGGTAGAGAGAGCCCACCTTTTTTTGCGGTAACCTTGGAAATGTCCAATTCATGTTGCCCGTGAATGTTAAGCCAAGGCGTTTAACCAAAGAGCTTTCAGGTAACATGTTATTAGTTATGGCAATTATTGGTTGAGAAGTTTTCTTGTAATTGTTAAAGGAAAGAAGTTTAGTCTTAGTAGCATTGCATGTTACCATCTATTTACACCCCCATTCCACTACAGACTGACGGTCTTCCTTTAAGGTTTCAGCTATTTCCTTAGATATGTGTCCGTTCATTTTTTCCCGTATGGTGTCATCAGCAAATATACCAATCTCGGAGACTATTTTATCAGCAAGGTCGTTTATTAATATAAGGAATAATAAAGGTCTAAGGTTCGACCCCTGAAGCACACCCGCATTTATATATGCTGTTTTGATGTGTATGACGATTGAGAACAATCCGGATTTTTCTCTTGTTTGAGAATATGATTATATTAAGTATTTGTCCAGTAATACCATATGATTTAATTTCCATAAGAAGACCTTTGTGCTAAACCCTGTCAAAGGGCTTAGATATATCTAGGGCTACTGCCCTAGCCTCCCCTGCTTTGTCCCATGCATGGTATATAGGTGTAGAGATTACAGTTAGAATATCTGCAGTAGAGTGAGCTTGCCTAAATTCATCCCATCGATCAGAAAGAAGTTTAGTATCTATTAGATGGTGGACTAGTGTTTGATTGTTTAAGGACTCAAAGATTTTAGCAAAATGAAGAATACTGGTGCCATGGAAGTAATTTTCCTCCAGTCAGATTCAGTAAGGAATTTGTTGTAGAGTTGGAGAGAACTGGGGCAACTTCAGCGGAGCATTTTTTTAATAGTATAGCAGGGATGAGATTATGCCCACATGCCTTCGATGTGTCTTGGTTTTTCTTGAGAAGGGATGATTTTCAGATCATTGAGTGTGGCTTCTGTCCACAAAGGGAAATTTGGGAGGGAGTCGTTTGTTGGGTCTAATGTAGAGTTGGAGGCGAACCACCAGTCAAACAGTTTAGCCTTCTCAGTTGCCATATAAACAACTTCATGGAATATGTCATGAGAGAAGTTAAAACAGATTTCACCAGATTTCATCTGCAGGATTAGAGTTAGAGAGCCAAGCAGACTGATAAGCATTAAAATCATCAAAAACAAAGACGGAGCTTGATGGATGAAGTTGCAATTCATTGTTAATACTGTTGGATATAGCATCAACAGCTGAGTCGTTAATTGTCAGAATGTGAGCAATAAAAAAGAATGAATAGGAAGTAGAATGCAGCAAGGACAATCTAAGATAAGAGGACATAGGATTCAAGAGTGGGGACACGTGAAATGGAGAAAAAAGCACGCCAGTGGAACTCTGTTCCGTCTGCCTGTCTCCCACGTGACTACAACTTGGATGTCTTCAAATCCAACGTAAACAAGTTCCTGATGAACCGCCCCCTTAAGTAGACACTCCATGAAATCTCAATACTAATGTACAACGTACTGTACATGCAATAACCCTTATTCCTGAGTGGCTTCCGGGCCTTGATAAGTGGTGACCTCCTTGTAAAAAAAAAAAAAAAGAGCAAGGCTACGTAAATGCGTAGAAAAGTCTAAGCGGAAAATATGCAAATAACCATTCACATATCAATAGAAGAATCTCAATGAGATTCACAAAGGATATGAAGAGATTTGCAAAAGAGAAAAGACTTGACATCAGGAAAGTTCGTCCTGAGACCTGTGATGTTAACATAAGAAATAGTAAGGTTAGCGTAAGAAATAGTAAGATTAGCATAAGAAATAGTAAGGTTAGCATAAGAAATAGTAAGGTTAGCATAAGAAATAGTAAGGTTAGCATAAGAAATAGTAAGGTTAACGTAAGAAATAGTAAGGTTAGCATAAGAAATAGTAACGTTAGCGTAAGAAATAGTAAGGTTAGCATAAGAAATAGTAAGGTTAGCGTAAGAAATAGTAAGGTTAGCGTAAGAAACAGTAAGGTTAGCATAAGAAATAGTAAGGTTAGCATAAGAAATAGTAAGGTTAGCGTAAGAAACAGTAAGGTTAGCATAAGAAATAGTAAGGTTAGCATAAGAAATAGTAAGGTTAGCATAAGAAATAGTAAGGTTAGCATAAGAAATAGTAAGGTTAGCGTAAGAAACAGTAAGGTTAGCATAAGAAATAGTAAGGTTAGCATAAGAAATAGTAAGGTTAGCGTAAGAAATAGTAAGGTTAGCATAAGAAATAGTAAGGTTAGCGTAAAAAATAGTAAGGTTAGCGTAAGAAATAGTAAGGTTAGCATAAGAAATAGTAAGGTTAACGTAAGAAACAGTAAGGTTAGCATAAGAAATAGTAAGGTTAGCGTAAGAAACAGTAAGGTTAGCATAAGAAATAGTAAGGTTAGCATAAGAAATAGTAAGGTTAGCGTAAGAAATAGTAAGGTTAGCATAAGAAATAGTAAGGTTAGTGTAAGAAATAGTAAGGTTAGCATAAGAAATAGTAAGGTTAGCGTAAGAAATAGTAAGGTTAGCATAAGAAATAGTAAGGTTAGCATAAGAAATAGTAAGGTTAGTGTAAGAAATAGTAAGGTTAGCATAAGAAATAGTAAGGTTAGCATAAGAAATAGTAAGGTTAGCATAAGAAATAGTAAGGTTAGCATAAGAAATAGTAAGGTTAACGTAAGAAATAGTAAGGTTAGCATAAGAAATAGTAAGGTTAGCATAAGAAATAGTAAGGTTAGCGTAAGAAATAGTAAGGTTAGCATAAGAAATAGTAAGGTTAGCATAAGAAATAGTAAGGTTAGTGTAAGAAATAGTAAGATTAGTGTAAGAAATAGTAAGGTTAGCATAAGAAATAGTAAGGTTAGCGTAAGAAATAGTAAGGTTAGCATAAGAAATAGTAAGGTTAGCATAAGAAATAGTAAGGTTAGCATAAGAAATAGTAAGGTTAGCGTAAGAAATAGTAAGGTTAGCATAAGAAATAGTAAGGTTAGCATAAGAAATAGTAAGGTTAGCGTAAGAAATAGTAAGGTTAGCATAAGAAATAGTAAGGTTAGCATAAGAAATAGTAAGGTTAGTGTAAGAAATAGTAAGGTTAGCATAAGAAATAGTAAGGTTAGCATAAGAAATAGTAAGGTTAGCATAAGAAATAGTAAGGTTAACGTAAGAAATAGTAAGGTTAGCATAAGAAATAGTAAGGTTAGCATAAGAAATAGTAAGGTTAGCGTAAGAAATAGTAAGGTTAGCATAAGAAATAGTAAGGTTAGCATAAGAAATAGTAAGGTTAGTGTAAGAAATAGTAAGATTAGTGTAAGAAATAGTAAGGTTAGCATAAGAAATAGTAAGGTTAGCGTAAGAAATAGTAAGGTTAGCATAAGAAATAGTAAGGTTAGCATAAGAAATAGTAAGGTTAGCATAAGAAATAGTAAGGTTAGCGTAAGAAATAGTAAGGTTAGTGTAAGAAATAGTAAGGTTAGCATAAGAAATAGTAAGGTTAGCATAAGAAATAGTAAGGTTAGCATAAGAAATAGTAAGGTTACTGTAAGAAATAGTAAGGTTAGCATAAGAAATAGTAAGGTTAGCATAAGAAATAGTAAGGTTAGCGTAAGAAATAGTAAGGTTAGCATAAGAAATAGTAAGGTTAGCATAAGAAATAGTAAGGTTAGTGTAAGAAATAGTAAGATTAGTGTAAGAAATAGTAAGGTTAGCATAAGAAATAGTAAGGTTAGCGTAAGAAATAGTAAGGTTAGTGTAAGAAATAGTAAGGTTAGCATAAGAAATAGTAAGATTAGCGTAAGAAATAGTAAGGTTAGCATAAGAAATAGTAAGGTTAGCATAAGAAATAGTAAGGTTAGCATAAGAAATAGTAAGGTTAGTGTAAGAAATAGTAAGGTTAGCATAAGAAATAGTAAGGTTAGCATAGAAATAGTAAGGTTAGCATAAGAAATAGTAAGGTTAGCGTAAGAAATAGTAAGGTTAGCATAAGAAATAGTAAGGTTAGCATAAGAAATAGTAAGGTTAGTGTAAGAAATAGTAAGATTAGTGTAAGAAATAGTAAGGTTAGCATAAGAAATAGTAAGGTTAGCGTAAGAAATAGTAAGGTTAGTGTAAGAAATAGTAAGGTTAGCATAAGAAATAGTAAGGTTAGCGTAAGAAATAGTAAGGTTAGCATAAGAAATAGTAAGGTTAGCATAAGAAATAGTAAGGTTAGCATAAGAAATAGTAAGGTTAGTGTAAGAAATAGTAAGGTTAGCATAAGAAATAGTAAGGTTAGCATAGAAATAGTAAGGTTAGCATAAGAAATAGTAAGGTTAGCGTAAGAAATAGTAAGGTTAGCATAAGAAATAGTAAGGTTAGCATAAGAAATAGTAAGGTTAGCATAAGAAATAGTAAGGTTAGCATTAGAAATAGTAAGGTTAGCATAAGAAATAGTAAGGTTAGCATAAGAAATAGTAAGGTTAGTGTAAGAAATAGTAAGGTTAGCATAAGAAATAGTAAGGTTAGCATAAGAAATAGTAAGGTTAGTGTAAGAAATAGTAAGGTTAGCATGAGAAATAGTAAGGTTAGCATAAGAAATAGTAAGGTTTGCATAAGAAATAGTAAGGTTAGCATAAGAAATAGTAAGGTTAGCATAAGAAATAGTAAGGTTAGCGTAAGAAATAGTAAGGTTAGCATAAGAAATAGTAAGGTTAGCATAAGAAATAGTAAGGTTAGTGTAAGAAATAGTAAGGTTAGTGTAAGAAATAGTAAGGTTAGCATAAGAAATAGTAAGGTTAGCATAAGAAATAGTAAGGTTAGTGTAAGAAATAGTAAGGTTAGCATGAGAAATAGTAAGGTTAGCATAAAAAATAGTAAGGTTAGCATAAGAAATAGTAAGGTTAGCATAAGAAATAGTAAGGTTAGCATAAGAAATAGTAAGGTTAGCATAAGAAATAGTAAGGTTAGCATAAGAAATAGTAAGGTTAGCGTAAGAAATAGTAAGGTTAGTGTAAGAAATAGTAAGGTTAGCATCAGAAATAGTAAGGTTAGCATAAGAAATAGTAAGGTTAGTGTAAGAAATAGTAAGGTTAGCGTAAGAAATAGTAAGGTTAGCGTAAGAAATAGTAAGGTTAGCATAAGAAATAGTAAGGTTAGCATGAGAAATAGTAAGGTGATTATTGTGAGGATTGGTAGAAAGCATGATAAGAAAAATGCAGAGAAAGATAGAATCACATCAAAGGTTGAAAGAGACCCCACCACCAGCATTTAATCCTAGGACGTCAAGCAGGCTGGATAAAAAAAAGCTCTACAAGAGTTCAATAGGGAGGAAAAGAGTTACTCATTCAGCAGAGGTCTGGTTAGTGCTTTCTCTCCTCGATCTTTCCATCCTCCTTTCATGACTATGTTCTATTGTACTAGCTGATGATTGAATTTTTTTAGGGCGGGGGGGGGGGGTAGCTTACAATTTCATTTTTCTTGATTCTATGCAATGTTCCTTCATCTTTTTGTTTTACTTCTGCCGTAGTTTTCATATATCCAGTTATCATTTGTAACTCATGCGCATTAGTCTCTGCATTCCTTAATATTTCAGCCGTTTTTATTATTGCGATCTGTTGTACCATTGCAGCCATTTCCCCATTTTTTTTTTCAAAGTTTTTTTGGATTCTTCCTAGTGCTCCTGATATTATTGGTGTTAGCTATACTTTCTTCATCTTTCATATCCCTTTCAGCTCTCTAGCCATTCCTGTGTATTTGCTGTTGTCTGCTGAAATGGCCAAATCTACAATCTGAAAGGAGTTTTACTTCTTTCTTTTTTTTTCTTCTTTTTTTTATAAAGGAGTCACCACTTATCAAAACCCGGAGACGACTCGAGGATAAGGGTTAATAAGTGTACAGTGGTTAATGGGACAGTGACGTAGTAATTGTTAGTCGTGGAAATTTGGTAAATTGGATTACTTAAGGGGATGGCTCTTCAAGAACTTGTTTACATTGGACTTGAAGACGACCACATTATAGTCAGCTGGAAAACAGACAAAAGGAAGAGTGTTCCACAGGCATGCAGTTCTAAGAAAGAAACTTTGTTCATGGAATCTACGATTAGGTTTAGGCACGGATAAAACGTGGGGGAAATTATTCATACTGTTTTCAGCCAAACAAGTGTTTCTCGTGAAAGTTTGGCGAAGGGGGCTACCATAGATTGGAGCTCAGACGAGCACTTGCCATGAAAATAACAATAAAACAGAGACTTGCAACGTCTCTTCTGTGAGAAAGAGGTTGCAGGGAAGTCAAAAGGGATTCTCCCACTAGGCTACAAAGTCTGTTTTGAACTCTGTCAATGCAGGATAAGATCTTTCTAGCAGCTCCTGCCCAGATGTGGCATTGTGGCAACAGTACTCCATCCTTGGAGGTACCTGGCTCTTATATAGATAGAGAATTGCATCAGCAGTGAGATATCTACTCGATCGATAGAACTATTATGGCATCCAATATTCTTGGTTGGGTTTATCTGTTTATATGTCCATTTCCAATAGAATTGTGTGATTTTCGTTTTCAAGTACTGCTGCTGGTTTGTGCTTGTACTATTTGTGTGTGTGTTCATAATGCAGTTGTTTGCATAGTTCCCAGTGGACTGCCTTCCTCAATTGATTGTGTCTATTTTTATATGCATTTTTGAGCTAGTTTGCTGCATTCTCTTATTATGTGTTTTTTTGTTTCGTCACTTTGTTTGCAGACTCTCTATTTGCTATTTTCTTGTGTTTTGTCAATCTTTGCTTTGATATAGTTGGTTCTAATTGCATTATTATGTACGGTTGTTTTTAGGGATTCAGTTTCACTGTTTAGGCGTCCTTTTCATAGTCATGTCCAAGTGTTTTTGTGAGTGTCACCTTTTGTCATTCTTATGAACCGTCCATGTAGCTGTTTCTCTTTTTATTTTTATTTCCTTTTGCCACTTTGTCTTCTGTCTTGTTGATTTTTGCAGCGTCTCTTGCTACAGTGATTAACCTTTCTGTGTTCTGTGTTATGTATTTTCTAATTCCTTTTTTGTGTGTGTCATTCACACAGTCTTCTATACAAACCAGTCCTCTTCCTCCATTTTTCCTTTTCACATAAAGTCGGTCAGCATCATCCTTTGGGTGGAGTGTATTGTGCATGGTCATAACTTTCCTAGTCTTCTGATCGAGATGCTTCAGTTCTTCTTTGGTCCAGCATGTGAATGGTTCAAAGTATCTTACGGTTGATATTCCCCATGTGTTCTTGCTTTTTATTAGGTTCCTACTTTATAATTTAGTTTCTAAGAGTTTTCTTTTTAAATATTTTGTTACTGATTTTCTTTTTTATTTCTGTTGATTTTATGATGATTGCTTCCAGAACTGAAAAAGTTTTGGAACTGTCCTATTCACCTAGCATCCTCATCTTTGTTTGGTTGGATAGTTCCTTCCGTTGCCTCCAGTTTTAACCTTCTTATAACTAGTAGTGCCCTTTTCCATATCTGACAGGGTTGTGTTAGAGTTAGGGTTAGGCTAGGGTTTAGGGTTAGGGTTGTGTTAGGGTTAGGGTTAGGGTTGTTTTAGGGTTAAGTTTAGGGTTTAGGATTAGAGTTAGGGTTTAGAGTTTATGGTTTAGAGTTTAGGGCTTAGGGTTTAGGGTTAGGGTTTACGGTTAGGGTTTAGGGTTAGGGTTAGGGTTGTGTTAGGGTTAGAGTTGTGTTAGGGTTAGGTTAGGGTTTAGGGTTTAGGGTTAGGGTTAAGGTTAGGGTTTAGGGTTAGGGTTTAGGGTTAGGGTTAGGGTTGTGTTAGGGTTTAGGGTTAGGGTTTAGGGTTATGTTAGGTTCAGGGTTTAGGTTTAGGGTTTAGGGTTAGGGTTTAGGGTTTGGGTTTAGGGTTAGGGTTAGGTTTAGGTTTAGGGTTGTGTATTAAGTGTCTCTAGTTTCTTTTTGTTTCTTGCAAAATGTTTCAGGTTATGCATATATTATTATTTGCTCACAAGGAGCTTTCACAAGTCATCAAAGATCTCCAATTGAAAACCTGCGGTGTTTCCTGGAAGCTGAGTGACAACAACTGTCCTCAGCTTTCCAGTACTCTCCACTTCTTCTGACATCATTTGCAAATGAATTTGCATTATCGCAACAGCCACTTACCATTGACTTCTCGCTAGCAGCAACTATTGGTCTCCATTGGAATTTGAGTGGCAATAAGCCTCCCCGAGGTGTCAGTTCTCTTTGTGCTTGTCCAACGGAGGTCTGGTCAGCGCTGTCTCCTTGGTCTTTCCAGCCTCCTTGACCCTTCTCGGCTATTTGGAATCATACTTTTTGGGGGGGTGGGAGAGTGGTGTGGTAATGAGGCAATGCGAGGGGATTGGTGAGGGGATGGAGAACTTGTAGATATGCAGCTTCAGTGTTCTTGGTTCCGTGTAACGCTTCTTCATGTTTTTCCTCTGCAACAGTTTGTCGATTCCTCGCATGTGTTTCATATTAATCTCCGCATTCAAGTGTTTTCCTTAATATTTCAGCTGTTCTCATTATCGTTATTCGTTGTATCTTTGCAGCCATTCCTCTGATTCCAATTTCTCTCAATCTTTGTTAAAGTTTTTCGGAATTGTTCCTATTGCTCTTATTATTATATTCTTTTGATTTTCTTCATCATCCAAATCTCTTTTAGCTCTCTGGCTTTGTGTATTTGCTCCGTTTCTCCTTTTCTTTGATATTCACCCTGTGGTCAGCTGGGACAGCAAAATCTATGATTTGACAGGACTTTTCTTTCTTGTTAATCATTACGACATCTGGTCTTCTTGCTTGGATGGGTTTATCCGTCTGTATGTTCATGTCCCATATTATGGTTAGTTGTTGTTGTTGTTGTTGTTGTTGTTGTTGTTGTTGTTCTTCTTCTTCTTCTACTTATTATTATTATTATTATTATTATTATTATTATTATTATTATTATTATTATTATTACGTTTAAATATATGTTTTCCCTTGCGCATGAAATTAATCTGAAAGCTTCACACGTGTTTTATATATGTGGCACCCCCTGATTTAACGCTTGCATTTCTACCGCATCATTTTATGATGAATGGATCAGCGGGTTAGGGTTATTCACACAAACCCAGTAACTTAACACTAATAATTAAAATTTTCTTTTTTGGATTGAATAAGAAACCTTTTCGAAAGAACGAAATGCATCCATCAATGCAAAGAAATCTTTTCGAAAGAAAAATCGATTATTTAATTTTCTTGACCAGATGATTGATAACACCAGGAGTTTTTTTTTTTTTTTTTTTTTTTTTTTTTTGAGGGAGAGGTATTTTATGAAAAGGACATGCCTCTCTCTGTCTCTGTCTGTGTCACACACACACACACACACACACACACACACACACACACACACACACACACACACACACACACACACACACACACACACACTCTCTCTCTCTCTCTCTCTTTCTCTCTCTCTCTCTCTTCTTCTTCTTCTTCTTCTTCTTCACCTATAGATGAAAAAACAGAAAAGATTACTATAAAACAATCGCCGTATTGTTAACACCCGCCTCCCAAACGCACTGCGGGTTCTTCAAAATTAATTAAATAGAAAACACCCGATTGTATTCGCTATTTGACCTATGCATCTTGAAAGACATAATTCATTTTCTTATTATTTTCTTTTTTTCCCCTTTTTTTCTTTATTTTTTCTTTCTTTCTTTATTTTTTTCTATCTTTACTTTTTTCTTTATTTCTTTTTCTTTTTTTTTCTTTTTTTTCTTTTTAAAATGTTGACTACTATAAAACTGGTTCTATTGAATTCAACTAATTGCCTCATTACAAAGTGCACGGCCGTTCTTAGAATTCTGAGAACTGTGAGAAGGAGATAGATAGATAGATAGATAGATAAAGAGAGAGAGAGAGAGAGAGAGAGAGAGAGAAAGAGAGAGAGAGAGAAAGAAAGAAAGAAAGAAAGAGAGGGAAGGATAGAATATGGTTTTGACAGACGATAGAGATAGATAGATAGATAGATAGATAGATAGATAAAGAAAAAGAGAGTGTGGGGGGCAGATAGCATATTGTTTTGACAGGAGATAGATAGATAGATAGAGAGGGAAGGGCAGTAGAATAGGGTTTTGTACAGGATATATATATATATATATATATATAAAGAGAGAGAGAAAAAGAAAGAGAGAGAGAGGGAGGGGAAGGGTTAGGGTGGACATTTTTGTGAATTATTCCATGGATTTTTGCCTTTGGATTATTATGGACCATCTTCTTCCAATTACGGGATTTCCTTAGATTTTACTTGTACAAATGGAAATTCTTTTAACTTTCTTGATGTTTTACATTTGGATTTTACCGTCACTGGATTTTTTATCTTCCACCAGATTATCCATTTATGTGTAATCACCTTTTTCTTTACCATATTCCCTCTGCTTAACTTATTTTGTTTTCAAGTAAGATCTTTGACTTACTTGTTGTTTCATCAAATACTTCTGCATGCAAAATCCGATCCCGCATTTTGCTAATTCCTACCCTCTGATGAGAAGGAGAGTATTTCTTCGAAACTCTGAGGATTAAGGACTATCCATTTTTCTAGTGTTTCCTTTTCAGATTAAATGTTTTCAACTCATTTCAAAGTGTTTTTTAACATATTTTATTAACTGTTTGCTCATATTATAAGCTCTATTTCCTATTTGGTTTTATCGAGCTTTTATATCTGGCTGAGATAATTTTATAAATATTAATTCTTTAATATTTATAATTTACTTTAATCTTACCATCTTGGATCATTTTGGTAAATTCAATTGTAATTTTCATTTTATATATATATATATATATATATATATATATGTATATATATATATATATATATATACATATATATATAAAGAGAGAGAGAAAGAGAGAGAGAGAGAGAGAGAGAGAGAGGGGGAAGGGGAGGAATAAAACAGTTTTAACAGAAGTTATAACTTTGTCAAAACCCTGATAAGGTGAATCCACACTGTATTTTTTCGTTTTTGTTTTGACTGATGTATCACAAAACTTAAAGGCACTCAAAAGATGCGAGTTAATGAAAAGAAATGAGTGACAGTTGAAAGATGAAAAATATTACGAAAGGATTTGAAAATACTGATGAGGTGTACCAAACTCAATTTACTTGTGGGGGACAGTTTGTAAAAGAAATCTATTGACATTGGATTCGAAGATGACCATGTTGTAATCTGCAAGTAATCAATCTCGTGGTAATGTGTTCCCCATATAGGGATCCTTTGCGAAGAGCCTCCGTTTGTGTTTGTGGAAAGTCTGCCTGGTGTTACGCACATGGAAGAATAAAGGACAATTAGTTGTTGTTATTTAATCAAATTTTGCCCATTTTCAATCCTCTTATAATATTGTTCATCATTCAACTAAGAATCTCGTTAACGTTTATACTTGAGTGGCTTTTGACCTTGGTAAGTGCTGACTAATAACTAAAATATGCATAGTACATTTTCTGAAAGGTTTCTAAGATGCAGGAAGTAGTGTTCTAAAGATAAATTCACATTCTTTTACTTTTGTCCATTCCATTCACCATTACCAACCCTCTCATAATATTGTTCATCATATATATATATATATATATATATATATACTAGCATTTCAGCCCGGCGTTGCCCGGGTGTTTGGATGCGTATGTTGAGCAAAAAAATAAAAAAGTGGTAGTAGGAAGGCAAACTCGAACCCGTACTGCAAAGGAGGAAAAGAACGGGGAAAAAACCTGACGTCTATGCTGTTACGACCACTGACAAACCGGAAGTGACATTTTTTTAAAATTAAGGCTTTATAATCGAAAGGAGAGGATGAGTTTCAAAAATATCGGCGAAAAAAGCGACCCATCCCCCTGCAGAAAAGTGCCCAGTTGAAGGTGAAGATATTAATATTTTTAGCCAATTTTTTTATATTTGTCGTCTGAAAGGTTGAATTCAATGCGATACGGATCTTGAGAAAATCCGTCGCCTCTGCCAAAAGTGTTGGGCAGACATGCAAACACACATACATACATACATTTATATATTGGTAACAAAAATTTTCGACTCAAGTCGATGAAAAAGCTTGCCCTATCTCTGAATACCCTTTATGTAAAATTTCAAATGTTTAGACCAGAAATTGTCTGTATAATTTGGTAGAGACCGCAGAGGCCAAATTTTTTTTTTAACTCTGGCGCCTATTATGACCTTTAACATTTACTATTTTGGGCTCAAATTAAGTTATTAAGTTAAATCCATGTTCAAGGAACCTATATCTAAAATTTCAAGTGTTTAGACCCAAAATTCGTGGAGGAGTTTAGTAGAGTTCTCAAAGGTCAAATCGTTGAACTTTCACCCCTTAACAGCCATATTTCTGGCCAAAAGCACATCACATTGATTTTCCCAAATCTCAGTACCCTGTATATCAAATTTCGTGTCTGTAGACTTAAGATTGAGAGTTATTGCGTAGGGAAATATACACACACAGACAAACAGACACACAGACACACAGACAGACAGATACACAGACAAGTCCACTTTTATAGATATACTAGCATGGGTGCCCGGTGTTGTCCGAGTATTTGGAGGTGTATGTTGAGCAAAGAAAAAAAAAAGTTGTCAATTTTTTTAACTTTGACCCCTATTATGACCTTTAACATTTACTATTTTGGGCTCAAATTAAGTTATTAAGTTAGATCCATGTCCAAGGAACCTATATCTAAAACTTCAAGTGTTTAGACCCAAAATTGTCGGAGGAGTTTGGTAGAGTTCTCAAAGGTCAAATCGTTGAACTTTCACCCCTTAATTGCCAAATTTCTGTCTGAAACCGATCACATCGATTTTCCCAAATCTCAGTACTCTGTATATCAAATTTCGAGTCTGTAGACTAAAAATTGACAGAGTTACTGCGTAGGGAAATGTACACACACAGACACACAGACAAATAGATACCCAGACACACAAAGACAGACACTTTCACTTTTATAGATGTATAGATAGATTAACAAAAATATATGCGTATACATAAATATATATGGAAACAATATTGTGTGTCCTGTAAACTTTTTACGAGAATATTATGCCAGTATAAATCATGTAGAATATCTGCATGAATATAATTACACGTAATAGTTAACTAAAGATGATTAATTAAATTAATTAAAAATGAATGTTTAAAAGAATATGCAAATTAGCTAGATATTTTGCAGATGAATTCAATTCCATGACCTATATATAACAAAGTTGTGTTTTCTTTTTGAATAAATAGAAAATAGGGTTTTTAATATGAATATCAATACACAAAAAGAAACACGAATTTATAGGAGTATATATATATATATATATATTTTTTTTTTGTTAGGAGCTCAATATCTGTTAAATAAAACAACAGAGCATATATAATAGAATAACAGTATAGTCACATTCCAAAATCCAAATATTTATTTTTCATGCAAAACAGCTCCTCCAGCATGTTAAAATTCCGGTACAGTTTTTACAAATCCATTTCCTTATGCAGAAACAAACGGTTATTATTATGTCGATATCGTCTCTTTTCAGTGCATATACTCTTCAGAAAATTTGAAATTCTTTGCTCAGATATCGAATCTTCCATGATCGTTTTTCTTCTTTCAGCATTAATATTGTCATACATTTTTCTATCTAAGCAAATGATTTCTAATTTTTCTGAAGAGTATATACACGAAAAGAGACAGTATGGAAATAATAATAACCGTTTGTTTCTGCATAATGAAACGGATGCTGGAAGAGCTGTTTTGCATGAAAAATAAATATTTATTTGAACCTTGAAATGTAAATATTTTTTTTACATGTTAGTCACCACTTATCAAGGCTCAGAGGCCACTCGAGGATAAGGGTTATTGCGTGTACAGTAATCAATGAGATAATATCGTAGTAATCGTTAGTAATGGAGATTTAATAAATTGGATTACTTAAGGAGGTGGTTCATCAGGAATTTGTTTATTCTATTGTGCAAGTTTTGTGTCATCATTGATGATTAAAGTTAAGAATCAAATAAAACATACCTTGTTTGTTTAAAATAGGATTCACACTGTAAAGGTAACAAAAGAAATTAACATGAAAATATGTTTTTGGTTTAACATACAGACAGGAAGAGACACGTTTGTATTTATTTACATTATGAGACGAATCTTTTCTTGGCCTTCGGGACAAGATCAAAGTGTAGTATCTGTTCTTCAGATGCTGCACTTCTATTTCTTGTTCTCTTTCGGTGGAGGAGAAATCCTTCACGACTGAGACAATTTTTATTTTTGTACCTTTTCTCCACGTTAAAAAACGACCCTGGTGTCTAACTCTGTCCCGTGGGGAGGCATAGTAAATAGGTACATTATGAGACGAAGAGAAAAACACGTAATCACAACTTTATATAATAACGAGAAAAAAGGGAAATAACTCTTAGTTACTACAAAAATTCTCCTGTCATTGAAAATAAGCATGAATCTGAAGCCGTCAAAAGGGAAACAACTTTCACATTAAGATATCTCAGCTAAAATTTATATTTACATGAATAATTTCCAACAATCATGTCATGTACTCAAGTGTGCCTATGTCAAACTTTATACTAGCTTTATTCTTGACTTTAGTAATTCATAAAAATAAATCTGGAAAGAAACAAATAAAAATCCAGGTCGCCATTTTTTTCTTTTCAAACAAAAACATTCATTACCGTTACTTTTGGTACCATTAAAAGTCTCTCGCTATGACACGTTCATTTTACCTTATATGTGTTTCTCCTTCCTCCGACAGCGTGCAGGTCACAGACGGCTCATTCTCGTCCTTGACTTTATGCGTCCATTTTCTTCGATGCGCACTTTGCTTCTCCGACCACGTTGTGCATTATTCTCCTTTTTTCTTTTTAGCACCCTTCCTAATTAGCATATACGCGTTTTCGGCTGCTGCTTCTAATCTTTTCGCAAGCCATTAATCCGTTGCTGCTGCTGATATTTTCCCATGTGCTCATATGCACTGTGTTACTCAGCTTCCTTTTCCAGTAGCTTCTTTTTAAGAACTGCAGACTAACGGAAATTAAGAGAGTGGCCCTTGTGTTTACTTATGACAGCTATGTATTTTTCGTTTCTCTGTTTCCAAGTCTTATCGTTCTTCTTTCAACATCTAAACCACAACAGTAGCATTACGTGGCGTTACACTTTAGTAATTCATAAAAATAAAGCTTTACTTCAGTAACTCATTAAAATAAAACTTCAGTAATTCATCCAAATATAACTTTACTTTAGCAATTCATAAAAATAATACTTTAGTAATTCATCAAAATATAACTTTACTTTAGCAATTCATAAAAATAATACTTTAGTAATTCATAAAAATATAACTTTACTTTAGCAATTCATAAAAATAAAACTTTAGTAATTCATAAAAATATAACTTTACTTTAGCAATTCATAAAAATAATACTTTAGTAATTCATAAAAATAAAACTTTACTTTAGCAATTCATAAAAATAAAACTTTAGTAATTCATAAATATAAAACTTTACTTTAGCAATTCATAAAAATAATACTTTAGCAATTCATAAAAATAAAACTTTAGTAATTCATAAAAATATAACTTTACTTTAGCAATTCATAAAAATAATACTTTAGTAATTCATAAAAATAAAACTTTACTTTAGCAATTCATAAAAATAAAACTTTAGTAATTCATAAAAATATAACTTTACTTTAGCAATTCATAAAAATAATACTTTAGTAATTCATAAAAATATAACTTTACTTTAGCAATTCATAAAAATAAAACTTAGTAATTCATAAAAATATAACTTTACTTTAGCAATTCATAAAAATAATACTTTAGTAATTCATAAAAATAAAACTTTACTTTAGCAATTCATAAAAATAAAACTTTACTTTAGCAATTCATAAAAATAAAACTTTACTTTAGTAATTCATAAAAATAAAACTTTACTTTAGCAATTCATAAAAATAAAACTTTAGTAATTCATAAAAATATAACTTTACTTTAGCAATTCATAAAAATAATACTTTAGTAATTCATAAAAATATAACTTTACTTTAGCAATTCATAAAAATAAAACTTAGTAATTCATAAAAATATAACTTTACTTTAGCAATTCATAAAAATAATACTTTAGTAATTCATAAAAATAAAACTTTACTTTAGCAATTCATAAAAATAAAACTGGAAATAAATAAATAAAAATCCGGGTCGCCATTTTTTTCCTTTTTTACCATGAGCATTTATTATGGGTTTTCATACTCCCCCATCTTGACACCAGCTTAAAAGACTCTCACTTCTGCTCCACTACACGCCGGCCTTACACAGCTATTTCTTATACATCACTCTTTTTGGACCATGCTCTTTCTTCTCCCTTCATTTCACATGTTCATTTCCTTTGGCGTCGACTTTGTTTCTCCCCATCTCGACGCCAGCTTAAAAGTCTCTCGCTGCCATATGTCCATCTAACCTGGCTCGCATTTCTCTTTCTTTCGACAGCATGCAGGCCACAGCCAGCCCATTCTTGCCTTCACTTTACACGCCCATCGTTTCTCTTTCTTTCGGTATTCTTTTTTTTTCTTTTTCTTCAGACACAAGTCCGAGCACACTTGCCAATTTGCATACGCGTTCAAACGCTGCTCCTGCTGCTAATACAATCGTTTGTCAACCATCCTCCGTCTACTGCTGATATTTTCATGCACGCTCATATGCACTCTATTATATCTTATTTGATCGCTATTGACATAGGGTCATTGATATGCAACACCTGTACTTACACCCCCTCCCCCTCCTTTATCACCTGATTAATGTTGAATGCATCAAGTTATAAAGCCTTTGGGTGTGGTAAAACTTCTATTTTCGTTTTTTTTTGTAAAATGATGATCTTATTCCTCGATCTTTGTCTTTGATTATTTGTTTGACACAATTTTATATTGACTTTTTTAAACCATCATTATTATTATTATCATTATCAACATTTATCATTTATTCGTCTCCATATTGCTGTAACGTTACCCAACACGTTGTAAGCTCAATCGCAAAGTAGATAAAGAATAGAAAAAAACTTAAAGTCGCTTTTTCCCGTTGTAACAATGACATTTATTTCCTCATTCTCCCACCACGTGTGACTTCTCGTTATGGCTCTGACGTCACCAACGTCTCTAACGTGCTCTCAGAAAGCCATCCACATCTTTAACGTGATCGGCTTCTCTAACATGCTCTTTCTCTCTCTCCTTTTTATAGTTTTTTCCTTACATTTTGCATTTCGCATGCATTTGCATATGTGCATCCACACTCTGTTTCATTGCTACTGAAGCATAAGGGGCTACTGTGATATGAGCCAGATTTGTTGGGGGCAACCTGCGTAGGGAGTTAGGCAGCAAGGTGTTTGTTCATATTACATTTAAATTTCTGCATGTTGCGGAAACACAGAACAGAGAGAGAGAATTCCAGAGGCAAGCGTTTCAAGAAACGAAGCTATCAAAGTAAAAAAAATATTTAGGTATCTAGAGACATCTACAGTGAAGAGGTGGGATTTTGCTAATAGCCAGATGTGTCGGAAGGATTTATGTTGAGGGGGTACATGTGCAGCTAGTTCATCAGAGCACATCACAGCAGAGATAAAAGGACACAAGTGGGGGGGGTTGAGGCGCGATGCAAGAAACACATGTTCAAGACACGTCAGTGACGTCACAGTAGAGACAAAAATTCACATGCATTCGGAGAAGAACTGTTAAAATATTTAGAAAAAAAAATGCGTTGTTGGAAATACCAGATATAAAGGTTTTTGTAAAAAAAGAAAACAAATCGAGTTTTCTTACTTTTTCCTATACTCTGTTTCTTTGATATAACAACTACATTACAGAGAAAGAAGCTATTGGTTGGCACGCCAGTTCATATATATATCCTCGATGATCGTACGTCAAAACAATATCATAAAAATGCAGGTGTACTTCAGGGGTTGATCCTTGGACCTTTAATATTTCTGTAATCTATAAATGACTTCCTCTGTCTCTGAGATGGGTATATTTGCTGACGACACCACAGACACGAGGGGAAATCAAATGAACACATATCCAAGACAATGGCAGAAACTCTGGAGGAAGACCTCCAGTATGGTCACATTCAATGCTGCTAAGAGTAAGCTTCTTTCTTTTAATAACTACAAGAAATCTTCTCAATCACCAATAATCATGGCTAATAATACATTTCATGAAAGTACTTTGTTCAAAATCCTCGGCTTAACGTTCACAGGGAATATGAGTTGGAACAGATAAATTGAAGGCATTGCTAAGGCTGCTGCAAAGAAGGTGGGCTCTGTCTATAATGTTAGAAAGTTACTTACACCTGAAAGTATCCTGTATCTCTATAAGGCCACCATTCTCCCATGTATGGAGTAATGTTGCCACATTTGGGCTGGTGCATCTGTTATTAGTCTCTCGCTCTTAGACAGGGTTCCAAAGAGAGTCGCCCACCCAATAGGCGCTACACTATCAGCTCGGCTTCAACCGCTGTTCCATTGACGAAATGTTGCATCCCTCTTACAAGGACTTTAATGGTATATGCTCCAATGGACTACAAGCCTTTGTACCCATTCAATGTAAATACCCCTGACAAACCTGACAAGCAGCATAATCCCACCCCTACACAGTAGAAATCCCTATTCCTATATTCTCAGAGTTTTTGTAAAAACAAAGGAGATTCATTAGCTGAGACATTGAAGAAGTATGAATCTATTAATGAAGAGCCGTGAGTTTCAGGTGTCAGGAAAAATCGTTTTCAAAACTTCTCTGCTCATTTTTATAAATTATAATTCATTAAAAGTTGTTTATAAGAGTTAATGTTTATTTGATTCAGTATTAGTAAGATAGTCACTGAGAAAGATTGGAAATATTTTAATGAATAAAGTTTGTACAGATTAACAGACGATAATAAATCGATGAGTTGTGTGTGTTTATGTGTTCGGTTGTGCGGTTAACCTTTAAATAAATGTTGTCACATGTTCAGCTTGCCAGATGGATCGCATTTGATTGGGCAAGCTAAAAGAGAAGTTAACTGCTAGCACTAATCAGCAATACTTTTGCAAACCAAAGATATTCAAAATCTCAAACCGCAAAGTGACGCTGCTGCTACAGAAATTAGTTTTAACGGACATAGTTCACAAAATGTGTGTAGACCTCAAAGGAATTGAAAACATTGTGTAGTTGAAGACATGGGACAGTTGGGAATGACGAATCAATATATGTGTGAGAGAATAATGTGGAGGTGGTAGTGTTGGGACGACTAATTGGAATCAGAATTAAGAAAAACAGGACATTTTGGAGCATTGGAATCGGTATCAAAATTAGAAAATTTTCCGATTCCAAAAACGATTCTTTTATTTTATTTATGTTTTTGTTTAAAACTTAATTTTCCATTACTGATAATGATAATAAAATAATAAATATTGATTTCTAACTACCAGCAAAACTAAAATCTATAATAGGTAAAAATGAGATCAGGAAAAAATGGCACAAGTAAATAAATAGGGAGAAAAGATGGGGGGGGGTTCTGTCCTCCTTTTTTTCTTCATTTTTTTCTTTTTTCTTCTTCTTTTTTTTCTTTTTTCTTTTTTCTTCTTTTTTTTCCTTTTTTTCTTTTTTTTTCTCTTTTTTTTCTTTTTTTCCCCCTCTTTCCAGTATTTGCATTTTTTGATACATTACTTACTAGTCCTTTTTTTTATTATTTTTTTTTTTTTTTTACAAAAGAAAAAGGCCCTGAGCGATTATCGTCAATTTTTTATGAAAAAAAAAATTGAATAACATTTTGTCTAGCTGCTAATTGGCTTTGTTTTAAAAGAGAAAAAATATCTTCAGTTGTCTCACGATTTTCAATTAATTATGGGGAAAACATGTTTAAAAAAAATAGTTAGAAATATCTACTCGTGTAATATGCTACAAGTATATTTGTTACATTTTTTATACATATTATAAAGACTTTTGCAAAAATTTAAAACAACAAAAAAAAAAAAACCTCAGCGAACTAAATACTATGGTATCCTTTCGATGCAGTTTGTAATGCATATTGATTAGTATTCAATGCAGAAATGAGCAAAAATTTAACATTTCTGAATTTTTAGATGAGGATTAATTATTTGGATTCATCGGACTACTGTTCTCATCTTAAGTGTAATTTTCACAGCGTTTCAGTCTAACTTCAAGAACCCGTGGCGCAGTGATTAGAATACTTGGAAAAATCAATTGTAAAAGCTATATTCTCCTGAAGGTTCAATTCTCAGAGTGGGTGAATGAAAAATGCAATTGCGAATTATTTAACACCTCTATCGAATCATGACTGATGGAATGAGAGCATGCTACCACCGTCAAGTAAATAAATGGTTTCGTTTGAAATTCTGTCCAAATTCCCGAGTTCAACAGAAACATTCCTGAATTCGACAAGATACACTTGAAGAAGATTGTAAGTTACATTGACCGAAATGTTGTGAAAATGATACTCAAGATAAGAACAGTAGTCCAAAGATTCCAAATAATACAGACAAATTTAATAAATATTCAACCATCAATTTGTCATAAAACACTCATTCTAAGTCAACAGGCTATAACTTTTTCCCGTTTTTAACTTTTTCTAAAAATTCTAGTTATTCGCTTGATACACTAATTATCTTCTCTTGTTTTATAAGAACTCTTCATAACTTAATGAACCTATGTTCTTAATATATTGTCAGTGGTTCCTTCTGATTCGTTATCATAATCAACAGGCCATCAATAAAAGAAGATAGCCTCCCTTTATTGAGCTAGAAAGCTTCTCTCATCTGCCAGTATCCTATATCTCTATAAAGCCACCATTCTTTTGTCCATGGAGTATTGTTTTTGTTTTTTTTAATTGCATTTTCATTCCAAACAATGCACAATGCCACTTTGATGTAGCAGACTACTATCTGGGACATAGTTTACAGGGATACTATGTAGGGAGTTGAGCAGCAAGATGTCTGCTTACATTACACTTGAACTTCTGCATGTCAGTACAGTCAGGGAAGCAAGAACCCGAAAAGGAATTCCAAAGTCTAGCAGTCCTATGGAAGAAACTGTTAGAATAGAAGGCTTTCTTACATTTCACCCCTAACAACTAGTGACCAACATCCCAAACATATCGTACAATGGTGAAAAGTTTATTTGAACAGCTTTAAAATTAAGCATCTTTTCTTTCACCACCAATGCTCGAATCCTTGTTTGGCTTAGTTGAAATGAATGACCCTTGCATTGATAATCTTCTAGGATTGACTTTTGCTCCAGATTTGAAATAAAAGACTTAGATCAAATCTGTTGCTAAAGTTGCCAGAAAAATAATTCGAAAAAAAAAACAAAAACAAAAACAAAACAAAAATAGATTGGTATTATTATATGCACTAGTAGGACCTATGAAAATTCTACAGCGGACTCTTTCATGTGTAATATATATTGATATTGGTATTCTGTGGATGTTCAGCTTAATGGAGACGCCCTGATATTATTGTAGCTCTTTTGTTAAAATGGTAAAAATATTTATGTAAGCTAGCAGGGACGCCCAGCATAGCCTGGTCGTAAAATACGCTTAAATATGATATTTTAATTCATGCAGATTTCGTATATATTATTATAGAGTCAATTTTCTATAACTTCTCATCTATTATAAAGTTGTGATTTCACTATTAAAAAAAGATATAACATATGACTTGGGTGCATCAGGTTGAATCGAAACCGAAACCAAAACTCATGAAGAATTCTTGGTAAAATTATTTATAAAAAAAATAGATGACTTTAGTGCCATCAGCTATAATCGAAATCAAAACCAAAACTTATGAAAATTCTTGGTAAAATTATTTATTACAAGAAATGGAAGGTCATAACAATTAAATGACAGTCAATCGGAAGAAAAAAGATGTAAGGGTGACACACAAAATAACACAAACGGCTATCGTATTAATATATGCATAAAAAAAACTCGTCTCACCCCTAATTATGTTTTTTTTTTTCATGTTACTTTGAATGTGTTTTGAGTGAATCTGACCTTCAAAACACTCTGTAAATTACTTGTTTGCAATGCTTTCACGACCTAGAACTTTCTATTAGCACCAAGATGACCCTAAACTGACGTCTAAATTGGAAGACTAAAGTAAAGAAAAAAATAACAATTTACCCCCCCCCCCCAAAAAAAAAAAATGAAAAAAAAAAATAATTTCTACGATTTGAAGGTCATATTTCATCCTCAAAGAAAGATGGCGGGTTTAATAGTCAAATATTACCAATAATAATTTTGATTTCCAATTCTGAAAAAAAAAAAAAATTCTCATAAGGTCAAAGCAAAAATGTTAAATTCTAATGTGTTTTTTTTATTGTATTGTTCTTGCTATTTAACTGCCTGTCTATGACGTCTGGATGTGACACAAGGTCTTGCTGTTATCTTTAAAGTTAAGTATCTATCTCTACTTATATATAAAATGTACTTAGTTTGCATGTGTGTGTGTGTGTGTGTGTGTGTGTGTGTGTGTGTGTGTGTGTGCGTGCGAGAGAGAAAGAGAGGGGGGTCCTTATGAACTCCGAAACGGTTGGGCCGATTTTCTTTTCTTTTTTTTTTTCAAATTTCACGCAAATGTACTTTATGAGTTTGGCAGTGTTTTTGGATAGATTTGTTTTAAAATGTCCGGATAAGTATCAAAAATCGAAAATCGAATAAATCTGATTAAAGAAGGAACAGTCTGATTTTGACCAAAGTTAACACTCTGATACAACAAGGTGCCGTTTAGAAGTTTATCACCGCACAAGTAGAAAGGCCCGCTGTATAATATCAACAGTAGGTTATTTGAATGTTTCTTTTTAGATCCAAATTTAACCATGATATTTAACTTTCGCGTTTTAAACTTTAATTCAAGCCATTATATAAAATTAATTTTATAAAATAAACCGTAGGTTCTCTACAGTGCAATGTAGACTACAATGTATTGTCGACTAAAGGGGTAATTCTTTTTTGGCACGCCAGCTCGCCAAAAAAGTATGCCACACGCCAAATTTCATTTCGTCATAAAAACAACTTTCTATAGAAAAAAAAAACTTATTTCTACATTTTTATCTCGCGAATAAACATAATATTATATATTAAAAACCGCGTTTATTATTTTTAAAATCCAACAACGGAGTTGAAGTCAATGTTTTCAATTGTAAAATAAAACTAATTTTTTTGATAATTTTCTGTGTGGAGTACCACTGAATTATTTTTTTTCTAAAGAATAAAATTGAATGAAGTTTATTTTTACAAGAATGTTTAGACATCAAACTAAAGTAAGTTTCGTTTAAGAAAAAAAAACAAAAAAACTTCATATCCGGTGCATAATTTTTATTTAAAAAAAAATAATAAACGCGTTTTTTTTTCATGTATATGTGTATGCTTATTCGCTAGTTAAATGTTTAAACATTCTCGTAAAAAATAAACTTTATTTAATTTTATTTTGTAGAAAAAAATAATTCATTGGTACGGCACACAGAAATTTATCAAAAAAATTTGTTTTGTTTTACAATCGAAAACATTGACTTCAATTCCGTTGTTTGATTTTAAAAATGATAAATGCGCCTTTTAATATATAATATATATAATTTTTTAAAATTTTGATTTGAATTGTAATTTAATCTTCTCCATTATACGAGGACGACAATTTTCATAAAGTTCGACTTTCGCCTTGTATAAATAATTCTTTAAAACATGCCAACGCCAAGTATAAAAAAAAAAATCCAACTCTCAGCCCATAATCTCATGAAAAAAAGAAAGGATTAACATCATTCTCAGGACTTAAATTTCATCAATAAAACTACAACAGAATTATTTTCGTTTCCTCCTTTCCTTATTGACATCATTGTTCTACACGCAAATACTTACCGGGCCTCTTCACAATCTTATGATTTTTACCAGCGATTTCATTGGTTGACTTTTTATATTCCTCTAATCCATCATTCTGTCGATCTTTAAATATTTACGAACGGTTACCTCATCTAGTTCAAACTAATGTGACATTTTTGATAACATGTTGTATTTCGGTTGCTTACAATATACAATGTAGAAGATGGAAAAGGTGTAAGAATTAAGAAACAGATGAATACACATCCCCCCCACATATATATATATATATATATATATATATATATATATATATACTGTGTAAGCAAAAACAAGACTTCAAAACAAGGTGTTGGTGACAACAAAAAGCGTATTTCAATTTACGTTACAATTGTTTCCATGTCCAGTTCGACAATTTCAAGCATTATGTCGTTTGAAAATTTTCAAAACCAGCATTTCTTCAGACTTTATGAATAAAATACTTTTGGCAATGGAGCATTTTTTGAAGAGAAGGAAGGAAGGGGAATTCCCTGGCATGCCTTTCTAGCTAGGGATTTCCCCTTCCTTCCTTCTCTTCAAAAAATGCTCCATTTGTCGAACTAGACACACACACACACACACACACACACACACATATATATATATATATATATATATATATATATATATATATATATATATATATATATATAAAGCTCTTCTTTCGTTTGTCCGTTTTGTCCATACGTCACATCATTTTAACACCCGGTTCCCTGCATTGATTTAGCCTTCTTATGCTTTCCCACATTTAATATTTCAAATTTAAAACAATTTAAATGCAATATTTTTGAAATATAAAACAATTGTTAATAACGATGTTTGATTCAATATTTTTCACTTTAAGCAACTATTAATAATATCTCCGATACAAAACAAACAGCTGGAGATATAACTTCTGTTTACGAAGGAGAAACACTCAACAAAAAAATATATGTATATCATATGAAAACAAAGGATATTAAGTTTCTTTTCGCTCAACTTACGGTCACATATGTCACTTATGTTCAGAGGACGTAAATCAATTATCGGCATGGGTGTTACGTTACTGGTAAGACAAACAATTTATATTTTTGTATGTGTTAAAAAACACTTTGAAATGAGTTAAAAACATATTTAATCTGAAAAGGAAACACTAGATAAGTGGATAGTCCTTAATCCGCGGAGTTTCGAAGAAATACTTTCCTTTTCATCAGAGGGTAGGAATTAGCAAAATCCGTCCTTTTCAGATTAAATATGTTTTAACTCATTTCAAAGTGTTTTTTAACATGTTTTATTAACTGTTTGCTCGTATATATATATATATATATATATATATATATATATATATATATATATATATATATATATATATATATATATATGAAATACACTACTATTTTTTGCTATCAACCAATTCTTTGAAGTCTTGGTTTTTGTTAAAACAATATATTAATGCCCAATTATGAAATATGATAATTTTGTAGTTTACAGTTTAAGTCATCTCTTTTTGGTTTAAAATTTATTCGTATATGAACGATTACTGAATTCTATAAACCCTAACAAGACTGTACCCTAATAAACAAAGTCTCAGACAGCATAAATATAGCACTCTCCCTCGATACTAGCGCACAAATACATGTATTTGGTGACTTCAATGTCCACCACAGTAACTGGCTAGGATTCTCTAATCACACAGACGTAGCTGGTAGCGCAACACATAGCTTCTCTATATCCCATTCCCTATCTCAGTTGGTTACATTTCCGACACGTTTCCCAGATCAGCAAGATCAACATGCCTCACTTCTAGATCTCTTTCTGACAACGGTTCCCAATGACTGTACAACAAATGCCCACAGCCCACTCGGGAATGCTGATCACGCTGTGATAATGGTAGAAATCAGCCTAAATTCTCGCCCTAAAACTGAAGACCCACTACTCAAAACAACGAGGTATTACAAAAAGGCTGATTGGGAAGCCATCAGGGAGCTCATCAGAGATGCCCCATGGCAAAATATCTTTACTCTTCCAGCAGAACAGTGTGCAAATGAGACCACTGAATGGTTCAAAACTGCTATTGAAGCACATGTTCCCGCACGGAAATTCTATAGCAAGCCCCACTCTCCCCAATGGTTTACTTCTGCTTGTGCAGCTGCCATTTGTCAAAGGCAGCATGCGTTCCACAGATTCAACCGACATAAGTCCAGCTCAAATAAACAGAAGTTTATAGAAGCTAGAAATAATTGTAAGAGAGTGATAGAGACAGCTAAGACAGATTACTCTGAAAACACCAGAAAACGCATCGAAGCACAGAAATTAGGAACCCGGGATTTTTGGAAAATCTACAACAGCATAGTAAATAATGGACAGTCAACTATTCCCCCACTATCAAACAATCATGAGGTTGCTTGCCCGGCAACTGACAAGGCTAATCTGCTTGCCAGTCGGTTTGCCTCAAACTCCACACTGAACTCGGTACACCACTCACTCCCTGATTTTCCTCTGCGAACAGACGCCACACTAGACGATTTGAAAATCACCCCTTCTCAGGTACATGCTATTATAAAAAGCCTAGACACCTCAAAAGCATGTGGACCAGATCTCATCCCGGCTGTGCTATTAAAAAAATGCTCTGCTGAGGTTGCTCCAGTTCTGTCCAAACTTTACAATAAATGCCTTAACGAATCTTGTTTTCACGATTGCTGGAAAACCACCTCTGTGGTACCAGTCTTCAAGAATTCTGGTGAAAGAACTGACCCACTAAATTATCGCCCCATTAGCCTCTTCCCGCTTTTCGCCAAAATATTTGAGTCCTTAGTTAATCAAGGCCTAGTCCAGCACCTAACAGCTGCTAAACTCCTGACTGACAAACAATATGGATTCAGGCAAGCCCGTTCAACAGCAGATATCTTAACTGTAGTTTCTGAACGTATATACCGTTCATTGGATAAAACAGGGGAAGGTAGAGCGGTGGCCCTTGATATATCTAAGGCTTTTGACAGGGTATGGCACGATGGTCTTCTAAGGAAAATTAGATCATATGGAATCACTGGAAGAATTCATAATGTAATTAAATCCTTCTTAAGTAATAGAAAAATCGAAGTTGTCCTCGATGGTCGTACATCCAAACAATATGACATAAATGCGGGAGTACCTCAGGGGTCTATCCTTGGACCTCTATTATTCCTGATATTCATAAATGACCTCCCTGATAAAATTGTTTCAGAGATGGGTATATTTGCCGATGACACCACTCTCTATAACAGATATGAGGGGAAAACAAATGAACACATATCCAAGAAAATGGCAGAAACTCTAGGGGATGACCTCCAATCCGTAGTGGAATGGGGACAAAAATAGTTGGTCACATTCAATGCTGCTAAGACTAAGCTTGTTTCCTTCAATAACTACAAGAAACCTTCTCTACCACCAATAGCAATGGCCAAGAACACATTGCCTGAAAGTACTTCTTTTAAACTCCTTGGCCTAACGTTTACAGGGAATATGAACTGGAATAGATACATTGAGAGCATTGCCAAGGCTGCTGCAAGGAAGGTTGGATCCCTCTACCGTGCTAGAAAACTACTTATGCCTGACAGTATCCTATACCTCTATAAGGCAACCATTCGCCCATGTATGGAGTACTGTTGTCACATCTGGGCTGGTTCATCTGCTGCTTGTCTCTCGTTCCTGGACAGGGTTCAAAAGAGAGTCGCCAACCTGATAGGTCCTGAACTGTCATCTAGGCTTCACCCTCTGTCCCATCGACAAGATGTTGCATCCCTCTGCCTGTTCTACAAATACTTTAATGGTGAATGCTCTGACGAACTGCAAACACTTGTACCTCCCGACGTAACTACCCCCGACAAACCCGACGAGCTACTAAGTCTCATCCCTTTACAGTAGAGATCCCTAGGTGCAAGAAAGCCTTTTACTCCAATAGTTTCTTCCCCAGAACTGCGGGTCTTTGGAACTCCCTTCCGGGATTCTGCTTTCACAACTGCAATGATATGCAGAAGTTCAAGTGTAATGTTAACAAACATCTTTCTACTAATCTCCCTTCATAATACCCCGCTAATTAAGTCCCTAATAGTAGCCCCCTGCTTCAAAGTGGCACTGTGCCTTGTTTGGGGTGAAAATTGAATAAAAAAAAATAAAAAAAAACCCAGTAAAATTCGGAATACTACAAATAAGACTATATATATATATATATATATATATATATATATATATATATATATATATAAATACTTAATTTACTCACATAAAATTAATATACGAAAGTATAGATTTATGCGTAAACGTTAAGTATTTACTTCAAAAGTGCTCAATACGTAGGTAGAGCTAGTTAGCGCATAAGCCTGAAAAGCCCTAGAGTGGATGAAACGCGGAATATTCAGTGTAGCTTAATCGCCATATATATTTTATAAATTACTATATATATATATATATATATATATATATATATATATGATTAGTTTTTTTGGAAAAAGAATTCCAGCAGAGTGCTCAATTAAAAGGAAAATCCAAATTTTAAGAGCGTACTTATATTTTGTGTACAGAAAGTTGTTAGTTGAGACAGGTCATTGGTACCGTCGGTTTCAAGCCCGATAATAAGGCCCGTTTAAGGTATCCTTATCGAGCTCTCTTCAGCCAATATTCGTCTATACGAATATTGGCTGAAGAGAGCTCGATAAGGATACCTTAAACGGGCCTTATTATCGGGCTTGAAACCGACGGTACCAATGACCTGTCTCAACTAACAACTTTCTGTACACAAAATAAAAATATATATATATATATATATATATATATATATATACCAACGAGCAGGGAGACACGGCGTTGCTCGGGATCGAATGAGGATTAACCAATGTTTCACACTCCCATATTTTATTGTCTTCGAAATCAGAAAAATCACCCATTTTTCAATCAAATCGATTAATTTCCTACTCTAATTGGGGACCCACCGCGGTGCACCAGGAAGAAGCTTCATATGTCTCCTTACAGTGACTTATTCCACAATACATTGTAGTTTACACTGCACTGTACAGAAACTACTGTGGATTATAAAATTATGTTTATTTAATGGCTTGAATTAAAGTTTAAAATGCAAAAGTCAAGTATCATGGTTTGTGATCCAATCCCCGTGAGAACGAATTTAACCGTAAGTGTTGTTATAATAGATTGTTATAATAATTGTGATAATAGACTTAGTCAAAGCTTTTACAGGGTGGAACGATAAAATTGTCGCCCTAAAGAAAACAACAGTGGATTTATTTTAAAACTTTTATTGAAAAAATCAATTCAGGTAACTTGATTATGTAGTAGAGCTGATATCTATTCAATGTAGCCACCTTCAGCCTCAACCACTCAAATTCAAAGTACAATCCAATGCAAGTAGAACTCCAATCTTGCTAAGCCCTATAAGCCACCTGCCTCAATACGAGTCTGCAACTGGGAGCATGCCTTTTCATGAAGCGCCGGTGGGAGCTCAATAAATATTCGGTGGATGGCAGTGTGCAGGCTGGCTTTGGTGTTGTGAGAGGTTATGTTGGTGATGTTCTCGGCATATGACCAAACGAATTAGAAGGTCCAGGATGGGGAAGAAGAGGGGCCAGTGAGAGAAGGTTGCAAAATTGTAATACTCCTTCTGAAGCCAAGCCTGGATCTCTTTGGACTTTTGGGCCAGTGCCAAGTTCTACTGCAACGCCCAGGGTTTGCCAGCGGCCACCTGATTGCACCAGGGGATCAACACACTCTTCAGCACATCCAGGTACACTTTGATGTTTACTTTCAAGCCGACTTCAAAGATGTGAGGTGGCATGATGTGGCCCTCACTTGAAACCACACCAAAGACCATAAACGTGGCCGGAAACTTTGTTTTCATGAAATGAATCAATAATTCAATGATATACTAGGGAATACTATTGGAATATTGTTTTGGTTTGGGCTTTGGGTGACGATGACTCCTAGGTCACCATTCGCAGAACCTGTTGAGATGAGAAATGCCTCGATGGAAAATTATTCACGGGGGATGCTTATGTAGGATTGACCAATAAGAACAAGCATAAGTGCGACGGGGCAATCTCCTATTGGCTGGAGTGTATGCCTGGGAGCGTTGATCCCACTCTGTAAAACGATGTGCACTAGTGAATTTCAAGAGTTTGAGACAATCGAGTAAGGGTAATAGAAAGAGTCGCAAGTGCAAGTCTGGAACAAGCTCTCTCACTGACAAAAGGGCTCCCCAGGTTGGAGTATGTCAGCTACGATCCTATGCAAGAAGAACAATCTTGCTAAGCCCTATAAGCCACCTACCCCGATATGGATCTGGAACTGGGAGCATGTATTTTTCACAAATGCCGGGAGGAGCTTGGTAAATACTTGGCAGATGGTGGCGAGCAGGCCGGCTTTGGTGTTGTCGGAGATCTTGTTGATTATGTTCTCGACGTATGACCAAACAAAGTAGAAGGTTAAAGTCAAAGGGGGAGGGGTCCAGTGAGAGAAGTCTCCAAAGTTGTAGCACTCCTTAAGTCAAGCCTGGGTCTCTTTGAACTTGTGGGCCAGCACAGAGTCCTGCTGCCACACCCAAGGTCTGTCAGCGGTCACCTGATTGCACCAGGGGATCACAACACTCTTCAGCACATCCAAGTACACTTTGAAAACCGACTTTGAACATGTGAGGAGGCATAATGTGGCTCTCACTTGAAGTCACACCAAAAATCATAACCCGACGGTGGGAAACTTTGTTCTGATCACACTGAGCATGTCCTTGTTATTTGTGGCAATGCATTTTGAAGGTGCTGGCAAATGATCCTGTTGTCATAACTTGGATTGGAAGAGAGCATGAGGTGTACAGCGGCGCATCTCCGATCTCACTTGTTTAACATTGTGTCACTTTCAGACATGCTCTTGGGATTTGTACACAACTGGTCAACCAGTAGATGGTCTGCAAGAAAACCGGTTTTCATCACACGGAAATGAAATGTCGTCTTCTCTATGGCGACAATTTTACTGTCCCACCTTGTATTATGTAAAGAATACCGGGTGATTCCCGATTGCCTTGCTGGCTCCACCTTGCTGGCCCCACCTTGCTGGTTAATGACTTAAAACAAAGGAAAGATAACTTCAACTGAACGGATGTGAGTTAATTGTATTAATAGTGTTTTGACAAGCTTCTGGGTTTGACCTTTACTCCTGATCTGAAATGGAACACATACATCAAGTCTATTGCCAAGGTCGCTGGAAAGATGGTGGAATCCTTCTACCGCTCCAGAAGATATCTCACTACTGATGCAATTCTCTATCTATATAAAAGTCAAGTACGTCCAAGGATGGAATACTGCTGCCATATCTGGGCAGAAGCTGCTAAAAACAGCCTATCCTGCCTTGACAGAGTACAAAATAGACTTCGTGGCTTAGTGGGGGATGCCCTTTTCTCTACCCTGCAACCTCTCTCCCACAAAAGAGACGTTGCGAGCCTATCCTTGTTTTATCGTTATTTCCATGGCAGGTGTTATGTCCGGGAGGAACACGCATACACCGATTGAATTGTTTGTTTGTTTCTTTCTTCTGTGTGTTCCAGAGAAATCCGAGACGCAAGCTGAGTTACATTTGGTTCATTAAATGCATAAGTAAAAATAATTTTTTTTTTACTTATGCTTTATTTCTTAAATTTACAATTTCTGTGTTACTCTTTTAACGATTGTTAAAAAAAAGTTTGTTTTATACGCACGTGTAGTCAGAATCGTTATTTTTCGTTATTTCAAAATGGTTGACCGAAAAGAAACGAAGTCGAATAATAGTTTTTTTTTTTAAATTTGGTAATATTTTTTACTTTTTAATATTTAAAAACACAGTTAGATGATAAACAGTTACTCTTATAAAATTTCACGGAAAACGGGCGTGTAAATTTCTAGTTTATCGATTTGGAATAAACCAGACGTTTGATATAATATATATATATATATATATATATATATATATATATATATATATATAATTCAAATTCGAAACCAAACAAAATGAATATTAGAATAAACATGCATAAATGTAGAAAAAAAATTATAAAAAAATAGAGAAAGAATAAATAATAGGAAAAAAATTGGAAATTATAACTAAAACAAGAAAATATAAAATATAAATTTAAGGTTTAAAACAAAATTTTTTGTTTGCACGGTACCCAAGATGGCCGACTTGTAACAACGTGTGGATTGAATTTCTTTTTCGCCAAATGAAAACGCCAGGTTTATCATGTACAAAATTAACTTTTTGTTGGTAACATCGAACGGAAATAACATCTGACGAGTTGTTTAGAATAGGAGATTTTTATGAACACATAAAATCATAAAATTGCCACCCCATTAACGAAACGGCTGTAATGAAGAAATCCAGGATGAAATAAATAAAAGCTACAAAAAAAAAAATGTAAGTCTTTGAATTTCAATAAAGTTTTGTACTAATATATATATATATATATATATATATATACATGTATATATACATGTATATATATATATACATATATATACATATATATATATACAAATTTCAACAAAGTTTTGTACTATATATATATATAGTAGTAAATTAGAAAAATATATATAGCAATTAAGCTACACAGAATATTCCGCATTTCATCCACACTAGGATTCGTCAGGCATATATATACATATGTGTGTGTGTGTATGCATGTGTGTATGCATGCATGCATGTATGTATGTATGTATGTATGTATGTATGTATTAGGTTAGTGCAACTATAATGTCGTTTTTGACTTGAAGTTCTGATGAACTCGTTTCACTTGTACCCCCTCAACGTACATATCCTCAACAAACCTGCTTAGCAATAAGATCTCACCCTTCACTGTTGATGTCCCTAAATGCCAGAAAGCTTTCTATTCTAATAATTTCTTCCCTCGAACAGCTAGACTTTGGAATTCCCTTCCTGCTGCCTGCTTCCCTGGCTGCACTGATATGAAGAAGTTTAAATGTAACATAAACAAATATCTTGTTAATCTTTCCTAGACATGGCTCCAAATAGCAGCCCCTTACGTCCAAGTGGCGATATGCTTTGTAAAGGGAGGGGGGGGGGACATGAGTAAAAAAAAATTTAATAAAAAAATAATTGTAGAGATAGAGATTTTGATGTATTGTTTTTTTTGATCGAGTATGAATATTTTGAATATTTTGAATGTTTTGAATATTTTGAATATTTTGAATGTTTTGAATATTTTGAATGTTTTGAATATTTTGAATGTTTTGAATATTTTGAATATTTTGAATGTTTTGAATGTTTTGAATGTTTTGAATATTTTGAATGTTTTGAATGTTTTGAATGTTTTGAATATTTTGAATATTTTGAATATTTTGAATGTTTTGAATATTTTGAATGTTTTGAATATTTTGAATGTTTTGAATATTTTGAATATTTTGAATGCTTTGAATATTTTGAATATTTTGAATGTTTTGAATGTTTTGAATATTTTGAATGTTTTGAATATTTTGAATATTTTGAATATTTTGAATGTTTTGAATATTTTGAATATTTTGAATGAAGAAAGTGAAAAAATTTAGATTATTTTATTTTTAACTTTTAATAACAAATGGTTCAAGTCAATAGCAATGGCCAGTGACTCTTTATCTGAGAGTTCATCTTTCAAACTGCTTGGCCTAACGTTCACAGGAAACATGAGTTGGAACAATTACATTGAAAGTATTACCAGGGCCGCTGCGAAGAAGGTAGACTCTCTCTACCGTGCTAGAAAACTACTAACACTCAAAAGTATCCTGTACCTCTATAAGGCCACCATTCGCCCATGTATGGAGTATTGCTGTCACATTTGGACTGGTGCATCTGCTACTAGTCTCTCGCTTCTAGACAAGGTTCAAAAGAGAGTCGCAAATCTAATAGACCCTGAACTGGCATCTAAGCTTCAACCTCTGTCCCATCGACGAAATGTTGCATCCCTCTGCCTGTTCTACAAGTATTTTAATGGTGAATACTCTGTCAAACTGCAGACATTTGAGTCCCAACGATGTAGACACTCTCAACAAACCCGACAGACAGCTAAATTCCACCCCCACACAGTAGAGATCCCTAGATGTAAAAGACTTTTCTACTCCAGTAGTTTCTTCCCCAGAACTGCTAGACTCTGGAATTCCATTCCAGTTCCTTGCTTCTCTAACTGTACTGACATGCAGAAGTTCAAGTGTAACGTGAACCAACATCTTACTGCCCAAATCCCAACATAGTACCCCAGTAGTTGTTGTCCCTGATAGTAGCCCCTACACCAAAGTGGCAATGTGCCTCGTTTGGGGTGAAAATGTAATTTTAAAAAAATAAATAAATTTCCCTTTGCTTTGAGTGAAGGAAAGAAAAAAAAAAAAGGGATGCAACATTTTGTCGATGGGACAGAGGCTGAAATCGTCCATGTTTCAATCAAATCGATTGATTGCCTGCTCTAGTTGGGGATCCATCGCAGTGCGCCAGGAGGAAATTTCACATGCCTCCATACAGTGACTTAGTCCACAATAATTTATTACGTCCAAGTGGCTATATGCTTTGTAATGGGTGAACATGATTAAAAAAAGAAAAGAAAAAGAAAAAAATGCACCATCAATAATGTCGTTTGCTCATATAGAACAGGCATGTGAAACAAGTGGGCCGCCAGACTAGTTAATGTAGCTCTTAGATAGTATTTTCTTTTTTTTTTATAATTATGCACTTTAATTTTTTTTTTTTTTTTTTTGAGATCATAAAACTTTCTAAATGTATTCACAATATTAGTAAATGTACTTAATTATTTAACTATACTTCTTATAAGTCTACATAAGACTTCATTTTCTTAACGTGACTGGTTCGCACTGTCATTACAAAGCTCAAATGTGGCCCGACGGTAGAAAATGTTGCACAGGCTCGGTATAGAACACAATCTCAAATTTCTCCCACCGATACCCCAAGCACTCTGCATATCCTTATTGTGATTGATACCACAAACGTGTTTACAGCGATTATAACACGAGACTAGAAAGCGCAAAGGTATATTATATCTGTATAATGATCTTCAGTTCAGCCAAGCTGTTGCCAAGCAAATCGATGAAATTCTTTTATTGAAGGAGGAGATCTCTGAATGATTTGCCTTCGATTGTTATTTCATTTATGACCGGAGAACTGTTTTTTATTAAAATCTGCCTTTGAAGATGTTGGAAGGCATCGGATCGTGACGATTGTGCAGTTTTTTTGTTTTTTTTTTTGCCTTGACCTGGTTTTTGCAACCAAGTTAGGATTTGGCGGTGTGTTCTACTTAATTACAGAGTTGGCATGGTCATATAGTGCAAGCGAATTATACATATTTGCACACACGCTCTCACACATCAAAAACAGCAGACGACACACAAAAAAAAATTGTTAAATAAATATGCATTCATTCACATTTGTCTTTACAGCAAAAAGTAAATATTAGTGATGGGACGATTCCGATATTTTTCCCGATTCCAATACAATTACCGATTCTGATACAATTATCCTCTGAATCATTCTGGAAGATATGCTTCTCACCATCGTATCTTTGGTTAGGAAAGCCAAAAGGAATATTCAATGACTTTTTAAAAAATGTTTTTATTGTTATTAACCTTTTTACATTGAAAACAATCGCCGCAGATGCTTAATACATATTATATTACAATAGAAAAATGCGAGCATGAAAAGTAATATGGTTAAGCTTAAACATAGAAAAGTAAAGGACAAGTTGTTAAAAATGGAAAAGAAAAGTACAAGATATTCTAGTAAAAAATATAATAAATTTATAACTTAAAATATTGCAGCATTAAGAATTAATTATATAATGTTATGAATTGAACTTTTAAAAATTCTTAATGCTGCAATATTTTAAGTTATAAATTTATATTTTTTACTAGAATATCTTGTCCTTTTCGTTTCCAGTTTTAACAACTAGTCCTTTACTTTTCTATGTTTAAGCTTAACCATACTACTTTTCATGCTCGCATTTTTCTTTTGTAATCCATGATTTTTCCAGGCTTCCAATAAATTCACTTGTTCTTTGTTTAATTTCAATCTTATTTGCCCCCCCCCAACATATGTAATAACAATGTACAGCACTCGTCTGCTTTCAATAAAATCTCCCCAATTATCTCCCTTTTATGCTTTCATTATCTCTGTTTCACTTGCTACTTCTCTTTCTGCGACAGCAGTGAATTAGTAGCAACAGTAGCTGCTGATGCGACGTGGTTGCTATGGAAACGAGTCATAAAAACGCCGCTCACCGCCTACATATTTTCACGATTTTGAACACCTCGCCCGACACACACGTTTGATCTGTTTTTCTCTTTCTTTTTCACCTTTCCTTCTGCTAACTTTAAACAACACAGACCAAACTTCGCTCTGAAGAATATGATCATTTGCGAAATGCAATTGTACATGATGGTAACACAACCAACGTTGAAAGACTAACAATTTTGTTATTTTCATATTTAGGTAGTCCACGTCATATGCATGAGTACGCTCAAGGTGCTACAGTTTCGGTTTTGATTCTAACTAATGGTGGCCAAATATTTTTTTTTTTTACTTTTGAAATCACAACTAATAATATATACGAAATCTGAACAAATTTAAATATCATATTTAAGCGTATTTTATGACCGGGCAAAGCCAGGCGCCCCCACCGCCCCGTGCTAAAAATTTAGGTTTTGAGGAAGTAAAGGTAAATACCTATACTTTTCGAAATCTAAAGTAAAATCTAGTGTAAAAAAAAAGAATGGTAAAATGAATGTTTCCAAAATTAGTTTTAAAATCCTTATATGTCACGTTATTGAAAAGAGTTACTTTCAAAAAAGGAGATAAAATATAACTTCAAACAATAGACATTCCAATGAGTTTATGTTACGTGGCCGTTACACTCGATCTGTGTTGTTACATTTCAACCACTCGGACCCGCGCGTTGTCTGGTACACTCGCAGAAACAAACAAAGAAAGGACATAAAAAAATACGGCTCAGCATTTTTTTTAGGTGAATACAAAAAGCATTTATTCCAATAATTTCCGACAACGCATTTCTCTGTGTTTTAAAATATCACTCACACATCGAACATGTCTGTCGAAACGCTCTTCCAGGCATGTATCTCTGTCGTTGCTTGCCTTTCTGCTTTTTCGACCACACGGCGCATTTTCTCTCTCACTGCACAAGTCAAAACACGCCCGATCACTTCCTTTGCTGCCCTTTTTTCTCCTCTTTCCCACCCGTTCACTCTATCTTAATTTGCATCTGTGCTAACATGACTGCTGCTAATATTTTCACTAATCAGCTATCATAGGCTGCTGCTGATTCCCCCACACAGGCTGCTATGCATTCTGTTACAATAAGAACGCACCACTTTGTTACGTTTGGACCGTGCATATTTTTGCATTAATCGTTCTCTATATATACTTGAATACATAGGTTATTAGTAAAAAAAAAAAAAAAAAAAATTATATATCTAGAACTTATAATTATCATGGTTGTAGGTGAGTTATTGACAACCTTGCATGCATCAATGATGATGAGAAGTTTGGCGTATCAAAAGGAGTTAGAAGTAGAACACAAACTACATTTCTTGATTTGGAATATAAAAATTGAAGATAGAATATTTGCGAGGTGTCTTCAATAAGTTTCCAGACTTTTTTTGTACAGACATTTACAATTGTTGTAGACTCTTGAAAATTCAGTCTGTTATTGTGACACATCTTATAAGAAGTCTGACCAATTTTTATGATTTCAGGTTCATATGAACAGCTACAGCAGGAATTGGAATACATCCTACTAAAGCCTAATTGTCACAGCTGATGAATTTCAAAAATACAATCTGGATGTGAGGACACTTTAGAATAACGATATGCAATAAAATTCTGTTTTAAACTTGGAAAAAAAATGCCACAGAAAAGTATCGAATGTTTCAGATTGCTTTTGGACCATCTTGTATGAATTGAGCATCAGGTTTTGAGTGGCATAAGAGATTCAAGGAAGGCAGGGACTCTGTGAAGGATGATGAGAGGTGTAGGCGGAGTAAGGAAGTCAGAACACCAGAGTTGATTGGCCAAATAAAGATTTTCATGGTTAAGGACCGTTGTGTGTCTATAGAGACAATGAGTGCACAGTTTGATATCAGTGTGGGAACTGTACACAAAATTATTCGTGGGGAACTGAAGATGCAGAAGATTTGCACAAAGTTTGTCCCAGGAGTACTCAGAGGCAATCAGACTATTTGACCAAGATGGGCATCAAGACAGTTCCTCACCCTCCCTAATATCTAGACCTTGCTCCCTGTGACTTTGGTTAATCCCTAAGCTCAAGGAAAACCTTAGAGGTTGTCGTCATGAGACAATTGAGAAGATGAAAGAGACTGTGATGAGGGTCATTGACATGCTGACACAAGAGGACTTCTATGAGGCCTTCTAGAAGTTGTTGGAACAGTGCAACAAGTGCATTACAACCAGGGGAGATTACTTCGAAAGGGATTAGAGTTTCATGTGTGTACTATCAATAAAAATTCCCATGTGAAAAATGTTTGGAAACTTATTGAAGGCACCTCGCATCTATAAAATGTTTGATAAAATAAATTTCTGCCCTATGTATATGCTTAACAAGCACATTATGCTCGCGTTTCTAAAATAGTTTGCGTTACTTTAAAATCGATAGATTTTGTACCCTCAGTTTCCACTTTAGTAATAAGAATAGTTAATCAATGTGGTGATCAGAATAAAATATTCAGATAATTTGTCCGCCATCTTGATACTTTTCAATCATATCAAATTAATCAAAGTAGATTGATAGAGCAAATCCAAAACTATGTTAGAAATTCAGCATAAAATGTATAACATATATGAATAATACATATATTGTAACTTATATGTATTTTTTTACTAGCAGGGAGACATGACGGTGCCCGGGATTAAATGATGATCAACGAATGGTTTATACTTTCATATTTTTATTGTCATCGAAATCAGTGAAATCGGCCATTTTTCAATCAAATCATGTGATTACCTGCTCTAGTTGGAACCCATTGCAATACTTAACATAAAGAGGAAGATTCTTTTTCAAGTATTCTGTACTTTCACCTAACAAGTTAATAAATAAACTTGGGAAATTAAAACTCTCGCCGGAAGTTATATTCTTGATGAACTTTAATATCAGGAAAAGGATCTAACCAAACACCATTTGCTGCTAACTTCGAATCGGGTATTCTTCTGGTTTGCCAATATTTATGAAATTATCAATGTTTTTGTTTTGTTTTTGTTTTATTTTTGTTTGTTTATGTTTTTCTTCAATTCGCAATTATAATTTTTTATTATGAAAGAAAAATACTAGCAGAGAGACTCGACGTTGCCCGGGATTGAATGATGATCAACGAATCTTTTGCACTTCCATATTTTTATTGTCATCGAAATAGGGGAATTCGTACATTTTTCAGCCAAATAGACTGATTGCCTGCTCTAGTTGAGGATCCATCCTGGTACACCCGGATGGAGCTTCACATGCCTTCCTGCAGTGACTTAGTCCACGATACATTGTAGACTACATTGCTACTTATGATGTTATAAAATTATATATATATATATATATATATATATATATATAATGGCTTGAATTAAAATTTACAATGAAAAAGTAAAGTATCATGGTTTGATTGTGCTCTAAACAGAAACATTTATTTCAAACGCGCCCATACCATATCAAAGAACCTACTTAAAATTACCAGAAAATAGAAAAATTAGCATAACTTTTCCAAATATTTGTTCAAATTCCACAAAAATTAGGAAATAAGGCACCTTGTTATGCTCTTCCAGTGTTATACCAAAATTTCACTTCTCTGCGTTTCATAGCAATTTCAAAATTAAAAAAATTTTGACCTGCAATAAAACAATACACAGTGTTTTATATAAATGTATATATATATATATATGAGTATATACACGTATATATATGTGTGTATATACATGTATATACATATATGTGTGTATATATATGTGCATATATGTATAGTCACAATTGTGACTATATTTATCCTACAATTATGGTCAATTAAGAGAATTACTAAAATATGTGTCTTAATAACACGGTTCCTGTGGGGGGGGATGTATGTCAGTTACCATGGAAACAACACAATTAAACCATTAGAAATACACAGAATACTAATACAAAGAGAAACTGCTATGTAAGTGATTCACTGACTAAGCTGACATCGAAGTGGGGAGGATTCCATCTCCCTCTTCCTTCTTGTTTAACAACAACTAAAAAAAAAACCCTTTTCAAACACCTATTGGCATGATAAATAACATCCTTCCTGATTCACAGGCAACATGAATTGGAACAAATGCACTAAGGACATTGCCAATACTTCTGCAAAGAAGGTGGGATCCCTCTATCATGCTAGAAAATTACTTACCCCAGAGAGTATCCTATATATTTACAAAGCCACAATTCACCTATACATGGATTATTGTTGCCACATCTGAACTGGTGCATCTAATCTTAGACAAGATCCAAAAAAGAGTCACGAATCTAATAGGTCCCACACTATCGGCTAAGCTCCAACCTCTGTCCTATCACTGCAATGTTGTATCTCTGTGCCTCTTTTACAAGTACTTTAATGGAATATTCTCTGATGAACTCATAGCAGTTGTGCCCCTTCGACGTACATACTCCTAACTTGATAATCAGCAAAATCTCACCCCTTCAATGTTGAGGTCTCTAGATGCAAGAAAGCCTTCTATTCTAATAGTTTCTTCCTTCAGACTGCTAAACCTTGAAATTTCCCCCCTTGTTTCTTGCTTCCCTGACTGTACTAACCTGCAGAAGTTGAAATGTAATGTGAACAGGTATCTCGCTGCTCAACTCCCTATGATCTGCAGTTAGACACAATCTCAAATGGCAATATACTTTATTTGGAGTAAAAAGGAGTAAAGAAAAGCAAAAGCATAAAAAAACAGGAGGCATTACTTTTGGAATGCCTCATATATATATATATATTGATATATATATATATATATATATATATATATGAGGCATTCCAAAAGTAATGCCTCCTGTTTTTATTCTGCCCGAATAGATCAGCAGGGACTGCAAATTGCATTGTTATGATGACTAAACTTATGCATTCATATTCACTCTCTCTATTGACGGTATTAACTCTTATTATAAAGCAATCTCTATTGTGGATGAGCACTAACTAGAACTCCACAGGAACAGTGCAGAAAGTTCTAGGAATTTAGGGAGGCTTATTGGCACTAAAATACAATTAAAGATCTCAATGATAAGTGGAAGTGGCTGTTGCGATAATGCAAACTCATTTTCAATGGATATCGAAAAAGGTGGAGAGTACTTAAAATCTGGGGAGACTTGTTGTCACTCAGACTCCAGGGAACACCATCAGTTACTATTAGTGATTAATCTCTGATGATAATCTGTTTGAAAACTCCAAGTGAGTACAAATAATAATAATAATAATAATAATAATAATAATAATGATAACCAGATTAAAATACAAAAAGGGACCTTCCAAGGTGTTTCTCTATTACCACTACTGGTCATCATTGCCATTATGTTCTCAACAATATACTAAGAAAATGTCAAGTTCATTAACGCAAGAAAGAATGAACCACCTAATGTACATGGATGATCTGAAACTGTTTGCAAAAACAAAGAACTAGACACCCTAATAAACACAACCAGAATTCAGTATGGAAAAGTGCACACTGCTGATCATGAGGAAAGAAAAACTGGAAGCAACAGAAGATATGGTACTACCTAATTAAACAGAGATGAGGACACTTACTTGATACAAATACTTGAGAGTTCTGGAAGGAAACACCATCAAAACAACAGAAATGAAAGAGAAAGAAAACTCCTCCAAACTAAACTGTATAGTAGAAACCACTAGTAAGATACTCTGGACTGTTTATAAGTTGGATCAAAGAAGGACCGAGGAATCTCGACCAGAAAACCAGGAAACTCATGACAATGCACTACACCCAAAGGATGATACTGACCGACTCTATGTGAAAAGGAAAGACAGAGGAACAAGGCTGGTCTGCATTTGGTGTGCCTAAACCTAAACGTAGATTCCATGAACAAAGCTTTTTTATTAGAACTGCACGCCTGTGGAATTGTCTTCCGTTTTCCTGCTTTCCGGCTGACTACAATATGGTTGTCTTCAAGTCTAACGTAAATAAGTTCTTGATGAGCCGTTCCATATAAGTTATCAAATTTAACAAATTTTCATTACTAATGATTATTATATTTGTCCAATTTCTACTGTACACTCTTTAACCCTTATCCTTGAGTGGCCTCTTGGCCTCGATAATGTGTTGATACCTATGAAAAAAAAAAAAAAAAAAGAAAAAGTCCAATGTGAACAAGTTCTAATTGAATCGTCCCCCTAAGTAATCCAAGTTACAAAATTCCCACTGTTTACTATGCTAAAATCACAATGACTAATGTATACCTATTAACTCTTATCCTCGAGTGGTCTCTGGGCCTTGATAAGTGGTGACACCCATGTAAAAAAAAAAAAAAAAGACTGTGTAAATAACACAAAAAAAAGAATTAGAAAAATACATAATGCCGAACACCGAAAGAATAATTACCGCAGCAAGATACACTGAAGAAATAAACAAGATAGAAAAAGAAGAGACGAGGATTAAGATGGCGAAAGAAAAGTGGGAAGAGAAACAGCTACATGGACGATTCATAAGGATGATAAAAGATGAGATTACCGAAAATACTTGGACATGGATATACAAACAGATAAACCCATCAAAACAAGAACATCGGATGTCATAATAGTTAACAAGAAAGGAAAGTCCTATCAGATTGTAAATTTTGCTGTCCCAGCAGACCACAGATCAAGGAGGCTGAGAAGTGGAGCAAATACACGGACATGGCCAGAGCGCTCAAACGGATCTGGAAAATGGAGAAAGTCAAGATAACACTACTAATAGTAGTAGCGTTAACACAATACTGAAAAACTTTGAAAAAAGAATGGGAGAGATTGGAATCAGAGGGATGACTGAGAAGATAATAATGAATTTCAATAATGAAAACTGTAGAAATATTAAGAAAAATCCTTCAACTACAGACAGAAACTGGACACAAACAGCTACAGACGTAAAACACAAATAAACATCATATGGAATTGTGAAAACTGAAACTGTATAATTGTATGGTATCTCAATGCGGCCCAGCATTCTGACCACCCCCTCCCCCTTTATTTTTTTTGTGCATGTGTGTATGTCACCATAAACTGGCACCACACAAAATAAGTGAGGAGGGTCAAGGAGAGTGGAAAGACAGAGGAGAGAAAGCACTAGCCAGACCTCTACTGAATGAGTGCAAAGAGGACTGAGACCTTGGGGAAGCTTATTGCCACCCAAATCCCAGTGAAGACCAATGGTCGCTGTCAACGAGAAATCAATAGTAAGCAGCTGTTGCGATAATGCACATTTTTTTTGCAAAGGTTATCAAAAGAGATGGAGAGCACTGGAAGTCTAGGAAGATTTGTTGTCACTCAGCCTCCAGAGAACACCACAAGTTTTTCTCAAAGAGAAATCGTTGATGATGGCCTGTGTACTCCTAGTGAGTAAATAATAATGATAATGATGATAATAATAATGATAATGATAATAATAATAATAATAATAATGATAATAATGATGATAATGATAATAATGATAATAATAATGATAATGATAATAATAATGATAATGATAATAATAATGATAATAATTATAATAATGATAATATAGATTTTAATTAAATCTTAGAAACAACATTTAATTTTGCTGTTTTCAATATGTTTAATTACGTATGTCTTGTGTTATCCGTTTTTCTAAAAAAAAAAAGTTTTAAGGTGATATAGATTTTTAATTTTGGTATATTATTATTGACTGATACGAAATAAAAAAAAAAAATGGGGAGGAAAGAAAGAAAATAATAATTAAAATTTTAATCGTAAATTAAAAATAACACCTACCCCCAGCGTTTTCTGATAAGTGACTTTATATTTTATGTAAATTTCCAACTAGATCCAAAAAATACGAAACCTAAGAGTGCAAAGCTACCCACGTTTTTTTCCTGGCGTCTTTTACACCTGATGAAGGTCGAAGTTTACATCGATCGAAACATTGTGCAGATATCACTGAGGATAAGAATAATTGCCCAATTTTTCCAAATAAGATGGAGTTATATTCGCTTTTGCAATAACTCATTTTAAAATTGGTAAATTAAAAATTTTTGCCAGCAACAAACGATATTAGATATTTTTCAGTTTCATCTCTGACGATTGGACGATCTCATTTTTTTTAAAAAAGGGTGTGGAAGGAGATAATGTAAGTAAAATGAACGTAGAAATAATAATAATGCTCTTCTATCATATTATACAAAAATAATCGTAGAAAAATTCAATAATATATGTTGGTTTTACTTTTCAAAATGTTTACATTTTTTAAAAAAAATCCTGAATCTCTATTCATATAAGATACGTGTTGTATATGTAGGTTTCACTCCTCAACTAATTAGCCAATTATTATGAATTTGAAAGACAACTACAAGATGTAAAGGTGGGTAGCGTGGGTTATATTTAGTTTCATTTAGTTTTATGCTAAGAGGGTAAAGAGAAGGTGGAAGTTCTCCACAGAAATTCAGATACTCCTGATTTTTGTATGGAGATGAGATTCTGTGGCAGTATTTCGTAGTGCCCCTGCGTTGTTTTGTCGTGTCCCCCACTCTCCTCATCATAGCTGGGAGGTGATTTGGTCATGCGGAGCGATACAGAAAAAAGGGGATCACAATGCTATTTCGACAATTCCTTATCTCTTTCTCAGCCGGCAACCATGAGGTGAGTACGTATATTTTGGTCTCTCTCTCTCTGTCAAAAAAAAAAAAAATAAATAAAAAAATAAAAGATGGTGGAGTTCCCCTCTTCTTCTGCAGCAGTTAGTTAAGGGTAGTTAGCTACGTTGTTAGTGGTTAAAATCAATTTTTATTGTTGTTAATTGTTTTCCATATATAGTACAACTTGTGCTGTGTTGTTTGATCTGCCTTGAACACCTTAGATGACGGCCCTGTCGGTGGAGCATTAGAATACACTGACTGCCTCCCTGCAGAGGGTAAAAGTCCCTCAATGGGGGTCCTGGATATGACCTTAAACTATATCCAGTGGTGAGGCCCTAGCTTGTGGGCTTTGGGGAGTGTGGAGCCACCCTTTAATTACCATTGCTCCCAGGTCCACTCTGACCCGGAGTGGTAGTACCTGTTAGGGTTCCAACTATGGGTTAAATAGAAACCGACGTGAAAACAACAAATATATTCTATTAAAAACATTTTCCTTCAAAATCTTTGGATTCGGCATTAAATAACCCGAAAAGGGTTGATATGCCGTAAAACAAAAACAACCAACCAACCAACCTTAGATGACTTAAACGTCGAAATGGTGCCTGCAGCGATCCCAGCCAGAGGAACTCCAGCATGAAGACATCATCCTCAGAGAATGAAGAAACCAGCACAGAGAAAGCCACACCCAAATTCCAGGTATGCCTTCACTCTTTGATTCCCAGAACAATACTGACAGGGCCTAAAATCGTTAACCACGTAACTCCCTGCCAGCAAACGTAAATTGGTTACCAATTTCAGAACGTTTTGTGACAAAAGTTGACCTCACCGAGTAAACCACCTTTACTTTGTTACAATCTGGTACTGCTCCCAATGTTACATATAGGGGTTTCATTAAAAGAGAGAGTCTTAGAGAGAGTTGCTTAGAAAGAGAGTCTTATTACAAGTGATGCTGTTGAGAGAGATGTTGTTGTAAGAGTTCTAGAGAGGGATGTTCGTGTTATGAGAGATTGTTCATGTTATTACGATTCCTATATTTTAAATGTTCATTCCTTAGACGTGTAGAAGAAGAAAACTCTTAGAATGATGAGATAGTGTTCACTGTTCAGACATTGTGTAGACATGAGATGTCGAGACGTGTATGTAATGACATTTTATAACACAGATATATAATACAATTTTCACTTTACCTTTTTGTAAGAATCACAAACACAAAGATGAGCTTTATCACAAAACACATGATGAATTTATTTCTTCACGACCGGCCGTGGTTTTCTCACCAAGAATTCAAAGCTTCACATTTTAGTTTCAAAGTGATCGTCTCGCTTCCTAGATGTTCAAATTCCCAGACCCTCTCTGAGTTTCTCCCAGTTTTCTGTTTTCTTTTAACTCTAAAGTTTTTCTCTATCCCTAGAACTTTCTATTTTCCGTGACGTCATACACATGTTAAAACATGTGCCTTCTTTCACGTGTTCTGGACACGCGTGTCCAAAACTTTTCCTTTTTCTACAAAAGGAATTTTAACCTATACTCAGTAACCTATTTTTCCAATATGTTAAAAACATTATCTTATAAGCTGCATTCTTTCAATCAAAATTTCATAACAAACTTGACAGTGCATATTCTTTTCTTGAAATATTTTATCTCTATTCTAAACAATCGTTTGTTTTACATTCCTTTTTTTTAAATTCTCACACGTAATCTATTTCTAAACCTAAATTACGAGGTTCGAATTTCGTCTATTGCTATTTCATTTTCATTTTAACTAATCTTTCTATTTTTATACTCACATGAAAAGGGGACAGCCCTTATCATGTAACACCAAGACATTTATGTAACACATGGGCGGTCACACTAGCGACAGCGACAGGCTCATCGTGTTACAATTTGATTGAACGCCAAAAAGTGACTGGCTTGAATAATTACTCTCTTTTTCCAGTTCGTTTGGTTACTTCTAGGTACGGGCAAAAATGTCAGAAAAAGGATTGGGGGGGGGGGGCATAATTTTGAAAGCCGGTTTATCATAAATTTTTTTTGTAGGTTTCCGATTACTTTTTGATTGTATTTGAAAGATTAAAGTTAATTTCCAAAAGGAAAAAAATATTTGTACACATGAAAAAAAAGTTATAATGAAAAATGTTTTCACGGCGACATTTGGACGCTGACAAATTCTGCTAAATTTTGAAGTTAAATAAATTCATTGTAAAAATCCCTTAGCAGATAAATATTAGTTCTCTGGGTCTATTTCAAAGATAATTAGTAAAGTAAAATAAAGTAAAATTGAATTAAATAATAAAAAAAAAACACCTTGTTGTACAAAAAAAAAAAAAAAATTAGCTTAATCAGCCTCCAAAAGCGACAGATCCTCGCTTTACGCAAACAAAACAAAAGCCATTTAAGTATGGATTCTACAGAAGCCCAAAATGTTAGAAAGTCAAAAGGCTGTCTGAAAATGACGTCAGGTAGTTGAAGGGAAGCAGGGAGTGCAAAACCGACTGTTTTTCTCCCCTCCTCCCCAGCTATGCATTCGTACATTCCTATCGTGAACGTTTGCATAATTTTTAACATTTTCAATTTAATTATTTTTCTATGTTCTTGCTTTTGAATTTGTTCATTTTTATTTTTTATTTTTCAAGATCATATAAAAATTATGTTTCACTGAAGATTATACATTCATTCGGGCAAGGAAATTATTAAAATCTTACATATAAAAATTAAGCTAAAAATGTAATCTTAAAAAGAAAAAACAGGACATATTTTTTGCAATTATAATTTTTTTGGGTTAAAATATTAAATAAACAATGTTTAATTCAATGATAATATCAGTAGTTTGACAAATTAATTTTTCCTCGAGTTATATCGATTTCGTTAATACGGACTTAGGAGCTTTTTTTTTTAATGTTCCTGGAAAAATTAATTTTTCTTTTTTATTGTTACAATTTAGGATGCTTTATTTTCATAAAAATAAAACAAAAATAAATTCATTTTTTTTTATTACTTTTTTAGTGAAGATATTTTTTGTTTAAACAAAATAATACATTTCCACTAAGATTCAAATAAAAATAATGGATTTATTATATTCAGTGATCATTATTTGATAAATATTGCAAATTTCATTAAAATTGGTTGATTTCCTGATTTTTGGTAAATTTTTAAGTAAAGGGAGAGGTCAAAATGTTTACATATTTTGAACATCGGCTTTCATTTTGTACGTACCTAGTAAAAAGTATTGAAACGTAAGCAAACATGAAAATATCACTACTTAATAATCATTTTGCGCGTACTTAGTTACTTCCAAAAGCAAGTTAGTTTTCACACGAACGTGGTAACTCAATATTTTTCAACCAATGAAAATCGCTTTAAACACCAAATTTAACAAGCTGATGCGAATTTAGAAACCGCTATAAAATCGAGGAAAATAAACAGGCAAAATAAATCAAAGTGGCAGACATTGGAGAACGACCCGAGAACATATACTCTCCCTCCTCGATTGTCTGTATTAAGGAGAATAATTTTCATGAAAAACTCTCCGTTAATATAGGAAGCAGATGTTACATACTGGTCATATTAAAATGACGAATATTATATTATACAGTTGTTGAGTGTTCATATTGAAGAGAGACATGACGATAACATGTAATACAATTGGATGAGGGAGATAGATAGAAGAGTGATACATTTATACAGTTCTGTGAATGTTTCTATAACATGTATTTTAGAGAGGAGAAGCGGTTCTTATGACACAAGGGGAACAGCCATTTGTTATGAAGGAGAGGGACACATTACTTAGATGATGGAGTTTATACAATGTTCATTATCAGAAATGAGTGGAACAAAGTTCATATGATTCACAATACCTTTGTTTTTGTTGAGAATGACACAACACAAGACACAGTTACCAAACGATGATGCTCCTTTATTTCTTCGACCGGTCAATGAAGACATCCAGAGATTCAAAATCACTACATGATTTCAACTTCTAACCCTTCGCTTCCAAAGGCGGATTCGTCCGACCCGACTCTCTCTCTCTCTCCCCTGTTCTGTTCTCCTCTGCCTGTTTCTATCTCAAAACTAGCAACTATATTGAAAACTCATCTCTTAGCCATGATGTTATCGCATGGCCAAAAACGTGTTTCACGTGTCTCGTTCCCCCATGTCCGAGCATGTGCTCGACTCACGTGGTCCCGACTCACGTGCACTGTTCACACATATCTGCAACCCAAATTCTTCTAACCTATTTTTTAATATGTTCAAATTTGCTATTGTTCGTTTTTCTAACTGACTTTGTTTCAATTCAATTTCCATAAACAGAATTGAATCATCAAATTCCTTTTCACAATAACATTTCTAAACAATCAAATTCCTTTTCAAACAAACATATCTGCTATTTTATATTAAAACTAACAATCCAAATTCTCATGAATCTTAATTCCAAACCTAGCTTTCCAGGTTCAAATTCTCGGACTATCCTGTTTCATTTTTACTTACAAGAAAAGTGGACTTGTTCTTGTAACACAGAGAACTAAAGCTTATAAGCATTAGATGCGCAGGGAAGAATTATGGGATGGCACTAATAAAAATCGAACTCTACCTCACCGGAAGTATTTTTGTTTTCGGCTTCAATTAGATTTAAATTTAATGTCTGTTGTTAAATATAAATGACCAAAAAGCTTTTCCGGTAACTACGGAAAAAAAAAATCAAAATGAGCAAAGGCTATAACTGATATTTAAAGTGATTAATTACTCTTAAAGCTAATTTTGATAAATGAAGAGTTGTCTCCCTTACAGCTCAAATATATTTTTCTGTCCCCACCACAAAAGTAAAAAAACAACAACAAAAACAAAAAATTATTTTCATTTTTTTATTGTTAAGTGTAAAAAAGTACAAACGAATAAGAATTAAAAACTATTCCTGGGGAGCGCCAGACACAGGTCAGCTAGTGTGTGTATGTATATATATATATATATATATATATATATATATATATATGTATACATACATCACTTGGTATTTAAATTAGATCGCAGTTTACCATTGCATCTCCTTTTATTTCACTAATATATATATTTAAAGAAGTGGAGCCAGCAACATTTGCTGCTTTTTTATTTAAACAAAGTATATAAAAACAACAAATGTTGCGCCATTTCTTTGAATATAAATTTTTCTCTCATCACACTCACTCTACTACTTTATATATATATATATATATATATATATATATATATATATATATATATATATGCTAGTATTCCATAGTGATTAAATTATATATACAGTATCACAAGATTTTGCTTTGTTTTTAAAAGTTTGCAAATTTCTGTAGATCATCTTCCAAACAGTAAAAGATTGTGGTGATTATCCAGAATTCCCCTATATTAAAAAAAACAAAAACAGAAATAAACACTGTTTTGCTGGTCTGCTTCCTGGTTGAATACAACATGGTAGCCTTCAAATCCAATGTAAACAAGTTCTTGTTGAACAGTCCCTATAAATAATCAAACTCTATCCAATTTACACCATTAACGATTACTATACTACCACCTTACATTCATTATCTCTTATCCTCGAGTCGTCTTCGGGCCTTGATAAGTAGTGACTCCCAAGTAGAAAAATAAAAAAAATCTGTATGATGCACATATTGTGAAGAAACGAAAATATCATATTCCAAAAATCACGGGAATTGATCAAGTAGTTTTATTTATTTATTTTTTTTAAAGCACTTAATCCTAATTCGTAGGCATTACAACATAAATATCGCAAGTTTTGAATTATTGTTGAGTTATTTCCCTTCATTTTTTGAGAATTTTTCAAAATAAAGGGCGAGACAGTCATTCCTCCGGTACTCATAAAATTTGATTTTCTTATTTAAAATTTATTTATTTCAAAATAAAACTACTTGATCAATTTACGTGATTTTTGGAACATGGTATTTTCGTTTTGTCGCGGATGCGTACACCATACAGATTTTTTTGTTTGCTTCTTTTTTAATATATGGAGAATTCTGGACAAGAATCAAGATTATCTTTTTGAAGATTTAAAACAAAAATCATTGCGAGATTAAAAATTCTCGAAATGGTGTTTGAACAGAGCTTTGGTTAATTTACTGGTTTCGTTACATGCAGCTTCCACACTCTTCGTTATGCCTGGAGGTCCGCAGCTAAATACACCAACGGTCCGCACCTGGAGATGAGAGAGAGTAAAAAAAAAAAAAAAAAAAAAAATGGATGAGAAAAGTTAAAAAAGAAAATGGCTATTTTGCGTCTTTCACTGGACATTGTCGGCCAACAAATATGCATGTGGTTGACTGAATCACCAAGTGATTCCAATGAATGCTAAAAAGCAAATGGACCTTTGTTATGATAAGGTGCAGCTACCTAAGTATTATGGTATCCATTTGATGCAAAGTTAACGATTAATAGAAATTAGTAACACTAATATCACGTTTACACTAAACGTTTTCTCGGAAACTACGGGGATGATCCAGCTGAAATTTTGTATGGAGCTTTGTAGCTTTAATATAAGGTGCAGCAAACTAAGTATTATGGTATCCATTCGATGCACTGTTAGGAATCAATAGGATTAGTATTTAATGCAAAAATGCGCCCAAATTCAACCATCAATTTGGCATAAAGCACTCGTTCTAAGTTAATGGTCTATAACTTTTGCCAGTTTTAAATGGGATAAAAAGGCTTATATATATATATATATATATATATATATATATATATATATATATATATATGTAAAATTTTCAGAGTGTGAGAGATTATATATAATTATTTCCATAGCCAAATAACGTCGCAGCAACTCGAGTCTTGGACTTCCGGTTCGTTGTCTGGCTGTGGAAATAATTATATATATTAGTTTTTTTGGAGAAAAAAAAAATCCAGCAGAGTGCTCAATTAAAAGGAAAATCGAAATATAAGAGCGTATTTATATTTTGTGTACAGAAAGTTGTTAGATGAGACAAGTCATTGGTACCGTCGGTTTCAAGCCCGATAATTAGGACAGTTTAAGATATTCTTATGAAGCTCTCTTTAGCCAATATTCGTCTATTTTATAACCGGAAATGTGAAATATATATATATATCTCGCGAGTTCATGTTTAACTCTCGTTATGATAACTCCCCCCCCCGTATTTTTATCGGATGGTGATGATTTCATTAACTTTAAAATTTGAATTATTTAAATTTAAAATATAATTTAGATTGAAAATTTATTTTATATATAAAAAGATTTTTTCCAATATATAAATCGATTTTAATTTGGAACCAATTTAATTTAAAAATCTAATTTTTTTAAGCATATAAAAACCTTAAAATTTATATTAGTATCGGTTAAAAACTTTAAATTTCGTTTAATTATATTGAATTACGTTTAAAAATTTCTAAAATACGTTTAAAGTTTTTTTTTAAATTTTCAAATCTTTCGTTTAATCATATTGAATAACGTTTAAAAATTTCGAAATACGTTTAAAAATTCCGAAATACGTTTAAAAATTTCTTTAAAAAATTTCAAATCTTTCAAGGTTTAGGAAAGTGAGTATTTATCTAGCCTAAGGGATTTTCCTAGTATATTAACACTATTATATTTTTCCTATAGTTTTAAATTCGAAACAGATTGTAAATTACATTTATAAAGTATGATTTTTAAAAATTTATATATAATACATTAATTTAAACTCTATAATACGATTGCGATTAAAATCCACGTTTACCGACTAAAACCATTTTAGTATTTACAAGTTTCCTTTTTTTTTTATTATTATTACATATAATCAAAATATAAGTTTTGTCCTTTTCATTGGCCCAGTTTATTAGGAGCGCCTTCCTTCTGTGTATGCAATTTTTCAAAGATTTACTCCTCACATTTAAACATTGAATATTTTCTCCAGATTGTCCGTTCATGGACCATTTTTAAGACGAATTAAGAAAATTATGTAAAAAGGAATTAATTTTAGTCTCTTCCCCTCGTGAACGACCTTTCTCTCCCCAATAAAACCTTTCAAACTGCCAACAATCTCCATTGTGTTTCAATACATGAGTTTTATTCGCCGAGTTAAACAGCTGATCAACAGCCACTAGACGACTAACTATACAGATCAAGGGTTCACATACAAAAACGATCATAGAATGAAGACAAGACCATGCACGTATGTAAAAAAGAATTTCATTAATGGATTTGTGTATCTTTTTTTTTTTTTTTTACATAGGCATCACCACTTATCAAGGCCAAGAGGCCACTCGAGGATAAGGGTTAAAGAGTGTACAGTAGAAATTAGACAATATAGTAACCGTTAGTAATGGAGATTCGGTAAATTTGTTAACTTATATGGAATGGCTCATCAAAACTTGTTTACGTTAGACTTGAAGACAAGCATATTGTAGTCAGCTGGAAAGCAGAAAAACGGAAGACAATCTTGATCGATTACTAGCGATAACGCACACATGCACAAGTGCGCGTTTGTGTGAAAAGACCACGTACAAATGGTTCGTTTAACGTTTTGTTGCAAAAATGTTGCACCCTTTGGCAGTGTAACATAGTTGTGGAAGTTGTCATTTAAATACGTATGCATATTGACGACTTGCATGCCGATTTTATGTTGCATCAGCATTTAAGTGTGAGCACGACGTCATAGAATGGAATGCATATCTAGGCATCAAAATTGAATGGTGAAGAAAAGGAAAAAGAAAAGAGTGCAAAGCAATTCGAAAGGTATGGTTAACAAACACACAATGTCTTCTCCTCCCACCTCTTTGGAAGCGAGCACATGGTCTCAGAGAAGAATTATTGCAACACAACAGCAGATTGTAGCTAAAAGACCTGAAGGCTTGAAATTTGAAAAATTCATAAAATATGTGTCAATGGAACAATATCGTAGGAATCGTTAGTAATGAAAATTTGGTAAATTGGATTACTTAAGGAGATCGCTCATCAAAAATTTGTTTATGTTGGACTTTAAAACAACCCTATTGTAGTCAGCTGGAAAGCATAGAATGTATGGCACAATCACGTTGGCACATGGGTTCTCGCCAGATTACCGAAGTTAAGCAATGTTGAGTCTGGCTAGTACCCGATGGGAAGGTTAGGCGTTGTATGTATCTTCTGGAAAGGTTGGGTGTGGAGCCAGCACCCTCACCCCCAAAAAAGAACTCCTCACTACAAAAGCATCTACAAAGTTGTGGATGGTTTATACCCCTCCAGAGGCTCAAGGCTATGGATGGGTGGGAAAGCAGGGAAACGGAAGAGTTGGGCCACAGGCCACTCGAGGATAAGGGTTAAAGAGTGTACAATAGTCCATAGAACACTATTGTAGTAATCGTTAGTCGTATAAATTTGGTAAATTGGATTACTTAAGGGGAACGGCTCATCAAGAATTTGTTTACATTGGACTTGAAGACGACTATATAGTAGTTAGCTGGAAAGCAGGCAAATTGGAAGAGAGTTCCACAGGTGTGCAGTTCTAAGAAAGAAGCTTTGTTCATGGAATCTACGTTTAGGTTTAGGCACAGATAAAGAGTGGGAGAAATTATTGACAGTGTTTTCAGTTTCTCAGGCTGTGCGATTTTAACGTTTTGTGTCGATTATGAAAGTGTTGCAACAGTCTGGACAATACAAATAATGCATAGCTTGAGAAAAAAAAAATGAAGGGGGGGGGTGATATCTAAATGCAAAAGAATAGATAAAAAACGAGTATAGTAAAATAAAAATATTTTTAGTTGGGTGCAAGCGACTCTCCCCTCAAATTTCCCGGACGCCCCGCTCCTAATAACTTTTGTCAGAACTCCAGAGGCCTGCAAGACCAACTTGCGGACAAGGCTGCAGGACGCTGAAGGGGTGTTTCCGAGAATCGAACTGGTTAAGAAAAATGACCTTTCTCTTGACGAACTGTCACAACAATGCAAGGGAAGGGTTCCAGTGTTAATCCATCCGTCACTCTACAGGGCCATGAAATTAATTTATCCTTTGGACGTCGGCGGCATTGTGAGAGAAGGTCAGGATATGAAAAACCTAACCACCTTGAGCATGGCACATAACGTTGGCGTCCTCTCCCCGGCTGACTTCAGAGCTGAGTGTGGCACACCCTAAGGTAGGTACCATGGCTTTGAATTTGGCTAGTTTGAATGCAAGGGGCTTGAGATCATTGGGCAGGGCAGCTCGCCTCCGGCACGACCTCTTGTCTCTGGGAGTGGATGTGGCTGCGATTCAGGAGACGCATTTCTTTTCCTCTGTGGATTGTCAGGTGCTAGCTCGAGATTTTGAGGTTTTCTCAGCATATGGTAGCCCGCGGGGGAAGGGAGTTTCCGTGCTGGTTAAAAGTACCCTGTCGGCGATGGTCAACGTTGTTCATAGGGATGCGGTGGGCAGGCTGGTTGTGGCCGATGTTGCTGTAAAAGATTCTGTGTTTCGGATGATCGCGGTTCATGCATCTAGCACCACTCGTGAGAGGGTCTAGTTCTTCAGTCAGCGTGACGCGTTTGTAGATTGTTGGAAGCGGGTAGTGCTAATGGGGGATTGGAACGCCATCTTAGAGCCCAAGATAGATAAGGTAGGAGGCGATGTTAGAGGATCGGAGAGGTGCAAGTCCAGCCTGGCTGATCTGATGGCTAGATGCGGTCTGGTCGACAGGTTTCAGGTTGAGCATCCAGGGTGGCAGATGTGGACGTGGACCAATAGCGTTTCTTCCTATTCAAACTCTTACTTGGACAGGATGTTAGTTAGGAGAGGCGAAGTAGACTTCTTATCTTGTCCCATGTTCACTTGGCTAGGCCAGACGGACCATAAACTAGTTATGGGGCGGCTGAAGTTAGGAAATAGGCCTAAGTTAGACTCCTCCCTTCTGGAGATACAAGACTTCCAAGAGAAGCTAATAGAATTAATTCAAAAAGCACTAGTGGGGGCGGTTACCGGGAGTAAGTGGTGGGTAGGTCTAAAAGCCAAAATTAGAACCTTCTCCGTCAAGTATGTCCAGTGCCTCGCACTAGATAAGGCCAAGACGAAGAAGAAGCTAGAGCAGAAACTAGCCCGGGCTATGGGGGAGGGTGATAGGGTTAGTCAGAAACTAGCTAAGCAGGACCTTCTGCATGAGAATAGCGAGTGTTATGAAGGTCAAGTAATCAGAGCTAAGCTTAGAAAGATAGGCAATGAAGCAGTCAACTCCAACACTGACGTGCGTTGTGAAATTTCTAGACAAGTACATTGCAAAGGTAAGACATCCGGATGGACGCACCCTGGAATCGACTCGGGAGATCTGCGAGGGGTTTCGAGAACATTTTGAGGAATGTTTTACGCAGCAGCCCAATCTTCCGGTCCTTTAGTTTAGCGACTATTTGGCTGACTCTCCCCGCTTCGAGGTGGCTAGAGCGGCTAGTTGTGAGGGCCAGGTGACGGAGCGGGAGGTTTTTACTGCGCTGAAGCAGGTCAGCTGTGACAGATCACCGGGACTCAATGGTCTGCCATATGAACTGTATTTGAGGCTGTCGCCCATATTTCTGCCTCTTCTGACAGATGTGTCAAACATTGGTTTGCTCAGGAATCCATCCCGGGGCAAGTCACCAAGAGAGTGATCACATTGCTGAGGAAAATTGACGGGCATGGTGGGGAAGAGTTAGACGATTACAGGCGCATAACTCTGCTTAACACAGAGTTGAAGATTTTGGCCAAGGTCCTGTCGAATCGGCTGCAGGTTGTTATCGACGAGTTGGTTGAACCGGAACAGAACTACGCTGTGAAGGGGAGATTGATTCAGAACAACTTGCACCTGATCCGCACGGTCCTAGAGGGAGGAATAGATGACGACACGGAAGCCATGCTGATCAACTTAGATCAGTCCAAAGCTTTCGATAGGGTCGATCATCGTTTCTTGGCATCTGTCTTAGAGGCTGCCGGTTTTAAACCGGACTTCTGCAAGTGGATCTCTGTGATGTATTGACAGCCCACAGCTGTCATGCAAGTCAACGGAAAGTGCTCAAAACCCTTTGTTATCTCTCGGTTGGTTCGTCAGGGTTGTCTGCTCTCGCCCCTGCTCTATGTCCTGGCTTTGATGTGGGGAGGCAAATTCGGCCCTGCATGGAATCGCAATACCCAGTGGCTCAGCCGCCAAGACATCCGCGTTCGCCGATGATGTCACAGTTTTTGTTTTGGCCTTCAGAGACATCAAGATCGTGTCAGAGGCGCTCGCTCGGTACGAAAGAATTACAGGGACCAAGATAAACCGCAGCAAGTCAGTAGGACTGCGGTTGGGCGTCTGGAGTGGCAACGCCAACCTCTCAGTGCTCTTCAGCTGGACGTATGTCCCAGTTTGGATCTTCGGCATGTGGTTCGGACCGGGTTTCCAGCTTGACAAAAATTGGTTGGAGGTACGGTCAAAGGTGGAGGCTGCAGTCAATTCGTGGCATTCTAGGAAACTCTCTTTAAAGGGTAGAGCTGAAGCGTGTGCCACTTACGTCTTTCCTTTCATCCTTTACCGACTGGCTGTACTTCCCCTGCCTGCACAACACCTAACAGCTCTCGTCGAACTCTTGTCCTTGCTTCTTTGGGACAGGGGAAGACACTGGGTGAGCAGACAAGTCTGTATTCAACGTCCGTGTGAGGAAGGTTAGGGAATGCCGGACTTGAAGTGTCATCGAGATGCTGGCCTTCCTGAGCCACTATATGCAAGATGACCAACCGTGGCACCCCATGGTTGCTGCCGCTTTCCCCAACCTCGTTTTCGACCATTCAATCGAGAGCTGTCGCAGGCCGCAGGGAGAATCTGCCTACATGAAAAAGTGCCGAGCCACGCTAAAACGACTACCAAGGTCCAGCGACCTTATGACTGCTACTCGTAGGGAATTCCACAGGGATCTAGTGAAGGGGGCCGCTGACGACCCACTATGCGCGTGTTTGGGTTGGCAGCAGAGTGAGATCCGCTCCATGTGGAGCTGGGAGCCAGGTTCGAATCGTCTGGACAATTCCGAGTTCTCTTTGACCTGGCGATTGGCCAAAATGCACTTCCACTCAACAACATACAATGCAGTTCTGGGTTTTTGGAGTCGCCTGATTGTCCCCGTTGTGGGACAATGGCCGTAGAAACAACTGATCATGCTTTCTTCGATTGCCGCGAACTTTGCTGGTAGTGGTCGTATGTCAGCGAGGTGACGGCTCACATCGATCCTGAGCATCCTCAACCAATTACCTTATCTAATGTCGTGAACAACGTGTCGCCACCGTGGGACCGGGAAAGACAAATGGTCCACGTTAGTGAGAATGGTGATTTGGATGTCGCGTCTGCAAGGTTGCCGGGGGGAGGGGGTTGTCTTTTTCTGATAAGAATCTGATCGCTTTCTTTAAACACCAACTACGGTTGAAGATCAGTTGTGGTAGAAGAAGCGGCTTTTAACAGAAGATGGATACATGTAGCAAGTCTGCGTGTACAAAGAGGAGCCAAATTTGAATACGTGTTCCCCACCTAGGTGTGGAACGCGCAGTTCTGTAAAGTAAAATTAAACAAGTAGCCTCTCAGCTAGCTGAGTGTGTGTTCCATCCCTCCTCGATTAGGAAGCCTCCAAGATCCCCACCCCCTCCTACTTGCAATTTTTGTTTTCACCCCTTCCTCTAAATTTCATCCATCTTGGAGAGAAAGAAATACAAACTAACCCCCATCCCTTACCCACAAAATTTTCTTTTCTCCATTCATCCCCACTTAGAGACTGACCCGCAGAAGCGAGGTTCCTTTTACAAACCTAGTGGAACGGGCAGTCTATGAACTAGATGGGGTTGGGAGGGTCCCACTAATCACCTTTTGTTTTTTCTCTCCCCCCCCCCCGCCCTCGACACAAATGAATTATTGTACCATTTTTATTACCTTTTTTTTTTATTACACATGTTTTTTTTTATTACAATGTTTTGAAAATTGGGAGTTAAGTAGGACGTCCCCCAGTACGAAAGGGTGAATGCGGTATTATGGTGAAAGAAGATACTAGCTGGGAGAAACTTTTGATTTTGTTTAGTTCTGGAGTGACAAAGATGACTAACGACCCCCACAATCCCGCCTTTTGAGTTAGCCATGTGCCTAAGTTTTTTGTTCATTGTTGATTTTCACTGTATTTTTAACATGAATAAAAGATTTAATATCTCAAAGTGTAGTATCTGTTCTTACTACATGCTGTACTTATGTTTGTAACTTTGTGATATAAAATGGGGGATCACTTTTCTATATTAATTTGATGTAAAATGATCACCCACTTTACAACCAGTCAATCTCAAAGCCATTCAAGTCATTCTCCAGATCATTCAAGTTGTTTTTGAAGGATTCCAGTTATTTTTTAAGCATTCAAGTCATTCTTAAGGTCATTTCATTCATCCTTAAGTTCATTAAAGTCATTCTAAGTCATTTACTTTTTATTTATTTAAATCATTTCAGCCCATTTTTCGGTCATTTTAGTTTATCTTTAAAAATTTCATGTCAATTCTACATTCACGCATTCATTCATTACACGAGAGCACGTGACTAATGGGTATCGGCCTTGTTTCACAAGAGGCAACGGCATTATTAAGTTGATGGTAAACAGGCAATTCAAACGCAACCGAAAGGGCAATAATAATACCATGTGAATTACACAAATCTCAATTAATATATATTAATGATGGTGTTTTGAAAGCAGTCTATCTTAATTTCTATAAACTGTAACAGTTGTGCTGCGATGAAAATAGGACAATGAACTCCACTTTCTAAATTATTATCTTTAAATTATTTCGTGCTTGTTTACATCGCATTTTAGGTGAAAACATTATTACATGCTTACGAGTCATGTCGAAATTAGTACAAATATATATATAAGTGATCCAGTAGAAGATATGATAACAACAAAAAATTTTTTTGTGTTTTTATTTAATGTAACATGTTTATTCAGCTCGACAAACATACAGTGTTTACCAATGTATTGGAAAATTTAAAATGGCGCCCAACTCTCTGTTGAACACGATAAGTTTGGGAAAAGGAGTTAAAAAAAAAAAAAATACGAAATATTGTTAAAAACCCACCGAATATATGTCAGCCTATGTCGCGGTAACACATATTGAGCGAGTTTCTAACAGTATTTTGTATACAGTGTTTAGTTTTAACTCATTTTCCCAAACTCACTGTGTTCAACAGAGAGTTCGGTACATCGGTAAACACTGTATGTTTGTTGAGCTTAATAAACATGGTACATTAAATAAAAACATGAAAAAATTATCCAGTTAGGAAGAAAAGTAACTTATCTTGCCTTTGATAACATTTATTTGATATATATTTGTTTTTTGACAACTTTTTCGAATCTATGTGTATAGAAAAACTGAATTTTCCTGATGAAAATTCTGTTATGAATCGAAATATCAAATTTAATTTAAATAAATAAATATGTTTATTTATTGAAAGAGATTCTGCACTTTTTTGGACTTTAAGCCGTTAAAGTTTGAATTTTGTAATCCAATATCAACAGTGTTTACTATGAACAGTGGATTTTCTATTATTTAAAGTGATTTATTTAAAACATCATAAAATGAATAATTAAACTATTAAGATAGTGAATTTAGGTTGTGTTGCTAGACCGTGACCGTTAGTGGCCATCTTGGATTTTTTTTTTTTATATAGGTAATAAGGGCAGATAACCTTGTCTACATGTCTATCGCCAAAAGCAAATAATTCCCATTTTTTTGACAAGAGAAGATAATCAGTAGCGTTTAACTTGAAAATCATATCATAATATCACATTATAACCTCCATTCAATGTTAACAGCTGAGAAAACAAGAATACATATAAGATTTTTATGGGTACATAATTTAATTAGACATTTGAATAATACTGGCCATTATTATTAATTATTGAGATATTTTTTTAATAGTTTCAAAGAAAGTGTGATAACAAACAGAAATGAAACGATTCTAATTTAATGGTTAAAAAAAACAACAAAAAAACACAGCGTAGACAAAATGGAGTAAAGAGAAAAAACTCTTTTAAGACGTCTTTCAGTTGACACTTTTTGAAATAAACGTCAGAAACGGAGCGGGGAGGGCAACATGGTTTACAAACGTGGTCAAAAGACCATAAATTACTAGCGAGGATAGACAAAAATGAAAAAAAGTATGGGGAAAAGAAGAAAAAGAAACTATCTCATCGAACACCCATAAGTTCCAAATTATAGATATATTCTTTCTGTTTACACAGAGACAGCCGACACAAATTAATAGACGCTGCCTCCAGAATTTGTAGATGGATTTTCGAGCGTGCTCTGTGTAAGGAGAAATTTGCATCCGTGCATCCTCCAGTGCAGATCTGGTATTGCAATAAATATTTATCGATGGCTGAATTATGAGCTCTCTCTCTCACACACACACTAGGGAAGAAAGTATGCTCATGAAATTTTCGTTTAATTTTAGGCACAGAGATGGAATTTGTTGATGATTATTGCAGTTAGACAAATATATATATATATATATATATATATATATATATATATATATATATATATATATATATATAGTCATCTACATACAGTACTGTTTCGCTGTATCATAGCTCATCAGTGCAATTAGACAGGAAACTACCTTAAGCCAGGATCGAAACCCGACCACCTGTACGACACTCAAGGCTTCTAACCATTACACTAATGCGGGTCTTGAATCAACAATGTTTTGACATTGTCCGAATACCTAAGCTCAATTTGTTTACACAAAGAGCATCGCTTAATACACTAATGGTAATTCGTATATCACTTCCCAATATGCTTAACTCAAGATGAGGAGCATTATAGTCATCCACACATATAGATATATAAAGATAGCTGAACATGATATGAATGTTAGGATCACGCTAGCATGGAGGGCATTTCATTCTTTACAGAAAATATGGAAATCTCCAATCAAGAAAGAAATCAAAACTAAGATCTTCAAAGCCTGCATAGTCAATCCTTCTGGATGGCTCAGAATCATGGATGCTAAGCATATCACGCCGAAAACATCTCGATAGTAAATATACAAGAATGCTTCGATTAGCCTTCAACATATTCTGGAAAAGTCACTCAACAAACAAGTCATTGTATGGTTCCCTACCTTGTGTTTCCAATATTGTAAGACAGAGACATCTAGCACTTGCCAGTCATATTAGTCGCCATGATGAACCAGCAGGAAAGTTCCTACTTTGGACTCCAGACACAAAAAGGAGAGTTGGACGTCCATGTGTAACACTGAAATCCATTATTGAAGAGGAAACCGGTCTGGCAGGAACTGAGCTGATTGTTGCAATGGCCGACCAAGAACTCTAGCAATCGGAATTTGTTCACGTTTCACCTGTGTCTACTGGCATTTGATGAAACAGCATACAAAATAAAAAGCTGCTTACAAACGTGAGAAAATTTAATTTTTCACCGACCTATATAGTTTTAAAGTGTTGAAATTGATTGTAAGATTAAAAATTTTAATGTTAATATTACTTTCAGTTAGCCAGACACAAGTAAATAAAAAAATCTCAGTCGATTTTTTGGGGAGATTGGTCATCAATTTCAGGCTTACAAGATAGTAAAAAATAAATAAAACTTATTTTAATCAAACTAATAAAGCTAACTAATAAATCTAATTAATAAAGCTAACTAATAAAGCTAACTAATAAATCTAATTAATAAAGCTAACTAATAAAGCTAACTAATAAAGCTAACTAATAAATATAACTAATAAATATAACTAATAAAGCTCACTTTAATCCAACTGACAACCACGCCCAAACTTATAGTGATACTGTAAGTCCTTTTTTCCTACTATTTTTGTAAGCCTGAAATTAATGATCACGTCCCTCTAAAAAAAATCGACTGACATATTTGATTGACTTAAAAGTAACAAGACAAATTTTTAAAAATTAAAAAAACCTACAGTTTTAAAACTTTAAAATTATCCAGGTCGGTAGAAAATTAAATTTTAATGCATTTGGTAAAAGTTATCTGTCATATATTTTTTGGGCTATTTTCGATTTCTTAGTTGTTAAATATACTGCATGATTGGAAAACTTAAAAAAAAAAAAAGTTAAATATAAAATAAAGAAAGCAAGAACTTACAAAAGGGTTTTCCTGGTGTATTGCCTGCAGCATGGTACTAATTTGTGGACGTCCAAAATGTGTTTTGGCCTTCAAACCGGTAAATACACTTCGGCCGCCTGAATGCTTTTGAAAATATTCTTCACAGATGTACTTTGAAAAAAAAAACAAAAAAACAGTAAAATGTGAGGCATTTTTATTATGTTAAAACAAATCAATCACTTTTTTTCTTACAATTAATCAGAAGTAACTTTTCCAGGGCATTTTTGTAATTAATTAGAAGTTACATTTCCAGGGCATTCATCGTCAAGTCCAAATATCAGGTTCTTTTTTTATTATTAATGTTTTTGTAATGTTAAATGTTTTGTGTTGGTTTTAGCATCTCAAATTCTTGTATGTAAAAATAAATGGATCTCTTAGGTGTTATCTCACTCAAGCCAATGACAAATTATCCAAAAGCGCCTTGAAGCTAATGTGATAATATGTGCATGCACGTGTGCGTTAAGAATGATGAGAATGGCTAGTCACCCAGCAGGATAAAAAAAGCAAAACTTAATAAAGAGTGAATGAATCCATTTTGAGGAGTAATGGTTAGCTCTGACATTAAACTATCAAATTTAAAATAGCATTTCGCTGGTCTGTCAGTTAACGTTTGAAATAGCATTTTTGCTGGTCTATAAGCTAACGTTTGAAACGGCATTTTTACTGGTCTGTCAGTCAATGATTGAAAGAGCATTTTGGCTGGTCTGTCAGCTAACATTTGAAACAGCATTTTTACTGGTTTGTCAGCCAACGATTGAAACAGCATTTTGGCTGGTCTGTCAGCTAACGTTTGAAATAGCATGTTTGCTGGTCTGTCAGCTAACATTTGAATAGCATTTTTATTGACCTATCACACTAAAATTTAAAATAGTGTTTTTGTTCATTTATGACGATGATACGATGGATGTGTAATTTAAGTTTTAAAGGCAGGCTTAGTTTTGATGACCTCAAAGGAAGTTTAGATCTGGATAATATAGTTAGAGGGGATGTGTGTAGAACAGGAGACATCGATGGTATAGCCACGTTGAGAAAATGGATGAGAGATTTGAGGTTAGATATGTCTCATGTGCTGGTTAAAATGTGTTTTTGCTGCAAAAACAAATCAAAATTATGTCCAGAAATTTAAGAAATTTAATACTACCAGAATATGAAGATGAAAAAAACAAAACAAAAAACAAACCATTTTAACACGGACAGCCTTCTACCTTTGATAAAGGTATGTATCCCTACCGAAAATTTGGACATTATAAATATTAAAAAAAATGATTTTATCATTTTTTTAAATATTTTCTATACATTTCTTGGTTTTCAAAGATTTTAAATTTTAACATTACGAATTGTTTTCTAAGATGTGAAACACATTATTAATTCAGAAGAAATAATTTCCTCAAGACATAAGTGTGTTTGTTATGAGTAGTGAGGAGGGAGGTTAGTCACCCAACAATAAAAATTCAAGACTTGATTAAGGGTGGATGAACCTATTTGCCAGGCTGGTAACTAATGTTTCAAAGCAGTAGAAGGGAAATAACTTCTGGAGACATTTGAGTTACTGCCCCCCCCCCCCGGGAACATCCGGGGTTTTGCTATCATTGAAGATCTACAAATAGAAATCAAGCAAGACCCATTCTGCTATCTCACCGTGGTAGTAATCGATATTTAGCTCATATCGATTACTTCATATACCAAATATGACAATGATCATCTTGGACATTAGCTAACACTGTACTTGAGTGGCATTCGATAGATGAGGCTTCAATGAACTTAAGTTCCAGCAATCCCTGCAGCTGTGGAAAAGTGCATACTGTGTTGAAATTGGCTCTCTTTTGATGAATAAGCACTGCTGGGGTATGCGCACTCTCCAGAATTGCTCTAATGATCTTTACCTTTACCTCAAAGAGATCGTGGTGTTCTATTTGTGGCGATGTGATGCTGTGGACTGGATTGTACAGTCAAACGAGGACTATCTCTTTCTTTTTTTATATTAACAAGTTAACACTTATCGAGGATAAAGCCACTCGAGAATAAAGGTTAATGAGATGGATAGATTGAATATTTTGAGAAGATTGCATATTAACTTTGCAAAGTCATTTTCTTATTTTGAATGCCATGACACATGACAGGAAGTAGACGGTGTTAGTTCATGTGGTGTCCCTGCCCAATTACGTTCCACACTCTCTTGTTTGTTTCATTTCGGCACAATTTTTTAATAAAAAAATGTTGATTTTTAAATATAAATAAGAATATTCGTAAACTGATTTTCTTTTCAAATAAATATTTTTATTTACATATATATATATATATATATATTTTAAACATGTTTATTTACAGACATATTTTCACAGAAATAATGAAATCAGTTTTTTAGCGATTAATAGGAAATCATAAGCATAACAAGGCTGATCTCGCAAGTTTGAATTACTATGGAGTTATCTGCCCATGTTTCTTCAAGATGGCAACGTGAGACAATTCCTTTTGCTTATTCATAAAATTTGATTTTCTTAAAAGTAAAACTATTTCATCAATTTACGTAATTTTTGGAATTTGACATTTTTGTTCCATCATGAATATCATACAGATAAAAAAATGTTTTTTAATATCGGATGAATTCTGGACAAGAACCAAATTTTTTACAGTTCAGTTATCGCTTAGCAGGATGCAATTTTAAACAAAGACCTATACTAAGATCAAACAGAACTTCTTGAGTTAGAAGTTACACGGAATCTAATTCTATGGTATTGATTTTGTATATTTTGAACATGGTTCAAGGGAAATAACTCCTGAATTTTATGAATTCATATATGTCTGGCGTGAATGCAGACTCTGATGAAAACACATCAGAGCCTGCATTCACGCCAGACATATATGAATTCATAAAATTCAGGAGTTATTTCCCTTGAACCATGTTCAAATTATCTCCCCTAAACGAAGAAATCTTTTTTTTTTTTTTAAACCCATAAAAAACGAGATCTCCAAACACACGAGATTCGAAACGAAAGGTACAGGCAAAAATAGACGAATAAAGATGGGGGGGGGGGGGGATAGTTTTGAAAGCTGATTTATCATATTTCTTTTGTAGGTTTTCAACTACTTTTTGATTGTATTTGAAAGATTAAAGTTAATTTCCAAAAGGGGAAAAAATATTTGTACACGTGAAAAAAATGTTTTCACGGCGAGCTAACCAATTCAGCTAAATTTTGAAGTTAAATAAATTCATGGTAAAAATCCTTTAAAAGATTAAATAATGATTTTCTGGTTCTATTTCAAAGATAATTAGTAAAGGAAAGTCCTAAGATATTGAATTAACTTTAAAAAAAACAACAAAAAAACCCCAAAAAAACCCACCTCGTTTGCACAAAAAATAGCTTAATAAGCTCAAAAACCGAGAGATTCTGCCTTTCACAAAATCGCAACAAACAGGAGTTTTGTAAAAACGGATATACGGAAGCACAAAATTTCAGCTAGTCAAAAGGCTCTCTGAAAATGGCATTATGTAATTCAAAGGAGGGAGGGGGTGCTAGTTTTCTTTTTTTTCCCCCCCAGACGTGCATCCGTACATTTCTATCCTGAACATTTGTATCATTTTTACCATTTTTTAATTTAATTATTTTTCTATGTTCCTGTTTTTAAATTAAATTTTGTTTTAATTATTGTCCAAGATTATATAAAAATTATGTTACGGTGAAAGTTTCACATTCATGAAAGCAAGGAAAATATTAAAATCTTGCATATAAAAATCATGCAAAACCTGTAATTTTAAAAAAAGTAGAAATATTTTTTGCAATTATAATTTTTTTGTGTAAAAATATTAAATAAACAATGCTTATTCGGTAGTTTGATAAATTAATTTTTCTTCGATTTGAATTCATTAATACAAATTTTAGGTGCTTTTATCATAATGTTTCTGTAAAAATTAAATTATTTTTTTTTAATTGTTATAATTTACGATGCTTTATTTTCATAAAACCAGCAAAAATAAATTCATTCATTTATTTTACTGAAAACCATAACTTTAGTAGAAATATTTTTTGTCTAAACAAAATAATACATTCCCACTAAGATTTAAATAAAAATAATAGGTTCATTATATTCCGTGATTATTAATTGATAAATACTGAAAATTTCATTAAAATTGGTTAATTTCCTGATTTTTGGTGAATTTTTTAGTAAAGGGAGGGGTCAAAATGTTTTGAGCATCGGTATTCATTTTGCACATACCTAACATATGAGGTTCAAAATGAGGGTTGATTAATATTAATTTAGCATAAGTTTTCTTTTATGAATAATATCATGAGGTCTGCATTTTCACCAGACATTCATGAAAAGTAAAAACGATGTCTTACGTTTTTTTAATTAAAAAAAAAAAGACAAAGAATAATATGTTGTATAATTGCTAAAAGCAACTCTGTGTAATTTTTCCAAAAAAGATTTTTAAGAGAACAAAACAAAAACTAAAACTAAGGAAGCCTCTAGAGCACTGATGAAACCATCTCTTCTGTGGGTCTGAGTTCACCCTGGTCTATAGTTTGAAGATACAGTACTAGCTCTGCTTACAACGAGCAAAATTATTACGATAAGAGATCCAATATTTTTACGAATAAAAATGGTTTTTGCTTGCTTGTTCCCGTGCACAGTCGATGGGTGCCTAACTACACAGCATACTAATTACTTACCGGACACAGGCATCACCACATTATCAAGGCCAAGAGGCCACTCGAGGATAAGGATTAAATAGTGTACAGTAGAAATTGGACAATATAGTAATCATTAGTAATGGAGATTCGGTAAATTTGTTTACTTATATGGAACGGCTCATCAAGAACTTGTTTACATTAAACTTGAAGACAACCATATTGTACTCGGCCGGAAAGCAGGAAAACGGAAGACAATTACACAGGCGTGCAGTTCTAAGAAAGAAGCTTTGTTCATGGAATCTACGTTTAGGTTTAGGCACAGATAAAGAATGGGGGGGGTAATTATTGATAGTGTTTTCAGCTAGACGAGTGTTTCTTGTGAAAGTTTGGTGAGGTGGGGGACCATAGACTGAAGCTCAGTCGAACACTTTCCATGAAAATAACGATACATAGTGTAAAATAAAAGGAGTTTTATACTTACCAACATGGCTGTCCGTAAATCGTAATGTTGGAAAAACTTTGTAATGAAGATGTTTATTGAAACGATTCCTTTTGTGTCGATTTCTTCAACTTCTCTGAGAATATCAATCAACCATTCGAAATGTCTGTGACTTCCGGTGACCCAAATGAAATGAACCTAAGGAAGGCATGAAAGAAAAAATAGCATATGCAAAATGTGAACGTGGGTTACTAATAGAAATATACATTAGCTACAAATACATATATACACGCACACACATATATATATATATATATATATATATATATATGTATATATATATATACACGTTGCTAAACAGGAAACATTTCAAACGGTTACAAAGGAGTTCAGTAAAAAATTATGATGTAAGCAAATCTGGTTAAATTATCAATTCTTGACTATTCTATACTTCTTTAAACTGATTCTGCTCGCTCAACTAACAATGTACTGGTTAAATTCGACACACTGCTGTCAACTAACAATGTACTGGTTAAATTCGACATACTGCTGTCAACTAACAATGTACTGGTTAAATTCGACACACTGCTGTCAACTAACAATGTACTCGTTAAATTCGACACACTGCTGTCAAAGCTTGCTACTCCAAATTCGATACAGACAAATGTCTATTGACCTTAGTTTTAAAAAGACTAAGATTAAAAGTAGGGGGAATTCAGGCTGGTTCGTTGGTTGTTTTTGTTTTACGGCATATCAACCCTTTTCAGGTTATTTAATGCCGAATCCAAAGATTTTGAAGAAAACATTTTTTTAATAGAATATATTTGTTTTTTTCATATCGGTTTCTATTTAACCCATAGTTAGGACCCTAACAGGTACTACCACTCCGGGTCAGAGTGGACCTAGGAGCAATGGTAATTAAAGGGTGGCTCCACACTCCCCAAAGCCCACAAGCTGGGGCCTCACCACTGGATATAGTTATAGGTCATATCCAGGATCCCCATTGAGGGACTTTTACCCTCTGCAGGGGGGGGGGGGCAGTCGACGTATTCTAGGTTCTTGTCAAAAAGCTACTGGAATAGGAATCTGTATTATAGTGAGGTATAAAAACAGCGAATTGATGAAGACCACTAGACCAACAAGTCAAACGAGTTGGAACAAAGGAAGCAGGGAATAGATCATTATAAAGAATATATGTCTTAATAATATTTTTAGAAAAGACTGAAAAATGAACCATGACAGAAAATGAATGTGTATAAAATTCAAAGAAACAGCATTTAATACGTCACGACTAACCTTCTGACATTTTAACTTATACGTGTTCTTCATTGCATTCATACGCACAAAATCTTTAAGGATAGCGGCATAAGGGGTTACACCAATCCCTGCTCCGACTAAAACTGAAACATCAAAGCGGTACCAATCTTGCTGGCCAGCTCCGTAAGGTCCATCCACATATAACTGAAAAAAAAAAAAAAAAAAAAAAATGGCCATTGTTATATGAAATCAATTCTGGTAAAAGGACATCAATTTTCTGACAGCAAAAAATGTTTATAAAACTGGCAATCTTACAGTATAGTAAACAACCGAGAAACTGGAAAAAAATAAATACAACAAAAAATTTTACCAACCACGTTCAAATTTAATTTTATTACCGGCCTGCATACTTTTAATGTTCTGAAACTGCTTCAATTATTTTTTTCTTTTTAATTTCCAAATTCAAATTTGTTCAAAGCTCTCCCTTTCAACGCATTAAAAACATAATGTGGAAATAAAAAAAGCCTGAAAACATTATCAGAATGTTAAAAGTATACAGGTTGGTAGAAAATGTAGTAAGAATGTGTCTAGTAGAAGTTATTTTACTAAAATAATTTTCCTCTTATGATATGAGCCATTTATTGAAAATCCATGGATTAAGGAAATAACTTTAATTTTTTTTGTATTCCTTGTTGAATAATGTTTTTAATTTACTAAATTCCAAATTTTCAGTTATATATATAAATATATAAACCCTGTGTCTTGCTTTATTGCAGGTCAATATTATTTTAATTTTAAACTTGCTATGAAACGCAGAGAAGTGAAATTTGTTACAATAGAAGAGCACAGCAAGGCGCTTTATTTCCTTGACTTTTGTGGCATTTGAACAAATATTTTGAAAATTATGCTAATTTTTCTATTTTCTGGTAATTTTAAGTGTGTACCACTTTATCGCAGGTTTCCCAAAATGCCTTAGAAAGGGTGATAGTGAAAAGGAACGTGTTGTTGAAGGCCTTGCAGAAGGTTTATCTCTCATAGATCTAGCCAAGGAGCTAGGAAGAGATCAAAGAAAATTGTCTTCATTCGTTGAAAATCCAAACATCAAACTAAGGAAGTCAGTTTCTGCTCGTGATGTTAGAAAAATTCGCCACCAACTTATCAAGCAGTGCTGTTATATTTGACAAGGCTGTATTGTACAGGTTCGCCAAAGTTTCTTATAATACCAAAATAGTTTTTCATATAAAATAAAACTGATTTATCTCACTTGTTTCATTTAAATTCCACCATTTTAAATTAGAAAATGGGGGATCGGGAATAGTTTTGTAGTTTTTAAAAAATAGTTCTAGAAAATCTAATTTTTCGGAATTTTTGGGACTTTTACTAATTTCGACATGACGCATAAGTATACGATAGTGTTTTTGGTAAATTTTCAGATTAGGTCCACCTCCACAATTTTCTTTTAAATGACGACTTTTAGATGTTTTCGGCCATGCTGAATACGAAAATCGCCTCGAAATTTGGCAGAAATAATTAGTTATCGAGATATAAAAAGTTGTATTATGCATTGTATTCTTTGGCGGCCATCTTTGTTACGTGCGTAGATTTGTTTATAGCGCACGCTGCGTGTAAAAACGAGGGCCGCCAAAGAATACAATGCATAATACAACTTTTTATATCTCGATAACTACTTATTTCTGCAAAATTGCAATGCGATTTCCGTATTCAGCATAGTAGAAAACTCATATAAGTCGTCATTTAAAAGAAAATTGTGGAGGTGGACCTAATCTAAAAAAATTACCGCGTTTTTACGTAAAATGCATTAAAAAAATTCTTATTTTAGATATCCACTTATAATGCACAAGCATCTCAAATTCTCAGTAAATCAAATAGATTGCTACCAAATTGTTTGGTTTTCATTCACTTTCTTTATAAATTCAAAAACGATTTTTAAGTATAGAAAGGCCAGCAAATTTATCCGTATTTTACTGATTTTAAAATAATTTGACGATTATTTGTTTTGTTGATCAAATTTTTTTGTTCTAATTAATCAAGTATGAGTTGCTCCCCTTTATTTTTCGTCTCGGTCGTTATCAAACAAGACAAGTTATCAGTAATTTTTCGATTGGAAAAATCGAAATAAAACAATACAAAATTGATGAAATTACTTTTGGATAAGCTTGATCTTTCAGATTTTCTGGGTCAAATATTTCTCGGACTTTTGAAGTCCATGGTCCAAGGGCCCGGATATGGACCGAGAGAGTGTCTTCGCTGGGAGTAGACGTCAAAGTGAATGGATGAAATTCATTTTTTCCCAACGAATCACAAGCAATCCTGACCCACTGCCCGGATTTGTATTCGAAATTTGTTGGTCGCTTGAATTCAAGAAAAGTAACATCTAAGAAAAAATATAAAAATAATAAAAATATTATTGTGTTCGTAATAGCAAGGATGGTGTAAAAATTCAAATAAAAATATAAAAATAATAAAAATATTATTGTGTTCGTAATAGCAAAGACGATGTAGATATTCAAATAAAAATCCGACTTCTGTGAAATTTTAACAATAGTTCATCATGAGTCGTATCTTCTGCTTGTTGCAAACTGCAAACCCACATGACTTATTTTTCGCCATTCTTTCCGATCCAGGGCAAGTTGGTTGACGGATGCCCAACTGTTGAAACATTTCCAATCAAAAACATGTTGGTTAATTAATTAATAACTTTTGATAGTTAATTATGAATGAAATAAAAAATATACCTTGTTTGTTTCGTTTAAAATTCATATTGGAAGTTATATTGATGGTTGACAAAAAGATAAATTAATTAACACATAACATGTTTTAGTTTTCACACAGACACAAAGAAGACCATCTAATTTATTTACATGATCAGAATGAAGAGAGCCAGTACACATAAACACTAGGTTATATAAAAACAAAGAGGAGTAACTCTAAATTACTCAAAAGCTTATATCATTAAAAAATAACACATCATCACAAACGCAGACAAAGGGAGGCAACTCCTCACGTGGTCCAAGGGGCATAGCTGTTGCAGTTTTCATTATTAAAACCCGACTAACATTAATAAATTTCCAATAAAACATTTTCTCTCCACCTTCTCCTTGGCTTTCCTCTTTTGTCTTCTAACATACCCTGAAAGCATAACTTTGACAGGCCAGTGGTTCTACATTTGGATTCAGGCACAGATATAGAGTGGGGAAAATTATTGACAGTAGTTTCAGCCAGGCGGGTGTTTCTCGTGAAAGATTGGCGAGGGGGGACGAGGAATTGGAGCTCAGACGAGCACCTGCCATGGAAATAACGATAAAACAAAGATAGGCTCGCAACGTCTCTCCTGTGGGAGAGAGGTTGCAGGGAAGAGAAAAGGGCATCCCCCACTAAGCCACTAAGTCTATTTGTCAAGGCAGGATAGGCTGTTTTTAGCAGCTCCTGTGCAGATGTGGCAGCAGTACTCCATCCTTGGACATACTTGACTTTTATACAGATAGAGAATTGCATCAGTAGTGAGATATCTTCTGGAGCGGTAGAAGGATCCCACCATTTTCCCAGCGTCCCTGGCAACAGACTTTGTGGTTTAGTGGGGGATGCTTTTTTCTCTTCCCTGCAACCTCTCTCCCACAGGAGAGACGTTGCAAGCCTGTCTTTGTTTTATTGCTATTTCCATGGCAGGTGCAGTATTGAGCTCCAATCCCTCGTCCCCCCTCGCCAATCTTTCACGAGAAACACCCGTCTGGCTGAAACTACTGTCAATAATTTTCCCCACTCTATCTGTGCCTAAATTCAAACGTAGATTCCATGAGCAAAGCTTCTTTCTTAGAACTGCATGCCAGTGGAACTCTCTGCCGCTTGCCTGTTTCCCACCTGACTACAATACTATCTCATTGATTACTGTACACGCAATAACCCTTATCCCTAAGTGGCCTTCGGGCCTTGATAAGTGGTGACCCCCATGTAAAAAGACAAAAAACAAAAACAAAAGGTATTTGATTTCTTTAAAAATATGTTATAAGGGAGATAACTCTTAGCAGACTGACTATTGATTCAACACATTCTTGGTGTTTTAGCGAGGAGTTTTGCAAACTTCAGGACACCATGAAGCCTCTAAGCAGGGCAAAGATTTTTCATGGAGCACTAACAAGATAATTGTTAAAATAAATACGAACAACATTAATTTCAAATTTTAACATACTTGTTCATTAGTTGTTCCTGTTTGTGATTTTACTATATTTTCATGTTTACAACCATTTTTTGTTTTTGATTAACAAAAAATTGTTGCATTTTTTTGTTAATTTATTTTTTATTTACTTTTTCATGAATTATCTTGAAACTATTTACGCCTGTAGTTAAGTACCGTATTTCTTTCTGGTAAAAAAAATCATTAATTAAATGTAGGCGGCATTTAATTTTTTCCATATAAAGCATTTGGTCCTCTTTAAGAAAGGATTTTTGGAGCCCCTTAGCTTCACTCATGGAGCCCCAGGGCTCCATGGAGTCCACTTTGGGAAACCCTGTTTTAGCATATAAATAGTGACAGAATACAATGGCATTTTTTAAATTTATTTATCTGTCGATGCCCATTTAGGAAATCTCAATATTTTTTTTACCGATTGTATATGTCTTTTGCTTTAATGAATATGTTAAAAAATTCATCTTTTTATTTTAATGGAAATTCCTCCAGACAAGGCATGAAGCCGCTTGATATAAGGATCTAAAAAAAAAAAAATAATACTTCAAGGTAAAAACTTGCCAACGATAAGTGTTAGATGGAATAAACTCTGACCTAGAAAACAGCAATTCTTCCTTCTTTGTCAGAAACATCGTTCTTGGAATGCGAGGACTAAAGGACAAAATAAGGGAAGCAAAAGTTTTACGACCAAAATTAATTTTCCAAATACTCACCAGAAGGCAGTTTCTCAGCCCGTACCACACTAATCTCAGTCCGTTTCCGGCTTAAACTGATCATCTTATCAATGACAAAAGCAATAACAGGTAGCGTAAAATAGCACCAAAACATTGGTTTCTGTACAATCACCGTCGAACCATGCAACACGGCAAGAATGTACAATGGAATGATGAGTTTGTGGGTCAACCAGAATGCTTTAAAGATGTATCGGCGACTCATCTGAGTGGCGAAGATGTAAATGATGATTATTAAGATCGTTAAGAGAACTCCCGTCATTCCTGAAAGAGAAAAGGTTTGAGATTTTAGGTGTTGCTCCTGGGTTTGGATATTTTTGCCGCTAATAACAGGTTTGAAAAGTGCCAAGAACAGCACTAACACACGTGTATATTAATATACATATACTTGAATTGGCAAATAAAAAAGATGGATAAAAACATGAATATTATAAATGGGTCACCAGTTAGGAAGAGCAGACTGAACAGGAATTTGGGAATGAATGCAAAAAAAAACAAAAAAAACATGAACCTTGAGTAGTAAAAAATATCATGGCTTTATGAGCAATACAAAACCTGGAACGTAAACAATATGTAATGAAACGAAATATGGCAGTGAATTATTATGAATAATCTGTTTCAATATTTAAAAAATAAAATTAAAGTATTTATAAAAATATTTCTCTCACAACCTTTTTTATACGCATTCGAGAAGCAACAGCCATTATTTCATACTATTCTGAGAATTGTTAAAATTGTTTTCTGGGATAATGAAAGTGCTTGCTTCGTTTCAGTTTCCTTCTTCATAATACCTTAACTCTGTTTCCAGTAAGACGCCATTTTGTAAAAAAACAAACAAAAAACAAAACAAAACAAAACTTGATTATAGTATAATGTTGCTTCAGATAGTATACTTTGGCGATAGTAACGTCTTTGAAAAGTGACAAGAACAACACTAACAATTAATATACATTTAGTTAAATTAACAAATGAATAAAAACATGGATGTTATAAATGGGTCACCAGTTAGTAAGGGCAATTAATAATGGAAATTTGGGGAATAAAAGTGAGAAAACGTGAATCAATATACAAAATATATTTGTGTCAACAATTTTATAGAAAAAAATATGAAAGACTAAAGTTTGTTGTGAAGTTTTACAGTTCTTGGATAAGAAGTCAACAAAAGTGTAGAAAGTTTGTTTCAAAGTTATGTTATGTGTGTGTTTGTGTCTGTGTATGTGTGTATGTATATGTGTGCGTGTGTGTATGTATATATATGCGTGAGTGCGTATAATATTTGTGCATGCATGTGTTTGTGTGTGTGTTTGTGTGTGTATATGTGTATGTATATGTGTGCGTGTGTGTATGTATATATATGCGTGAGTGTGTATAATATTTGTGCATGCATGTGTGTTTGTGTGCATATGTGTGTGTATATATGTGTGAGTGTAAGTGTGTGTGTGAATTTACCTTCTGAGTGGTGGAGTTCACTGAATATATAGCAGAAAACTTAAAGGAGTTTTATCATGGGGTATATACTGTGATTTGCGATAAAAAGTGGGTTCTTTTACAACAACCAGTGATGCTTAGCTCAATAGTTAGACACCGACGAAGCTCCACGATACTTCCTGAAGCCAGAGCTGCACCAAAAGAAGGTCATGCTGACTGTTTGGTGGTCTATGACAGGTCTCATCCATTAGTTTTTTTGAATGCAGGCGAAATCATTATGGCAGAGAAATACTCTCAACAAATGGACGAAATGCATCAGAAACATGAAACAGATTAAATTTTTTTAATATGGAATACGTTTGGATTGAGGAAGGATTGTGAATTCTATTAGCGATTAATTTTTTTGAGAGGGGGGGTGTCATCCTATAAAATGAACACTTTGATGATTCCTGGTAACCGTTTAACTATAAAATAATTTTGTAAAAGAAACCCAAAATTTCCAACTCAAATAGATTTTAAAAGTTAATTTTCTTAAATTCTCACCTGTAAGATTACCAAAAAGCCACCAATGAAATTTAGGCATAAAATCAGACCTGGAATTTAAAAAAAAAATATTATTGCCTGTCAAAGAAAAAAAAAAAAATATATATATATATGGGATATATATATGACAGTACTGTATGTGAATGACAATATATATATATGAGATATATAAAAGTTTGGAAAATATATGTGGCAATTAAGCTACACAAAATTTTCCACATTTCATTCTCGTCAGGCTATTGTTTGTTTAAATAATATAAAGGGTGGAACGATAAAATTATCGCCCTAAAAAAAGACAACATGATTCCATTTCCGTTTGATAAAAACCGGTTTTCTTTTTTGTTGCAGATCATCTACTATTTGGCCAATTGTGTACACATTATAAGAGCGATCGGAGCTTCTATCATGCCTCAGAGTGACACAATGTTCAACGAGCGAGATTGGAGATGCGCCTCTACCAATCAAAGTTATGACGACAGGACCATTGCCAGCAAAATGCATCGCTGGATTATCATGAATAACAGGAACGTGCCCAGGGTGATGAAAACAAAATCTTTGGTCACAGTTATGGTCTTTGGTGTGGTTTCAAGTGAGGGCCACATTGTGCCATCTTACATCTTCGAAAACAGCTTTAAAGTCAACACCAAAGTGTACCTGGATGTGCTAGAGAGTGTGGTGATCCCCTGGGGCAATCAGGTGGCCGCTGGCAGATCCTGGGTGTGGCAGGACTCAGTGCCAACCCACAAGTCCAAAAAGACCCAGGGTTGGCTTTAGAAGGAGTACTAGGACTTCATACTCTTCTTTCACTGGCCCCCTCCTGACTTGAACCCACTGAACTACTTCATTTGGTTATACATCATTAACATGACCTCCCACAACACCAAACCCAGCCTGATCGCTGCCATTTGCCGAGTATTCACCGAGCTCCTGCCAGCACTTGCGGAAAGGACATGCTCCCAGTTCCGGACCTGTATTGAGGCGGTGATTGAGGTTGAAGGCAGTTACATTGAATAAATATCAGCTCTACGATAATCACACTTCCTGAATTGATTTTTCCATAAAAATTTTAAAATAAAACTATTGTGTTGTTTTCTTTAGGGCAACAATTTTATCGTTCGGTCCCGTATTTAATTCTTTGATATTTTGATTTTTCTTTTCTATTAATGTTAACGCAATATTTACTGAAATAAAAAAGGCAATAGTGTAAAATAAAATATAGTTAAAAAAGAATCTTTAAAAAATATTAATTGCAAAATTAAATCCACCAGAATTCATTTCAATTTCTTAAATGTTTTTCCCTTTTGCTAGCATACAGATCTTTACTCATTTTTGTTTAATTGCAGTCGCTAAGTAAGCAGAATGTCCTCTTTAAGCTTCAAGTTATCGATGGGATGGAAAACAAAGACTATCTTCCCCATGATGTGGAGATGCCGCTGTATATGCCAGTTGTAGATCGGTAAGTTTATCTTTTACTTGTTTCTCTTTTTATTAAATGTGTTTGTGTGTGTATGCATATATATATATATATATATATATATATATATATATATATATATATATATATAATAGGCAATTGTCATCACGTTTTCCACTTCATATTTGATACTTGAAATGTAAACAGCTTATAAAAATTATTATAATCCTTTGTTTAAATAATATATTTACTTTCCTGATATCGGCCTTACTAGCATTTGACCTCTTTTTAGCTTGTAACCTTGATTTGCTGTGATAATCTTTGATTTTCTTCACTTTGGCATTAATCATGCATTTAAATAGTATTTATACATGTTTGATATAACCTTTGCAATCATTTCTCCAAATAAATTCCCTCTTTTTAGCATATAAAATTGATTTGCTGCAGAATATTTAGATATTTTCACTTCTATTTTGATCTTATATTTTTTATGTTCCTATTTGATGTCTAATTCCATTAATTATGATGAGACTTGATTCAAATAAAAAAATCTGTTGATCGTTTCAAAAATGATTGTACACTCATGAATTGTTGATTTCTTTTTGCCTACTATATATATATATATATATATATATATATATATATATATATATATATATATATATATATATATAGTGACGTGCAGATGCTCAAGTGAAAAAAACGGCAAACATATAGTAATGGTAAGGCACAGGTCTATAATACATTCCTCTGAAAAGGGCACTTTTAAAACAGGAGTAAGGGGGCAGATGCTTGGGCACACCTAATACCTTTCTCTGCATATCCCTGTACATACATTATATATATATATGTAAAATAGTGCTTGTTGATGGTCGCGCAGTGATTTTTTTTTTAAATTTGAAATAACGCACATCACAGGAGATTTTTGATAAAATGAAAAAGTCGTAATCATGCCCATCATATGACCTGACAAATATGGCCGGAAATCTGTGGAAACAACTTCTACATCTGCTGTGTCTCTTCTATCATTGATCAGGTATCTGTTAGTCCAGTTGAGGCTGCTATTTTGGAAGATTGATGCGTGACTATTTGTCAAATGGTCAAATGGTCAGTACAGGGTGTGTGAAAACTATCATTCATGACCATTTGTATATGCATAAGATATCTGCCAGAAAAAGAAATTTATTAACGGTTGTTTTATCACCAAATCGTGGACACATAGTTTTCCAAGGCAGCGACAATATGGGTGCATCCCTGCGTTTCTGTCTCGAGTCAATTACCCTTTTCCCATTTCACAACTACAACCAACTGCTATGTCTGCAGCTCATCCCATGGCACACTATCGTCCGACCATTTTTTTTGTTCAAAGTTTGGATTGCATCTTATTTTAAAATTTCCTCTCGCACTGACATGTTCTTCCAAGTCAATGTCGCCGTCATGTGGTTGCAAATCTCTTCCCTTTTCTATCTTTTCTCTTCCTTTGCTGTGACGTCAACTCACACTACGGCTTGGTCATTTGCATATTTGAACTGCTGCTGCATACACGTTTGTGGCTTCGTTACAAGAGTGGATGACAGATTAAAATGGCTTCGTTACAAGAGTGGATGACAGATTAAAATGGCTTCGTTACAAGAGTGGATGACAGATTAAAATGGCTTCGTTACAAGAGTGGATGACAGATTAAAATGGCTTCGTTACAAGAGTGGATGACAGATTAAAATGTGGGGAAACTCATGGAATTTGTAGTCTGTTCATGCAAGATCGAACTGGTATAACCGCATATTTATTGATCCAAGTGATTTCTTGTTTTAGAAGGCGTTTGCACTAAATGGTGTAATTTAATTAGAAGAAAATCTAGGTTAACACATAAATATTTAAAACATTTTCATCAAAATATGTTTAGTTACAGAAACAGTTTTTATAAATAAAAATGTTTATAGAAATAATTAATGCTGAAAGTAAAATTTTTTAAAAACTTAACTATAATAAATTGAAATAAATAGATGGAAAAGAAATCGAATAAATGTCAACGAGGTGTTTGTTTTATAACATGCTGATTAGTTGCAGCAGTCAACTTCCTTTCTGGCTTGTCCAATCAGAGGCTAACTCTCAGGCCATCTGATCACGTGGCCAAGTTTATAAAAGGGCAAAACCAATGGCAATTCTCTCTCTTTCTTCCCGGATCTTGGACTGACAATGGACTAATCCCCAACTTCTCTCCTGGGGCGCCACAGTACTCACCTGGGCCTTTGGGTCCCAGAGTCAACTAAGACGAGAAGACAAAGAATCCATCATAGCTACCACCAAACGATAAATTCAACCACACATGAATTCTCCTCCTTCCAAGGGACTATCTAATATATTTTTGTTTCCGTCTATACATGGACGCACGCTTTTACTACTAACTTCAACACGCATTCACAAACTCAACAGGTCTGTCTAATTTTTCACCTGTTATGCATCTTTACACATAAACTCTTCCCAATAGTAACAGTCTCCTGTCAACGTGACTTTTTTGAATTATAAAATAAAATAGACAATTTGAAACCGTAAACAGACAGTTATGTTTTTTATTTTTGAAAATTTTTTGGAGAGGGAATGGTTTTAATGATTTTTAACTGATAAAGAGCGACTATAAAGGCAGGTAATTCGTTTCTCATTAATTAATGTTTGCGATGATCATGTTCTTTGTGACACTGGACGTACAGACAAGTAAATTAATATTTAGATTGATGATAATAATAATAATAATAAAAATAATAATGATAATAATAATAATAAATAAATAAACAAATAAGTCTATAGAAGATAAGGAAGTAGAAATTTAATATTTAGTTGATTTTTACCGGAAATGAATGCTTTTGAAGATACAGAAGAATTTGGTTGGCTGCATGGCAACGTGGTAAAAATTGAAACCGTATCCGACGACGTGAAAAGCTGTGGGGAAAACAAAACAAGCATAAAAAACGAATTCAAGATTGGAAGCACAAGGACCACAATTATTTAATTATATGGCATATTTACAGGTTCAAGCTACTTCCTGTTTTAAAACTCGTCCGTAGTAAATGGTGTTACTTAATCGGAAACCATCGACGAAAAATATCCGGAAACTCATTATTTTCATCGAACCATGATTATTTGCAGAAAATTTCTTTTAAACATCTTTATTTATAGGATTTTTTTTAAATACAAAAACTAAATACGGTTATTTACAGAACGTATTCACAGAAATATTTAATACTTAAAGTAAAATATTTTTCTAAAATAAAATTAAAATTAAATTAAAATAAATGAAAAAGAAAATTACTAAATGTTTACTTAACATGAATTTTTCACATCTAAAAAATTTAATAAATTAAACAGAATAACATTAAAATCTTCAACTGTCGAAATAGGAACGTAATATAGCTGCGTCTTCAGAGTAAGCAACACCGTTTACTGCGGACGAATATCAAAACCGGAAATCGCTTGGATTGGTAAATTTACGAGATTATCAATTATTTAAAAAAAAAAAATCACCATTGTTTAAATCCCCACCCCCTCTTCTTTTTAATAGTAATGAGTGACCCCATACCAATTAATAGATGTAATTGATAAGATTGTGTCCGAGATGGGCATATTTTCCGATGACTACGCAAATAGTAGACATGAGAGCAAAAACCTTAGCGAATGACCTCCAGTCTGTAGCGGAATTGGTTCGTAAATGGATGGTAACATTTAATGCTACTAAGATTGAACTACTTCTTTTCAAAATTATAATTTCCCAATTACCGATTGCCATGGCTAATAACACCCTACCTTTCAAACTCTTCATCTTAACATTCACAGGCAACATAAAATGGAACAAATACATTGACGACATTGCAAAGGCTGCTGCTAAGAAGGTGGATTCTCTCTATCTTGCTGACTGGTGCATCTACCCCCCCCCCTTCTTAGCCTCTCCCTATAAGTCAAAGTCCATAAAAGAGTCTCCAATTTAATAGGTCCCACACTATCAACCAAACTCCAACCCCTGTCACATCACCATGATGCTCATCCTTGTGCGTGTTTTACAAGTCCTTTAATGGAATGTGTTCTGACGAACTCATTGCCCTTGTGACCCCTCGTTGTACATACACCTGACAAACCAGTTTAGCAGCAAAATCCCACCTTTTCACCGTAGGGGTCTATAGATGACGGAAAGCATCTAATAGTTTCTTCGCTCAGACTGCTAGACTTTGGAATTCCCTCCCTGATTCCTGCTTTCCTAACTGTACTAAGCTACAAAAGTTTAAATGTGATGTGAACAGATATATCACCCATATCCTCACATAGTCCCCAAGTTGCCAAGGTCGCTGGAAAGATGGTGGGATCCTTCTACCGCTCCAGAAGATATCTCACTACTGATGCAATTCTCTATCTATATAAAAGCCAAGTACGTCCAAGGATGGAATACTGCTGCCATATCTGGGCAGGAGCTGCTAAAAACAGCCTATCCTGCCTTGACAGAGTACAAAATAGACCTCGTGGCTTAGTGGGGATACCCTTTTCTCTTCCCTGCAACCTCTCTCCACAGAAGAGACGTTGCAAGCCTATCTTTGTTTTATCATTATTTCCATAGCAGGTGCTCGTCTGAACTCCAATCTCTGGTCCCCCCTCGCCAATCTTTTACAAAAAAACACCCGTCTAGCTGAATCCACTGTCAAACACTTTTCCCAATCTTTATCTATGCCTAAATCAAAACGTGGATTCCATGAACAAAGCTTCTTTCTTAGAACTGCACACCTGTGGAACTCTGTTCCATCTGCCTGTTTCCCTCCTGACTACAACTTGGATGTCTTCAAGTCCAACGTAAACAAATTCCTGATGAACCGCCCCCTTAAGTAGACACTTTAAATCTCCACACTAACGTACTGTACTTACAATAACCCTTATCCCTGAGTGGCTTCTGGGTCTTGACAAGTGGTGACCACCTTGTAAAAAAAAAAAATAATAAAATAGAATAAAAAAAATAGATATGGTCTCAAATAGTAGCCCATTTCCATCCAAATGGCAATATGCCTTGTTTTTTGGGGGTAAAAAAAGTTAAAAAAATTTTTTTTTTTTTAATGACTGATTCGTTAGGCAGCCAAAGCATGAAAATATTCAAAACAAAAAATACAAAAAAAGTCGATTTACGAACCAGTAAAAACAAGAGCTGTCCAAGCGACAATTTTATGAAACGCGACATGCGAATCAAAGGGGATGTAGAGGTTGAGGAACGTCCCCCTTAAAAACGTGATTAAATTGCGACACATCGTTATTAGCAGAAGCGAGAACGTGAAAGACATTCCAGCTGCAGCACCGCGAGTGACACTCAGGCCATAACTCATTATCTGACGAAGGCCACTCTTTTCGCGCTCAACAGAGTAATCTGAAAAAAATAAATAAATAAAATAAATAAAAATAATATTTAATACGTAATCATTACGCGTTTACTAGTTATGCCCGACAAATTAAGGTCGGTACTTAGTTATTTATTTTTCTTAAATGTTAATTCTTTGTAATAGAGTGATGAGTTATGTAAATGAAAGATATATTATTTCTTTACGCGAGTAAAAGACGTATTTAATAAATTCCTGTTTCAGTCACGTTGAGTAAAAGAACACACACTCGAATCGAATTGTTTTGTTCTCTTCACAACCGATGAAAAGACGTTTACTCATCATATAAGCAACAGTCCAAAAATCAAAAGAAAAAAGTCGGTCTCCTTTTATTCTGTCAATTTTTTTGACTCCCAATAACATCTAAATCGCCCTCACATGGTTTTAAGTTTCCTTACAGCGGGCACATGCTACCCATGGCCAGTTATTTCTCTATCTTTCTGCATTGTTTCCCACAATAAATTAAATATTGATTCACAAAAAAACAAAAACAAAAAAAAAAAACAATCAGTGATCCGGTTTAACAATTTATGTACGACAAATTAAGGCACGACAAATTAAAAAAATTTTTTTTTTTTATAAACCATCAGTACTTTTTTTTTCAAACTTAGTGGGAATATTAAAAAAATACTAGTCAAACATAAAAAGAAAAAGCAATATTTGTTTTTATTTTTTTAAATCATAATTTTATTTTATAGTGTTTTTTTTTAAATAGAAAATGTTTACCAATAAATAAATAAATAACAAAGAAAAATGAATATATTAACAATTTTTTAATTCCCACAAATCTCGGCCTGAAAAAAATAAACACATAAAAATCTTTTACAAAGCAAAAAATCAACAACGAAAAGCAGCAAACCAATCAGATGCTTCTTGTTTGAATGACGTGCTTAGATATTATGCAAATAAAAAATCAGCAAGAGCCGTTTGTCGTGCTTCAATATCACGCAACATTATATATATATAGATAGAGAGAGAGAGAGAGAAATTTACATGGTTGTGACACTGGACTATCTAATGTTTCGGACAAATGGTCGGTCAAGACCTCAATTCCTCGTCAGGCAACTTAATAAAGTTTATCTTCAATTGAAGAAGTCCGGTTCTTAAATGAAAGATGAGATAATTATTTGTTTAAAAATAAAACATGTTAAGATTTAGAGGGGGGGGGGTTATGTGACATTTAAAACTCCAGACATTGAAAGCGAAGGCAGAAAAAGAAGGTGAAAGAAAGGAAGAGAAGAAAAAAAGAGGGAAGAACAAGATCCAGTGTAATCGAGATTGTCAGTGTAAGTGGAAA